>NC_072786.1:28583063-28923327 GCF_022539595.1 Amphiprion ocellaris | reverse complement strand
ACTGTTGAGGCCAAATGTGATTTTTTTTTTTTTACAGCGTATTTGGTCTTTTTTCTGCCCTCTGTCCGGGTCACGACCTCAAGGGCAAAACGAAGCCTTGATCAGTCTGGTGAACAGTCTCTCAGAGGACGAAGCCATATGCTGACATGCTGACATACACAGACGGAGAGCAGGAAGTCTAATTATTCACGTGTGTGTGTGTGTGTGCGTGCGTGCGTGCGTGCGTGCGTGTGTGTGTTCAGCTTTTTCAGCTTCACTGGCTTCTCAAGGGCCAATCTAAGACCTTTTTCCACCATATCTATCTGACATTTCTTTGAATCAGGTTTTTTTCTGGTTTCAAGTCAGCGTTTTATTATTAGATTTTTTCTCAGAACTGTATTCAGTGTTTGAGAAAAAGGCTGTCAGCAGACGCTCTGTGAATAATAATGCTAATAACACCATTTCCACATGATAAAGGCTACTAATCACAGTAATAAAAAGACTTTCAAAGCATATTTGTTAAGAATTCAAACAAAATGCCCCTTTCAGTTCACTCACGCAACCAGCGCCGGATGGATCAATCGTACAATAGCTGTCAGAGAACTGGTACAATAGCCATAATATCAGACGCATGAGTCAGTGACAGCTCAATATCCAGCCTGGAAAGTGGCGCTAAATGCAGTTTTTGGCTACTTTGGGGCAGAAAAACCAAGCTGACAACATTTATCCAGACAAAAGAAGCTTTTAATCACTTCCAACACACTGTTTCAGTTGCCTTTTAGCTCTGTTTTGTTCTCCACCAGCTCCTAGGAATAATATCCGGCTCTTGAGATGCTAATGGCCAAGGTTTAAATGCACATAAAACTCTATGAAACTGCAGAATTAAGTCCTGTTTGCACAAAATCACTGTTACCTGGTGACCTTTAGTCATTTGTGATAATCACAGAGGTCATGTGACCATATTTTATACTTTTATATTGTATCTGTATATTTTAAAGTTGAAATTCCACTGCAACAACACAAAAGTCCTGTGATAACATTCGTCCTATACAAATCTACAAGGGTTTTTTTTTTTTTCTCTGCACTTGCTTTTGCACTTTTTTGCTGCTGCATGGGCAATTACAAGTGAAAGTTTGGAGCATTTTTGGAGCAGTTTGGTGCAAAATCAGGAGGTTCATGACACTATAAAGCATTTAAATCAATCAGAATTAAATCTCAAAGGTTAATTTGATAGATAAAATGCATAGCAGCATGTGTCGAGGAACATTTTGCTATATTTTATCAGGTTCAACAGCTATGATGTGGCAAATTATCAACTCTCTGAACCCCAAAACACACTGATAGGCTTGGAAAGTATGTTATTTTTCAAGAAATTGACAATTCTGTTGGAAAATTTAAACTTAAATTTGAGACATTTCATTAAAATTCTACGTCTCATTTTAAAAAAATCGACAAAAACCAACAATTTCCTCCAACCAGATTCTGAAAAAAACTAAAAGTTCTCTTCTGCAAAAACATGAAGCCATCAGGGAATCAGCTGCAGCCAATGGTTGTGTGACAAAAGTTCTGAGAATTTTGGCTGAACTGCAGGATGTGTTCACACAGAGCAGACAGGAAGCAAGCACAAAAACAAATTTAAAATGCAAGTAGTAAAATATTTATAGTATATAGTCTCCACTTTTCCCCCACAGTATTGGTAACACCTGTGGGAACTTGGTTTATTCCATTTTTATTTTCTATTTTTTGCAAAATAAGAAATTTTAAAAAAATAAGAAATTCAACTTTTTTAAATTAATTTTTGGATGATTAGTGACATTATAATTTTGCCACTGCACAAAATACATTTTTGATTGCAGGACTTATATATTGGAGTCAAAAAAGGAGCCCACAGTGAGTAAAAATGCAAAAAGAAATGCAAAAAAAATGCTCTGAAACTTCTTCTAGTTTAGAAGGTTAATATCATATCTGCAGATAATATCAATAAATATGAATAAAACTCAGATTTTGCTTTTTCTATGAGAATGCTTTGCACAAAGTACAGATGTGGGAGGGTTCCTAGGTAATAACAGTCCTGTGAAAATAGTTCTTTAGATAGTATTTGTTCCATTGGTGACCATGAGAGACACTTGAGTAACACCAAATACTTACATTACAATACGATAAGCCTTAAGCCATAAACCAAAAGTATACATAAGTACTAGGTCAGGTTGTCCAAATTTCTCTGGGTGGAAACAAGATTAATAAAATAACAAGAGATTCTTTTATAAGTAGAAAGAACTGACAGAAGAAGTCATAATATTGCACAGATTTGTTCGTAAGTAGAAAAATTAAAATATTTCATAGATTCTAGTAAATATTAAAAAAAATTATATTGCACAGAGTTTTGAAATGTGCAAAATATTTCTAATTTGCAGCTTTGAATGCGTTGATTTTGCACCAAAAAGAACTTTGTGTGTAGATACACTACCGTTCAAAAGTTTAGGGTCACTTAGAAATGTCTTTATTTTTGAATGAAAAGCATTTTTTTCAATGAAGATAACATTAAATGAATGATAAATCCAGTGTAGACATTGTTAATGTGGTAAATGACTATTGTAGGTGGAAACAGCTGATTTTTAATGGAATATCTCCATAGAGGTACAGAGGAACATTTCCAGCAACCATCACTCCTGTGTTCTAATGCTACATTAAGATAAGACAGTCCTTTATTACTCCCCAGGTCAGGGGAAATTTCCAGTGTTACAGCAGCAAAAATCTTTCAGAGAAGCACTAACCATATGTACAGTAAAGATAATAGTTATAATAACAATAATATATACAATATATACAATGTGTTAGCTAATGGTGTTGAAAGGCTAATTGATGATTAGAAAACCTTTGTGCAGTTATGTTAGCACATGGATAAAAGTGGGAGTTTTACTGGAAAACATGAAAGTGTCTGGGTGACGCCAAACTTTTGAACATATTTCTTTCCTGAGTAGAAATACTGATAGAGAAGTAACAATAGTGCACAGATTTGTCCACACGTAGAAAAAGATAAAGATATTGCACAGATTCTAATGAACGTAGCAAAACTAAGTTCTTAAATGTACAAAATATTCCTAATTCACAGCTTTGAATGTGTCAATTTTGTGTGTGTATAAAGCCACAAAGTTCGCTTTTATTCTTATTACCTGTCATTGAAAATCCCTTTCTGGAGACGACAGCTTCCATAAGAAGTTTTTTACACCCACTGACTGGACCTAATCTGACACATCAAAGGCCGTCTTGGTGCAACTTCCTCATTTTTTATCCACTTCTGTCTGCAGGCGTCTGCTAGACTGACTTCTTTATACTTGTAGCGCCGTTAGCTACGGCTCAGTGGCTCCCAATGGGGGGAGGACGTGCTAACAGGCTAACATTGCTGCTACGGCTGCCATTGATCTGCGCTTGCCAGCTAATAACAGACAGCAGAGGCTCTCCGGGGCCATTAGGATGCATGAGCGGGAAGCGCTGCTAAATGGGACAATGCACAGGAGGTGTGCGCAAGGGTAAATACACTCCAGTTCATACAGCGAGGCGGACGGTTCATCTGGCTAACCTTGGACTTGGCACTACAGCGGGTGTTTGTGTTAGCGTTGTGCAGCGATATCTGGGAGGAAAAAAACACCGAGCGCTGGCGTGTTTTAATCTCCCGAACTGTAAAAGGGAGAAAAGAAGAAAAAGAAGAAGAAGTAGAGGCCTGTCTGCTCTCCATCCCTCTAAATGTTTAATGAAGCATCTCTCTCCCCGTCTTCCTCCCTCACCCATCATCCACTTCTTCACTTCATCCTTGTTTGTCTGCCTCCTTCCTCCTGCAGGCACCACGGTGTTGATTCAGGATGAGGTCTGAATGCTGAAGAGGAACGATGAAGATGAAGATGACGTGGAGGAAGAAGAAGAAGAAAGCTCATCTGCATCCTATTTCCCTTCAGCCATCCTCTGGCTCAGATCCAGACTCACCAAATATATCATTTGTTCTCACTTAACTTTTCGCTTGATGTGTGTTTGATGGAGCCCAGCAGGTTTTTTGTTTTTTTTCCCTTATTTCCTCCGATGGGATGTTGTGGAGCCGGGATGCTTCTAAGTGCTCGTAATGCAACTGGCAATCTTTTATTTTTTAAATTTTTCTAGCACGAGGGGAAAGATGTGAAAAATGCTGCAGTGCTATTTGTGAACTCCAGTCGCAGCTGTTGTTGTTTAGACAGACGGAACAAAAAAAAAAAAGAGAGAGAGAGAGAGGTTTTGGCGGCACAGGATGAAATGCTGCTGCTCAGGCCTTAATCTACTGCACTCTTCTTTATCTCTTAATTCTGAAGAAGCTGTCTTTTATCTCTTTACCTGCTCGGAATAAGCTGCTTTTACCTGTTAAACAGCTCCGCCGAAGCTGTTTTTGCCCGTTAATCTCGTCTAATTACTGTAATGCCACCGCGCATTGTTTACAGGTTCCACTTTTAATCCCCGTCTGCTGAGGGCGAAATTTGGGGATCTGTCACACGGACTGATCAAATTAAGGCTGGATCTGGGCAGAAAGGACGAATTTACTTTAAAGACTTGAAACCTGACGTGAACCTGAGACGGGATCACTTGAAATTTGACAGTTTAAGTCTCAAAGAAATGCTAAAATCTCCAAACAATAAGATTAAATAGCTGTGGAGTCATGATTTATATTATTATCTGGGACATTGAACAGATGAAGACTTGATACTGGACCAGAAACTGAATGAATTTATGACTTTATATGGACTTAATATGACAAAAATGATTGCAATGTACGTCAGATTTAACCCTCTGAACCCCAAAACTCACCAGCAAGTTTAAAAGGCATTTTTTCCCTTAAAAATTGCCAAAATTACACCACTTACTATGTCAAAAAACTGCAAAAGATGAAAAAAAATCTGCAGATTTTTATCTTTCTGACAGCCCTTGAACTAATCATGTGTGACATGTGATTCCATTAGTAAAAAAAAAAAAAAAAAATAAACACACCCAAGATTAAAATCACTATTTTTCATCAAAATTGATTCTGCATGGCTCATTTAACAAATTCACCAGAAATAAACAAGATATAATAACCAGATTCTGTAAAAAATAAAACATTTGTGCTCCTGAACGCAACTAAGAAGCCAACAATGATTTAACTGTGACCAACAATCACATGACAAAAATTCAGTGACTTTTCTGTTGAACTGCAGGCTGTGTTTACACAGAGAAGCTGCTAGACAGATAGCAATAAATTAGAGAGGCGAAAAGGAAAATAAAACATAATTGAGCAATAAAATAAATGCAGCATGGCTTTAAAATGGTGCTCAGATTGTTGGAAGATACATTCAGCATGATGAAACGTGTTTCTAGCGTTAATAATCAGAGTAATGTGAAAAACAAAGTTTTTAGAGGTTTTAAAGATGTAAAAGGTAGAATATTTATAATATACAGAGCAACACCTGTTGACACTTAGAAAATATTCCACATGTTGATTTAAGCTTTTGAAATAATAATGATAAAAAAGAAACTGCTGTTTTACAACACTTTCTTCTTCTTTTTGTAATATTTATGGCATTATAACTGTGTAATATTGCCAAAAAATGCTATTTTGAGATTCCTGTACTTCTAGTCTTGGTTGTTCTGTTTCCATAGAGGTGCAAGAGTTCATATCGCAGTGAAAAACGAACTTACAGTGAGGAAGAATGTGAAAAAAAGCAGAGAAACTAGAAGACTTGAGCTTTAATTTGGACTCATTTGAGTGAAACTCAACCTGCAAATGTATGAATAATGACTTGATTTGGACTTTGAGGCTTGTTTTTTACTAAAATTCAACACTTGACTCAGACTTTTCTCTTGTTTTCCTGCAGAAAATACATTTTTAAAACATGCACAGGTTGTACATGCATGAAAAATGACTTTTTTTTTTTGACTGACTTGTGAGTTGGGAGACTTTCCTGACAAAAACACGATAATTGACTTGAATTGCTCTCGACTGACTGAAGTCCTCTCCGGAGATCCAGCGAGTCACTCTGAATAACTAACAATTGTTCATTATGAGTCGAAACACAACTCGTCCTTTTTCTCTCTGTGAATGAAACACTAATGGGAGCAACAAAAAAAAAAAGAAGAAGAAAACACCTGTTATTTTCTCTGATTTCGTTTTGCTCGGCTCCTCTGAAGAACATTTAAAACGTGTAAAATGAAAATTAAAAAACTGAAAACCTCTCGCTTCGCCGTGAAAATCACCACATAATGCACAAGTGTGGGTGTGAAGCATGCGAGCGCACTTCTTCTTCCTCCTCTTCTTCTTCCACTCCTCGCAGCCCCAGGACTTCAAATTATCCCGAGGCTCCTCCAAAACACACTTCAGAATTTTTGTCTGCTTTCCAAACTCATTACTTTAGTAGGGCAAATCAAACAGAGCGCATTAAATGAAACTCAAACGTTAAGAGAGTGGAGTGCAGAAGAAGAAGAGTGCGTTGCAGGCTGTGTGTGTTAATTAGCGGCATCCTGCTCTAATTAATGGCCTATGAATAGCCACGCTGGGTGGAGGAAGTCAAGGTTAGACACCTGTGCAGCCACGTCGGAGCCAAACTTCTTCCCGGGGTCCATCGAATTAGCTGCGTTTAATGTAAATACAATATTGGCAGCTGCAGAGAGTTGCGTGTGCCCTAAAGAGATCCGGTGTGTATCCAACATGCGTGATGTCAGTGCAATTAGAGAACACATGAATCATCACTGGGGAGGTAATGACCTCGGAGCAGCGCAGAGGAGAGTCAATTACTCCATCATAACGGGACCTGGCAGCGCTACACATTATTTATTACTCATTCCACCAGCCGTATTATGACTCCACGGTTACATTAATTTGTTATAATCCTTGAATTACTTCTTCTTCTTGTTGCCCCCTTTTAAATTTCGAAAATTGAATTCTCGCTCGCGCCAGGAGCAGGTTGAAAGACTTTTTTTTTTTTTTTTTTAACCAACCATGAAAAGACTCGCAAATTTAATTCTCTTCAGGTTAGAGTCACTTAACTTTCTGCTGCTAAAACTACAGGATGATGTTTTATTTTTTAGTAGTTGTTCTGGAGCAGTAGGTTTGAATCTTAAATTTTGTGTAATCAAAGGAGTTTCTGGCCGTTTTTACACACATTTTCCTCATTTTTAAACTTTTTTTAAAATTTATTTATTTATTTATTTTTTTAACTAAATTGAGTAATTTTTCAAGTGTTTGCAGGTTGAGTTTCAATTAAATGAGTCCAAATCAGATCTTCTCAAGTTGAATCCCTTTTTTCTTTTGGACGTTTTTACTCACTGTAGGGCACGTTTGTTCACTGCAATATAAATTTCTGCACCTCTGTGGAAACAGAACAACCATGACTAGAATTAGAAAGAACCTACAATTGCCTCTTGTGCAATATCACACAGTTAGAATGCCAAAAACATTAAAAAGGCGAATTTCTTTGATTTTTTTTTTTTTTTTTAAATGAATAAAAAAAAAAAAAAAAAGCTCAACATGTATAACATTTCTCCCAACTGGAAACTTCAACTTGACTTTTCTTAAATTTAATTGCAGCAATGTGATTAGTACATTTGAGAAGAAAATTAAAGTATTGCCAGCTGAAAACAGCAGCATCAATAGAATTTTATTTTGTTTTATTTATTGATTTATTTGGACAAACATGAAGTTCAACAGATAAACTCTGAAATCTAATATATATATATATATATATATATATATATATATATATATATATATATATATATATATATATATATATATATATATATATATATATATATATAAAACTCTATTTTTCCAGTCCTTAATATACACATTTTTCAGAAAACAGCAAATATTTGTAATGTAAAGATCTTTTTACTGATTTAAATACAATCAAATTAGAGTAATTTTACCATTTTTAAAAAAATACAGATTTTTCATAAGGATGATATTTATCCTATTTTTTTAAAGATGTAAATTAATACTTTTCATTTGTTATTTTAACAGTTATTGTGCTGACAGGTGTTAGCGATACTGGGGGAAAAAAACAGGTCTACATATAATATGTATTTTACTACTTACATTTAAATATGTGTTTTTAATTTGTTTCAATGCATTTTCCCGTGTGGTCCGAGTAAAGAAAGTTGCCGTGCAGCTCGGTTAATTCGAAAAGCCCACGGATTTTTGCAGCATGACTCTTGGTTGCAAATATTCCAGTAATGGCTTCCCAGTTGCGCAGCAAGACAAGAATTTTTTTGTTTTAAACAGAATCTGGCTAATGCAAATGCTTTATTTTTCATATATTTTAAAGTAAAACATGTAGAATAAATCAATTTTAAGCTTCCTGACCGAATGGCATGTAGCAGATGACAAAGTTTGTAAACCATTCACAAATTCTCTGTATTTTTACAGTTTCTGGTTCTGATAAATTCTGTAATTTTGGCGTTTCTGTAAATAAACAACACCTTTCAAAACCCGCTGGCAGGTTTTGTGGTTCAGGGATTCAAAAAGCTGGTTAAAAAAAGAACCTTTAGCAGTTAATGGAAGCAAAATCCGTCTCTTGGGGTTCGAATTCTCACCTCATGAGGTTCCAAGAAGCTTTTTGCTTCTTCATTCATGCAGGAAAGCAGCTGTGGTTAAATTGGATTCACAGCAGTTGCAATGAATTCCAATTGAGATTGTAAAAACCGGCTCCGCTAAACCACCAGATCCAGCGTTTTGGTTACAAACGACGGTTTAGTTCAGCCAGTATGAATGAATGAATTTTCAGATTGCAGAGCAGCATCTGGTCGCGTCTTTTCAGCCATTAATGTTGTTCTGCAGAAATATTTTAGTGGCTTTAAGCAGTATTTGCTTTTCCAGCTTCCAGTAATCACCAAGGGAGAAATTCTGATTCGTTTGCCATCATTATCCTCAGAATCCCTTCAGCCAGAGCAGCAACGAGACGCTTCTTGTTTTGACTCTCAGCTTTGTTTCCGTCTTTAACTGTCAGTACAGTTAGTCTGTGGTTCCTCCCATTGTTAAAAAAGTTTCAGTGGTTTTGCCCAGGAAAAAAAAACTAGTTTAACCAAAAATCAATGAAGAGATCATAGGAAAAAAGTTCCTTGAATGTCATGGATCAAAAGTAAAAATGGGAATTTATCCTTGAAGAGGCAGTGACTTTCATTCAGAGGAAATACATACCGGTGTTGTTGGTGAAACTAAAAACACACAACATGAAATCAAACTTTCATTGTACCCCTTATGGCTTCTGAAAGCACACTTTCTTCCCAAAAAAAAGGCAAAAATTACAGGATATAACAAAGCTAGAAACTGTAAAAACAGAAAGAATCCTCAGATTTTTCAGCTTTCCAACGGTTCTGAACTAACTTGACCTCGAGTTTTGTCCGGAGAATTACATAATCTAAACTTTAAATTATGAAAGTTCATTATAATATAGATTAAACTAAATATATGTCTCCATAGAGCTGCAGGACTTTACATTGCTGTGCAAAATGAGCCTACAGTGAGTAAAAATGCCTTGAAATTGCTTGGTATTCAGAGGGCTGACTTAAGACTTGTTTTGACAAGTCTGGAGATTTGTTGTAGACTTGTCATGATAGACTTGAGACTCAAGAACTTGTGACTTGACTTGAATTTGATTTAAAATGATTTAAATGAAATTCAACTTTGCAGATGTTTGAAAAATGACTTTTTTAAAACTGGATTTTAACTGTTCTGGGACTGAATCGACTCATTTTACAAAGACTTGTCCTGTGTTTTCCTGCAGAAAATAACATTTGTGAGTTCTCTTCCCTTCTAGACCTGGTTATGTTGTTTCTATAGAGGTGCAGGACTTTATACTGCTGTGCCAAACAAGCTCTACGGTGAGTAAAAATGGCCAAAAAACCTGCTTAATGTTCCGAGGCTTAACTTAATATTAGTTTTGACAAGACTAGAGATTCAGTTTTGACTTGTCCTGACTGATTTGACTTGAATTTGATCCAAGAAGATCTGATTTGGATTCATGTTAATGAAATTCAACCTGTAAATGTTTGAAAAACACTTGATTTGACCCTCTTTCACCTGATTTCAGACTTATTTTACAAAGATTCAACACCAGACTACGACTTGACTTTTGTTTTGCTGCTGAAAACACATTTCTGAGTTCCCTTTCCTCCTAGTCATGGTTGTTTGTTTCCATAGAGGTGCAGGATTTTATATTTTAGCCCATAACAAGCGCTACCCTGACTAAAATCTTCCAAATAAACACACCTTTGTCTTCCGAGGGTTAAAGAAGGGAAACATGCGCCGTTGTGCATTAACCTTGGTTGCCCAGTTTTCCCACTTCCTGCACCAACATGCCGACACGTGCGCAGCCTTTTTTTCCCTCGATTTCCAGCGTGTGCGTTTGAACAAAGAGAGCATTCCCCTCGCCAACAGATCGATACGCTGGATCCATTCTGGTTTGTTAAGAGTAATGGGCATGGATTTGAAGCGGAGGGGAGGGAGGCTAACGGCCACTGATTTAGTCAGGCTACACCGGATCCATTTAGTTCTCAGCTACAGGCTCCTCCTGCCTCCAAAACACTTTGCCATCACCGCCGCCGCCACCGCTGCTGTATATGGCAGAAGAAAAATTACCCCCATTATGTAATCTCCGTAATGATTCCTATTGAGAAAGCAGAGGCTACAATGGCGGTACAGTAAATTGCACTAAACACCATTACTCTTGACAGCTCCTTTGAGTGAGTCGGAGAGAGAGAATGATCGAGTGTGTCTGCACGAGTTCTTTTTTCCCTCTCTCGCGGTGAAATTAAACTGGGGCTCAGGTGAGAAGCAGAGCGTCGCTTTGGTGCCGAGGAAGAGGAGCTGAAACACCCCCGAGGACGCCACGACGGAGCGAGTCGAGGAGAGAAGAAGAAGAGAAAGGGGAGAAAGAGGAGAGAGACAAGGGGAAGCTGACGGGGAGATTGAGCGGTGCTGAGATTGATGGCATGTAATGATGAAACGGATGGAGACAAGAGAGACGTCGGAGGCCATTACTCATCCACGCACAAAAAAATATAAAAAAAGATGGTAAAACGCCACCCGAGGGTGACGGAGGAGACGTCTGCCACCCACTCCTCATTTCTCTCACCTTCCTCCTTCCTCCCTCCTGTTCATCCCACCCTCCATCTGTGCCTCTGTTCTAGACTTCAGTCTCCGGAGATTTGCATCGTTCGAATCAAATCACATCATTTGTCACAAACTGTTGTTTTTTTTCCCACCATTTACATTTCAAGTGCAGCAGATATTACAGGTGGATGAATTATTACTCATATCGATGTCAGATGAAACTTTGCTCAGTACATATAGTCAAGAACTGTCACGAAGTGCAGTTTAGCTGCAATGTATAGAAATACACCACCATTCAAAGTCTAGGGTCACTCAGGAATGTCCTTATTTTTGAAAGAAAAGCATTTTTTTCCAATGAAGATCACATTAAATGAATGATAAATCCAGTTTAGACATTGTTGATGTGGTAAATGACTATTCTAGCTGGAAACAGCTGATTTTTAATGGAATATCTCCATAGAGGTACAGAGGAACATTTCCAGCAACCATCACTCCTGTGTTCTAATGCTACATTGTGTTAGCTAATGGTTTTGAAAGGCTCATTGATGATTAGAAAACCCTTGTGCAGTTATGTTAGCACATGGAGAAAAGTGGCAGTTTTCATGGAAAATATGAAATTGTCTGGATGACCCCAACTGTTGAACGGTAGTGTACATAAGAACTAGTTCTTTCATGATTAAAAATTCTGATAGAAAAGTAAAAATATCGCACAATTATGTCCATATGTAGAAAAATAACAATACTGCACAAATACTGCAGAAAAATTAGATTGGACAGAGTTCTTAAATGTGCAAAATATTCACTATTTATAGCTATGAATGTGTTGATTTTTCACCAAAAAGAACTTTGTTTGGGGTCACTTAGAAATTATTATTTTGAAAGAAAGGGAGTTTCTTTCAATGAAGATAACATTAAACTAATCAGAAATATAGTCTTTTTTGAGCCAGGCTACATTTATTTTATTGCACAAGTATGTTTTATTTTGCTCTCAGTTTCTCTAATTTATTTCTCTGTTCTGTTTAAACACTGCCTGCAGTTCAATCAAATTGTCCCTAAATTTGTGTCATGTGACCGTCGGTTGAAGACGGCTACTTGGGTTCACCGAGGACTGCATCATTTTTTGTGTATTGCAGAATTTGGTGACAGTAAATGTTTTTTTTTTTTTTTTTTTTAAATGACACCCATAGAATAAATCCACTTTGACAAAATATTACAGTTTTGAGCTTGAATTTGATAAATTCGGTTCAAAAACTGGCAGAAAGATGAAAATCCACATTTTTTTCTAGCTATTACAGTTTCTGCTTCTGATAAATGCTGTAATATTGGCCATTTTTACAAACAAATTACATCTTTCAAACCCATTAGTGGGTTTTTAGGTACAACGGCTGAACATGATGAGCAGTTTTTAAACTATGAGCACTACATTACACTTCTCTGATAATGCTTATCCTCCTGGTATCACTACATTTCCTCAAGTTAAGTATCTGCCTTCGTCTTAAATCTCCCCCTGAGAAACTGATGACTCACGGAGCCCCTGATTCAAACCACATGCTGCCAATTGGCACATCAGACTTCAATTTTCTGCGTCATTGTACAAAGAGCCTGACAGGTTAACAGCGGAGTAAACAACAGTGTTTTACAAAGCCTCCAAAATACAAATCTATCTGTGATGGAAATACAGAGAAGACTAATGGAAAGTTAAGACTGCTGAAGGAGTTTAGGCAGCAGCTATGGATTGCTATGATGTAGAATTAAATAGGCATCATAATAACATGGATTTCTGCAGTTATATCTATCAATAAAAAAAAGCAGAAATGACAAGTGCATAAAATTAGATCTGGCATGGAAAGTTCTGATTCTGTTTCAGCCAAACACACTATTGTTTGATCTTTGTTCATCTCTGTGAGGGATGCAAAAGCTCAAGTTTGTACTCCAGATGCTAAAATATGGATAAAGTCTCGCAACTTGACCCGATGACTCGCCGCCGTCGTCAATTATGTGATTGAACCGTTCGAGACGGAGCGAACTCCTGCCTACATCTGCCTTCGATGTGCATATGTGTGCGCAGGGAGTTTTGGCCCATTTCATACAGCACAATTTCCCATAATGAGCACCCAGGGGACTTGTTGCACTGCACTCAAAAAGGTCTGAACAGACTTCCACGATACCTCCGATGCTCCCCGGAGGCCCAAGACAGACTAAACGCCCATTTCCATAACAGAATACTCACAACAAGCGTGATCAGCTGCGTCCCATGGGTGTTGATTTCCCGCGAAGGACGGGGCTTTATGCTCGAATCAAACCAGGAACAGTACGGGATTCATGTGAGAGGTGAAGGATCTCCGAGACTGGGACCCCATGTGATAGAATTTTACTCCAGGGAAGATAACAAGGACGTTCTTGTTGTTGATCTGTGTTTCACACAGCTTAAATAACCCCAAGAAACACGAAGAAAAATCAAAACACGACAGGAAAAAAGCATTTTGTTGAATTCCACTTAAGCATTTAAAGTCAATGGATGGATAGTACTACTTCTTGGATCGGGTCTAGTCGAATGAGAGCTAAACAGATGGTATGCTGCTAGAACTTCAGGAACAATGCATAAAAGTTGAAAGGAACTGCACCTAAATCAGTCCTTCCAGTGTCCAATATCTTCAACCATGACATTAACTCGAATTACAACAGAACAATGACAAATAGTAGTTAAAGCTTAGAAAACTGGGAGTAGTCCAATTCTACATTTGGGGATACAGAGACAAATCTGCGTTTGTCTTCTCTGACTTTAACCAATCACCTTTAAAACCCCCATAGCAGTTTTTGTTGGTCGAACAAAAGTACAAACCCTTCAATCGACACTATTTTCTCCACCGAAATAGACACTCAAAGATGTTCCACAGCATTGTTTCTTGCCGTTGGAACATGCACAAAGCTTCAGACCATCCTAGAACTGCCCTGCAAGTTCCTGCAATGGAAAATGACCCAATGAGAAAGGTACCAGAATACGAAAGTTCTTGCTTTTTTTAAGTTATTTTTTGTCTTTTTCGGCTTTATTGATAGGTGCAGTGGAGACAGACAGGAAAGGAGGGAGAAGAGTGGGGGGAAGACATGCAGCAAAGTGCGGCAAGCGGGAATCAAACCTGGACCACTGTGTCGGGAACCACCCCCCCGTACACGGGTCGCCTGCTTAACCTGTTGAGCTATACGGGCGCCCGAAAGTTCTTGCTTTTGATTGCTGTCCACTTGAGTCGAGTCCTGGTGCCACAACCAAACTTCTAGAAGCACTGCTTCAGCAAATGTCTTACACTGTTTGGTGTCAAACAGCATCAGCGCAGAGCCTTGAACCCATCTAGGTCCTTTGGGTTGAACTGGAAATTAAACATCAGTGGGTTTATGAAGGGATATAGTGCTACTGGTTAAAGTTTATTTAGCTATGTAACCACTGTTTCTATAAAGAAACCACTACATACATTAGACAACTACAATTGAGCACACAGTCAAATGTTAAATAGACTTTATAATTAGTTCTTCATGTTGCAACACACTTTTATTAAAAAAAGAGCATTTAATACTCAATTCTAAATGATTATCTCCATATTGTTCCAGTATCTTATCTGTAAAATGACTATGATATGGAAATTAACCCAATTATGCCATTTTAAAAAAATAAATAAGAGCATTGCAACCCAATGTTAGACCCCAAAATTGATGGATTCTAGTATGAAGGAGGTAAAGAGGCTGAAATAAAAGCTTGAGATAAGTTTAAAGGCATTTTATTGCATCATTATTATTGTTACAGCAGTTTTAGTTGTTGCAAAGAATCCTGCCTTTTTGTCTTTACCAGTCAATATATGGACTTGAGTCAACTAGCAAGTTTTAAGGTGGAATGTTTTCTTGCACGCTACCCAATGCATGAATCAATCAAAACACTCTAAATGTTAATCCAACAACCCTGTGTTTCTTGTTTGACTTTAGTGACGTTTAGATCTTTTGTGTTTAAAAATACATATTTCGACTAGATTATGTAAACTGTGACCGTTCTATTTCCTCACTTACCTATAGAACCAACCCTTTGAACCTGCATGAGTCAGTATTTCTGATATTAGCATTAAGCAACATGACTCATGGTGCAGAAAATCTACAGAATTACTATCCAAGTCTGCAGTTTTATGGAGTTCTGTAGACTTGCTTGTGTTTTGTGGCACATTTACAGCACAGTTCAGCAGATTCATGCCCAAAACTGTTGGAACGAGGCACTCGGTAATCACATAAAGGTGTTAAATTCAGGTGTCTGCATACTTCTGAGCCAAGAGACGAAGGCATTCTTCTCAGCGAAGATGGGTTTCCTATAATAGATCCATTTGACCGCCTGTAATATAATTCAGGTGTCTGTATGGAAAGTTAGTCGGCAATACAATACACAACAACAACAGCCAGAAGTGGCCTCTGCTGTGTGAATGCTTCCTTTCTGCTGCCGTAGACTTGTGTAGGCTGTTAAAATGAGCCCACTCTGCACTAAGCTGCATTCACTAAACATCTGCTTAACATCCCGAACACACGCCGCTAAATACAATGAGCCGATGTGCCGAGCGGCAGAGTGCGTTCCGTCCTCTCTCTTCCCCCGTGGAGGCTTCAAATGCATCACGCCTAATCAGAGAGGGAGACTCAGCTCATAGTGCCGGCTAGTGCTGCATGCTAATCCTCTGCAGATGAAGACGCTAAGCTAAGCGCAGGCTGACAGCCATGGGGCGGAAATGGCAACAAAAAAAAAAAAAAAGGAGGCTAATGCTAACTGCGGTGTCACTGCTCCTTCCCGCCTTCGCTTCACACAAAACAACTCCTCTTTGCATTTGGGTGTATGTTGCAAAATCATGCCTGTGTGTGTGTGTGTGTGTGTGTGTGTGTGTGTGTGTGTGTGTGTGTGAAGTCTAGCCAACGACGGCTGCATTAAAAGCCTTCAACATCAGTGCGGCCAGCTGAGATTTGATTTGGCTGCGAGCATCTGTGTGTGTTTGTGTGCGCCTGCGGGTGTGTGTGTGCTCATGTAGGAATTTGACAATAATGCTAACAAGCGCCCCGAGCCTGGCAAAACGTGGCATTAAGAGGAGTAGAGTTCATTGAGTTGTCGCGGTTGCTGATGTTTCCTTAGAACTCTGTAATTCTACAAATTTCCTTTAAAAAATTCTTCAAAAACTCAATTTTTGCAGTGACCACAATCTGTAAAAAACAAGTAATTCCGTGCTCCTTGCTGCAACTGGTAAACTGTTAGCGACTCGGCAATGAAAAACAGTCTTGTCATAAAAATTCAGGGACTTTTCGATTGAACTGTGTATACCCAGAGCAAAGGAGAAAGAAGTACAGAAACCAATTAGAGAGACAAAATAAAATATACACGCATAATAAAATGAATTTAGCATGTTTAAAAACAGAAGTAGTTGTTGGAATACATATTCTCAAAATATGGAAACAAATATGCTGCTGCTTTAGGGAAAATTTGTCAAATTTAAGCATAAAATCTAAAGGCTAAAAAAGTGCAAAAAGTATGGAAACAAATAATAGAGACAGAATCAAAAATTCTCCAAATATTAACTATATGCACTCACCTGATTTTGTAAAAAAAGAAAAAAATTCTGTGCTCCTTGTTGCAACTGTTAAACTATTACTGACTCAACTACGACCAACAGTCTTGTCATTAAAATTCATTTTCGACTGAACTGCAGGCTGTGTATACCCAGAGCAAAGGAGAAAAAAGCATGGAAACTAATTGGAGAGACTCAGAGCGAAATGAAATGCAAATGAGCAATAAACACTCAAAAACAGAGTAGCAGGTTGTCAGAAGATCCATTCAGCACGGTGAAATATCTTTCTACTACTGTTGTGCAGAGTAGTTTGGTTTATAGATGCTAAAAAAAGCTCAAATAGTGTCTACAATGTATGAAACCACCAATATTTTTTCCTGTATTGGAGCATTTCTGTGTTTGTGCTCATGTAGGAAGTAGAGAATAATACTAACAAGCACCCCAAGCCCGGCAAAACGCGGCACTCAAACACATTATAGGACCAGTTCAGGAAGTTGTCGTGGTTGTTTGCCAGCCGAGGTGAGACAAAGTCGCGGCCTTCTCATTAAAAACACCAACTTTTCTCATTAGTGTTTGTCTTTGCTGCACTGAGGGATGGTTTGTAAAAAAAACACAACCGTCCGTCCATCCGTCAGAACATCTGGGTAAAGATTTTTTTTTTGTTGTTGAGGAAACCGCCCTCTTCAGAGGGATCACTGACTCACACTAACTGGCTGCTGTTGTGTGAAAGCAGCCCAGAGAGGAACCACAAGAGGCTATAATGTCTGCCAGTCAGGGAAGCACTTACACTGAGCCGCCTGCCAATCCGGACCGACCACCGTGCCCACCGCTGTACCCGCTCACTGTCAATCATGCCGCGCCCACGCCGCCTCACAACCTGCAAAAAAACGTCTAATTACGGCCGCACGGCAACCCCTCCGCTGACCGAAAAACCACATCCAGGACGCCAACACAACCCTTCCGTTAGCTTCCCATTAACGAAGTGTCACCACTAATATTTGGGATGCTAATTTGCGCCGCTCCTGAAGCCGCTTTGATCCAAACGGAGTGTGACAACTTTAATGACTAAACAAAACAGAGGACAAACAAACCTAAAGACCTGCTGCTGATCGCGGCGGGGCGAAGTCTGCGGGGAGACGGGAGGCTTTTTGAAGTGGAGGGAAAACAACCGAAAGGAAGCTTTTTATGTGGCCCTGGCATCATTACGCCGGGGCGAGGTGAGGCCGAGGCCTAATTAGGGCCGCCGTTGATTGAAGCGCCATGTTCCACCACATTCGCTCAGATGGGAACAAAAAAAAGGAGATGAACAATGAGGATGATCCACCGAGAGGGTCAATTTCAGGGGTAGAATTTGAGCTTTGGGCTGAGGCAGGTAAAGAATGCGATTAATCAAAAAATTTAAAAGCGAAACCTCACATGTTTCTTAATGGGACGCCGGTGAAAGCTCGTCCTCAGAAACCTGGACTTGTAATTAGTTTTCTTTAAACCTTTGCAAATTGGGAAAAATAAAACGTTCCGAGGCATTTGTTGACATCAGCCTTAGAGGATTTCTGGTTAGTGATGTTTAAATGGTTTCCAGCGGTTACCTTCGGCTGGTATTTGTGGGTGACAGTGCACGATGGCGCAGCATTACATGAAGTGAAATCAATGAGCTTTGACAAAGTAGAGAGTCTGTTGGAGTATTTAACCCTCTGAACCCGAGTTATCTTTTAAAAATACCACCAATATTACACCGTTTACCAGGGAAAGAAGCTGTAAAAACATACAAAATCATTCAGATTTTCACATTTTGGAGGGTCCTTGAACTCACTGCGGTTCTTTGAGGAAAAGCTTAAAATCATGATATTTCATTGAAATCGCTTTAGTCTACATGTCTCAAATATTTGCTAAAAATAAATGATTTGCATTAACTAAAATCTGTAAAAAACTAAAAATTCTGTACTTTTTGGCACAACCACTAAACTATTAGTGACTCAGCTACGACCAACAGCCTTTTAATAAAAAATTCAGCAACTTTTCAGCTGAACTGCAGGCAGTGTATACCCAGAACAAAGCATGCAAACAAATGATAGAGACTCAGAACAAAATAAAATGTGGAAAAAAATGAATGTAGCATGGCTCTATGATGGTATACAGAGGAGCAAGTTGTGAGAAATTTGCTAGAAGATACATTCAGCATGGTGAAACCTCTCTCTAGAGTTGATGTGCAGAGTCGTGTGAATAAGTTTAAAGAGCCTATAAAAGCACAAATAACTAAGTGTCTACAGTATGTGGAGCTACCACTTCTTTCCAGTAGTGGTAACACCTGTTGGCACCTGGAAAATGTTGCATATGTTGATTCCAGGTTTTTCCAATTTTTGTAAATAAAGTTTTTAAAGGAATTCCACTTTAAAAAGAAAGATTTTCTGCATTATAACTGCATCATACTGCACATAAGACCTTTTTAACTTCCCTTTCCTTCCACTCATGGTTGTTCTGTTTCTATAGAGGTGCAGGATTTTAATATTTTGGTTAAAATGGAACCAAGAGTGAATAAAAATGGAGCTAAAAAAACACCTAGAGACCGCTTTGAGAGTTCAGGAGGTTAAAGAAAACTGAGATGCTCATTTGTGTGCACCCAGAAAAGACAAGAAAGTACTTCTGTTCTCTCTATAAAATGGCAGACATCTGCAGAATATCCGCTCGGTAACACCAGCACCTCGTCTTCCCGCCCTCCATCTTCCAAACCGGGTTATTCTTGAGCACCGGGGCTCCTGTCAGCTCCCACCAGCTCTCGGCTTTAAATGACAGAGGTAACCCTCTTATATGAGGAGCAGCCGCCGCTAAAAGCTTGTCATTTTCTCCCGCTAATGTCAAGTGAGAACAGATCAGAGCAGGCAGGGGGAGCTAATAGCGCTGCGTTCTCTCCTTGCATGGATCCCTCGGGCGCTCGCGTGAACTCAAACTTCCTGGGTGACCTTCGCCGTTGTGACCGTCGCCTCCTAAAAAAAGTCCTGAGTCACGACGAGCAGGTAGATACTGTCATCTTTTCATCTGGCAGTCTGCTCTGTTGGAGGAGCTTTCTTTGCTTTTCTTTCCTCCACATCTGGTCCACAGATGTTACACATCTTCCCTGAAATCCATAAATCCGCCACTCTGTCTGTTATTATCCTGTAGATACAGTATACGAGCCACACAGAGGATTCACAGACTTAACCTGCTGATCTTTACATGTGGAGCAACAGAATCACCTCAAACTAAAGTCTGGTCACTTAACACAAGCTCTACTGAAGCCTCATAGACCCGAATGTGACTTCAATATCAACACTCAAATCTCATGTCTGAACAAGCAAATCATAAATAATCTGGATGTGATTACCCACATACCCACTCAAAGAACAGAAAATAAACCTTTGTTGTTCTGCCTTATTGTTTATATTTCTTTATTTTTCAAAGCAAAGTCTGAATATGTTAAATATACTTTTTTAAATTGAAGAATCCTGCAATTATTGAGTTTTTCATTTTATTTTTGCGACTTCTGCAAGCTGCAAACACAACAAAGAAAAATTATCGCTATGTAGGGTTACAAGATGGCTGTCAATTTACAGCTTTAAATAAGAAATCAGCAAAATTACAGCATTTATCAGAGCCCAAAACTGTAAAAACAAAAAACAGTCATCAGATCTTTAAGTGGTCGACACTGATTTGCCATACAGATGAATAAAATGACCTAGAGACCAGTGTGAGTAAATTGCTGCAATCACAACAAATGCTGTTACCTAGCAACAAGGTGAAACGTATATTTTACTTGATTAGCAAGGTTGTACAGAAATGATGTAGGCGTCATTATATAGCGACATAAAATATATATCTGGTCAAAATGGTTCAAATCTGACATCAAGTGACGACGGAATAAAATAATAGAAAATATCAGAAAAGAAATTCTATTTTTTTAAAGCAGATTTACAGTCAAGTAAGAAGAAATGGCCATTTATTAAAATACAGATTTTTGATGTGGACATAATTTACATTTAACGTGCAAAATAAATTTTTTTTTTCCTGTGACTTTACTTGCTATAATTTGCAATTTATGACATGAAGCACGGAAAATCTGCAAAATAACAGAAAATAGTTCAAAAATGCATGAAAAATGCTGCTTATTTATATTTCTGTACACTTCAGTCTGTTATTGATACATGGATGATGCTGTTTACGTCTTTGTTGTCTTATAATGTATGATATTGTACTGTAAAGCACTTTCTAACCCTAGTTTAGAAAGTGCTATAGAAATAAAGTTTATTATTATTATCATTATTAGCATTATTATATATCAGGAGAAGAGTAGTTATTTTCAATTTCAATATAGACAATAAAACTGATTCTTAAAAAAACAAACAAAAAAAAAAAACCCTGTAATTTATTTCAGTCCAGAAAACATGACAAACTGCAGGAGATAATAAAAAAGCAGCTTTCTTTGGCTAATATTCAAAACTAAATTGTCTCATGACTTTGCAGACAACATTTGTCAGAAGAAGAACTTTACCAGAAAGATGCTAGAGTATATAATAAAATATGACATAACAACAGCATTCTTTTTTTAAACAACTGATGACCAAGTAGACAGATGCCGAGAAAAGGTGCTGCAGCAATGTGAAATACGGCAAAAATAATATATTTTTGAACATGGAAACATGTAAATATATTATTGCAGACCCTCATAACAAAATGAAACACCAAAAAATGTGCACAACATTGGCAAATAAAGGCAAATCTGTATTCGTAGTTACTGTACAGCTGCACTGATGACGGATGATCAACAATCAGAGGCTTTATTAGGATGCAAACCTACAGCTAGCTGGATTAGCAAAAGGCTAATTGCACAGACGATGTATTGATCACAGCAAACTGCAACAAGAGAGGGAGGATCTGCAAATTCTGGTGATAATTATTAGTAAATTTCTATTCATCTCAAGTAAAAAGAGCCTGTCAAAGCTTTGTGCTTGCATCAGTAAGTGTGAAATTTTAGCATCTTCCTTCACATTTTGGGGGTTTTAAATGATACAAATCCGCTAAATTCTCCTTCAGGGGTTAAATAAATGCATAATTTGCGATGATACGTATCAAGATTGCAGCTCCATCCTTTATGCTGATGAGAGAAACAAATCCCGGCTTCCCACAGTGAATTGCTGGGATGCCGGTGCTGTTTCATCCATAAGCAACAGAGGCATCAGTTGGAGAAACAGCATCTCTCTGTATTCCACTCATGCCCCCTCCTCTCCACTGCAGAGGCTAGAGGTCCACACACACCGTGGCTCCACTCATTACCTTGCTGCTTGGATGCCAGACCTCCATTCACCCCGGCTCACACATACAGATGCATGTAGCGCACCCACCGCCAAGCCCACCCTGATTAATCATCTCTTTTTAACCCTTCCGTCACCGCCGAGCGTCGTGCACGCCCCCACTCTGCAGGATGCACGAAACGTGATCCTGATTCTGAATTCTGAAGCTCGATATTGTAGCAAAGCAGTTCCAATCTCCTGTTTTCCAAGAGATTTTGGAACTAATTTCTGCTGTAAAATCACTCAGTCAGAAAACAGTCACTCAACTGGATATCAGAGGACATTTATATGTATTTATTTGCAACAAATTTAGCAAAATTCAAACTTTCAGCTCAAGAAAGTTGTAAAATCTGCTCCTTTTTGACTTGAGTTTAGGGTTTTCTTGAAAAAAATGAAGCTTTATGTTATTGTTAACGTGCAATATTTGGGCCTTTAAACTGAAAGAATTAAAAAAAAGGAAGCGCTGGTATTATATCAGGTATTCACTAATGTGGGTGCTAATTAACTGTAGTCTTGATTTTAATCAGAGTAAATGTTGCACCATAATTCTGGAGCTCGATATCGTAGCTCAAATCGCCTGTTTTTCCAGAGCTTCGCTGATGTTTCTGAACTAATTCCAGCTGTAAAATCTTCCTGTCAGAAAACAGTCACTCAGGTGGATATCAGAGGACACATTGGCCCCTTTATATATATTTTTGTGATGAATTTAGTAGCTCAGACAGAAAATGAGCCTCGGCGCAGCCCGCACGGCGACACCTAACTATGATTTACGCTTCCTCGTTTCTCGCCATTTCATCCCATTCGAGGGAGGCTGGAGGTTGCAGAAACGTATTATCTCTCAAAACAAACTAACATTCGTCACCGGGCGGAAAAAACCAAAGTTCCCGATCTGCAATCTTTTTCTCTCTGCAGCTGCATGTAAACACACACTCAGAGGTCAGAATGAGAATTCACTTCACAACCCGAGTTCACCCTCGACACGTATTTACTCTGTTCCGCTGCTTTTGGACAGTAAATTCAATATCTACAGTCACAGCCAATTGCCTCCCTGAGCTGCGAATCCGAGCTTTGAGATCTGAATTAATGCAACGCATGATGTGACACTTTCTTTTTTGCTCTGATATTAAATTAGCGGCTGAATACCTGAAGCTCAAAGAATTCTTTGCTCCGGGTATCCCAGCCCGAATGAGTTTTATTTGAATGCATGACTTCCAGCTGCGAGGGAGAAAATGTCCTCGTGTCCCGGTGAAAAAATCACACCGTCCTGGGAGTCGCTCCATTATTCACCGTCTAACACAGAAGCTCCAGGATTTGTCTCTGAAATCATTTCTACGCTCCGACTCTCCGGCTGTTTGTTTAGGGATAAACCTGTTCAGATACACATCCAGTGTAAAAGACACAGCTGATACCATTCATTCTTTGCATCCTGGTGCCTACGTTACCCAGAATGCAACTTATATCGGCCACAAATTTGGGTGTACGACGCCTGTGGCTTGTAATTTTTACTTATTAATATTTGTTCTTTTCTTTGTTTAACAAGATAAGGTAGTTGAGAACTGATTCTCATTTTCAATAACGACCTGGCCGAGAGGCGGCACACAAACAGGATGAACAACAAAAACAGATTACATGTACAGCAAGGGATAGAATGAAGAGTACTGGTGGGGCTAGGAACGGTGAGTAATGGATGCAGATATGGTGGTGTTTTACCAATGAGGGTTTTGTAGATGTACAGAAACCAGTGTAATTGTCTTCGGTAGTGAAGAGAGGGCTAGTTCACCAGTGAGTACAAACTGCAGGAGTTCCATGGTAGATGGTGTCTAATTTATGGTAGAAAATTCTGAAGCGGATCTCCTATAACACATCACCATAATCACACAATGGAAGGACGGTCATTTTAACAAGAAGGAATTTGGCGGAGGGCGTGAATGAAGATTTGTTACAATCGAGAAACTGATTCTGGATTTAACTTTGGAGAGGAGAGTACTGATATGTTTCAAATGAGAGGGAACAATCAGGCCAAATTCCCAGATTTGTGGGAGGTTTCTGTTGAAGATCGTACATTTAATTTTGCTTATGTTTAATGTCAGAAGAAGATTGGAAAAAGTGTGTTGAATGTTATAGGCAGGGCAGTGTGGAGGGAGCAACTAGAAGTATAGACAATGGTGTCATCGGCGTACAGGAGGATGTACGAATTGGTTACAGCATGGGTTATGTTGTTGGTGTCCATGTTAAAAAGTGCTGGATCAAGTATTGAACCCTGCACACCTTTGTGAATTGGTAAAGGGTGTGAGAGAAGACCCTCCACCTTCACTGACTGCATGCGCCCAGAACAGTAGCTTCATTTTATTGCTTTACTGTCACTCCTTTTCAGATTTAGGTGACCAGAAAGTGCAGAAAAAGCTTTGAACATATTGAGAACAGGGTCAAATTACTTGAATCGCCTGTTTTTCCAAAGCTTCGCTGATGTCTCTAAACTAATTTCTGCTGTAAAATCATCCAAACGCACCTTCTCATTCAGAAAACGGTCACTCAGGTGGATAGCAGACGACATATCGGCCCCTTTATATATATATTTTTTGCAATGAATTTAGCAAAATTTCAAATTCTCAGCTTGAGAAAATAGTAAAGTTTGTGCTTTTTGACTTGGGTTTAGGGTTTTCTCGAAAAAAATGAAGCTTATGTTATAAAAGTGCAACATTTGGACCTTTAAACTGAAAGAATTTTTTAAAAAAAAGGAAAGCACTGGTGTTATATTAGGTATTCATTAATTAATTGCGGCTTTGATTTTGATCAAAGCTGTAAATTTTGCACCGGAAAAACTTTGCTCGGGCTGAAAGGAACCAATAAGAAGATGAGACATGCCTCTAGTCCCAGTCTATCTCTCTTTAGCCTGCTTCACTCCAACTCAATCACTCCTCTCCATCTTTATAAGGCCGCTAAGCTTCAGTTAAACACACATAACGTCACGCTGCATCCCAGAAACAAACACACTGAGGGTCCGCTGCAGCTTTAAGAGCAGCGATCGCCCCGTAGAAAGGCTGAAAAAAGAGGAGGATTGAGAGGAGAAAGACTTGATGGATGGGTCTGCTTTCCAGGTCACTTAGAGGGGCTCCTCCTCCTCGTGTTGGACCCCCTCCCTGGGGTCACCATTACCGAAAACACACACCGGCAGCACCGCAACAGGCAACATCGATTTTACAATATAAAGTAATGAAGCAGACCCAGCTCCATCCACACAAACACACCATTGTTCCTATTCAATACTGTAATTGCTGATGTGGAGATAAGTGTGTACATTACTGGAAACACAAACCAATTATACTCTCTCTCACACACACACACACACACACACACACACACACACACGCATATATATACATCTACACAACTAGCAGGGATTGTCTGAGAGTGTGTGTTCCCTGGAGGCAGCGTCTCCTCCTCCTCCTCTCTATTTCCTTGGTGACAGCTGTCATCCTGTCAGACCTATGGCAGCCATGGCAGATCTGGCAGCCTATTCTGCTCACTGACACGCACACACACACACACACACACACACACACACACACACACACACACACACACACACACACACACACACACACACACACACACACACACACAAGCACGCACGCACGCACACGCACGCACACACACACCAATCCCTGAACCTAACAGCCCCTGCAGATCCAGTTCGACTCGACTAACTAGCAAAACGTCTGTTGCTTCTGTTCAAAAAAGCACAATATGTGACTGAAAGTGTCTTAAAAAAGGACGCAAAATAAAATCACTTCCATCTTTCATGTCTACTATAAAGGTCCTGGATGTGATTACCTTACGTTAGCCCAAACGCTCGCTCAAAGAACAGAAAATACAGCAGGTCCTCGGCTTACGGCGTCCTCGACCTACGGCGTTTCGTGGTTAGGTCACCATCTCCCATAAATGTATTAAGGAAGTCTTGTTCCATCATTCTGAGGTATGGCGTTTGCAATGTTAAAACAAATTTCGCCAGTGGTACACCACACTGGATTGTGCTACATTCGCTTTCGTTCATTTGTGCTGTTTTTAAAAAAAACTTTTTGCCCTTCATTATGGCTCCCAAATGTAAGTCAGACTCTTCTGATGGCAGCGCTTCGAAGAAAAGTTAAGCCATCTCCATGGAAGTGAAATTAGATATAATAAAATGGTACTTATGTATGTGAGTTCTGACTTATGCCGAAAATTGCGTAACGCCGCGCTATAGGAACGGAACTGTGATATAAGTCAAGGACCTTTTTTTTTCCGTCTCATTGTTTAAATGTCTTTTTTTCTCAAACGAAAGTCTGAATATGCTAAATATTCTTTGATTAAAATGGAAGAAACCGCCATTTACTTTTTTGCCACGTCTGCAAGCAGCAAAGACAACAATGGCAAATTATCACAATATAAAGGTTCGAGACGGCTGCCAATTTACAGCTTATCACCAAAGTTACACCATTTATCAGAGCCAAAAACTGCAAACACAAAAAATATTCATCAGATTTTTAACTTTACAATGGTTCTGGACTGAAACGCTCATCTGTTACCTCCCAAATTCAACCAAACATCAGCTTAAAATCATGGTATTTCGTCAAAAATCAGTTTATTCTCATTTTAAAATTTGCTAAAATGAAATGCTTTAGAAAAAACAATTCTGTCAAAATAAAAACAAATCTTGACTCTCTGGTGCAACAAAAAAGATACTACTGAATTAGGTGTGATTAACTGCTGTGCAACAAAAATTCAGAGACGGCTCGTCTGAACTGCAGTCGGTGTTTACATTGAGCAGATAGACGACAAAGGAGAGTGTGCATAGTAAAATATATTTAGTATGTAAAGTCACAGCTTTTTTTCTCTGTATTAGTTTGGAAAACAGTTGTACAAGTTTATTCCATTTTAAAAAATGATTTTAAAATAAAATATCCAATAAATTAGATTTTTCGTTTTTCTTTTTTTTAAATAAAGCTATATATTGTAACTTTTTTGCTCTGCACAGAAGACACGGAGCTTCATATTGCAGTGAAAAATGAGCCCACAGTGAGTAAAAATGTTGGAATACAGAGGGTTACGTTGGAGTTTTATACCAATCCAAGTCCAATATTCACCTCTTTTATCTCTGTTTTGGTCTCCTCCACCCCGAGGGAAATATTCGACTATCGACTATTTAGTCCCTAAACGCTCCACTATGTTCACCAGTTTGTTGCTAAAATCTGGTTGTTTGCTCTTTCTGTAGGGCATGTAATGTAATTTATCAGTTGTTTTTTCCACTTACAGCAGCCTTAACAAGGAAGTTGATGAAAGAAAACCCAAACATCAAAGAGTAAAACTTAAAAGGTGTTAAAAATCTTTGACAGATCTGAGATGAACTGCACATATTCAGGTCAGTTCTCTGATGGTTTGTAGCCACAAGCAACACTTTTCACCTTACGTACAATAAGTCACACCATTTTTACTGCTTAATGCAGCTTTAATGAGATCTTATCAGCTGCAGGAGGAAACAGAAAACTGGTTGAGCTCCTAAAATCTGAGCATGTTTCGCCACTTAGACCAGGGGTGTCAACGGTCCGAGGACCAAAACCGGCCCTCCAGAGGGTCCAATCTGGCCCTCAGGAAGACTTTGTAAAGTGTAAAAATTACGGCGAAGATATTAACTGCAGATTGTACATTTGTAAAACTATAAATTTAAAATAATTTCTAGACCATGACAAGTTGTTTTGATCATAAAGTAAAATACTAGATTGTTCATTGTTCTTTTGTCATTTTGTGTCTCATTTTTGAAATATTTTGTCTTGTTTTTGTAGTTTTTTGTCAGATTTTTGTCATTTGCCTCATGTTTTTGTAATTTTGTTTCTTGTTTTTATCGTTTTGTATTTCCTTTGTCTCACTTGTATTTTTTGTCTAATATTTATCATTATGTTGTGCTTTGCTTTATTTATTGTTTTGTGTACCGTTTTTGTTGTTTTGTGTTTTTTGTCTCAATTGTGTTGTTTGTCTATTTTTGTCATTTTGTTTCTTGCTTTTGTCATTTTTTGTCTAACTTTTGTTGTTTGTTCGATTTGCAACTTTTTTGTTGATTTTTTTTCTTTTTTCTTCTGTTTCGTGTCGTTTGTCTCATTTTTTGTCATTTTGTGTCTCATTTTTGTAATATTTTGTGTTGTTTTTGTTGTTTTTTGTCTTATTTTGTCTGACTTCTGTCATTTTGATTATAAAGTAAAATACTATATCATTCAGTTCCAGATGACTAAATGTTGTGTTCCTTTGTAGACACTGTGATCTGGAAGTTGTAATGTGGAAATGATAAACTGAGGCATGATGTTGTTGAAATTGAATTTATTTTTCTAATGAATTTTCAGGTTGTTCAAATTGTTTTGTAAAAAGATCATTCCTTAAATGTGATCATTTTTGCACTAAAAAAAAGGACAAATCTGGAGTTGTGGTTATTTATAGGTTATTATGCTCTGGTTTTACTGGTCCGGCCTACTGGAGATCAAATTGGGCTGAATGTGGGCCCTGAACTAAAATGAGTTTGACACTCAGATGTAGGAAAATCGAGACTGTCCTTATATAAGACTTGAATCATGCATTCCATGCAAGCAGCAGGTAGAAAGTAAAATCTGCTGTGTCACAAGCCTCCCGAGTATCAGAGAGGAGTTCTACGGCTGCAGCCTGCCTGTTTACTCCTCATTTTCTCAGATATCTTTGGTGAGGACGTAAAAGTAAAATATCATCTATTGGCAGGTTCGGTCCAAAATTATCTGCGCTGGCCTTTAACGGCGCGTATTGGTGCAATCCTAGTCTGTAATTCTACACCGGGCCGACACAAAGCTGCTGCTCAGACACATTCCGGTCATGTACACATCTACTGCAGCATGCCAAACACATCACTCCGACTGCCCACAGTATGCTGACCCAGTGCTGTATTACTGCATTTAAAATCGGACTTCAGAGCCGAATTTACTCTGTTTGAGATCCGCAGCGATCTGCTCAGCCTGGCCATCGGCGCTCTGCAGCCCTGGAGCAACCTGCTGCCACTGTCAATAAAATAACTGATTGATTGCATGATGGAGATGATAAACACGCAGTAATTCGGATGATTTAAAGACAGAACAATAATTGTTTGTTGCAGCTCCTCAAATCTTTCCAGATATGAGGATTTGCAGCTTGTAATGGAGGTAAAACGCAAGCAGTTTCTGGGTGTTCTGTCACATTTTTACTCACTATATTGTCATTTTTCAGTATAATATAAAGTCCTGCACCTCTATGGAAACTGAAGAACCATGACTAGAAGTGGAGGGAACTCAAATTTAGCTGTTGTATTGTATGGCCCAGTAGCATTGCCACAAATCATTGAAAAATTATAAAACAAACAATATTTTCTTTATTAAATCTGTGCAAAAATTTAAAAAACTGAGAGGCAACATGTTCTACATTTTTCCAAATGCCCACTCAACACTAAAATGTAAGACAGCAGCTCTACATCTTATAGATATCTTACTATTTGCATTATCTCCACTCGTCTGCTGTTTCGTGTGTACACTGCCTGCAGTTCAGCCGAACACTTCTTGAATTTTTACCACAGGACTCTTGGTCACAGCTGAGTCACCAATTACTTCCTGGTTGTGTTGAGGAATGCAGAAGTTTTTTTTTTTTTTTTTTTTTACAGAATCTAGTTACCATACATGCTTAATTCATTTATTTATTTATTTAAAATTAAATGTGCAGAATGAAATAAAATATCATCAAACATCAGAATTTTAAGCTTAAATTTGCTTAATTTTCCTGCTATGGCCGCACATCACACAAGATCAGTTCATGGATCATCAGAAAGTGAATATCCATGAATTTATTCTGTTTTTACAGTTTCTGATTGTCAAAAATGGTGTAATTTTTGCATTTTTTAAAAAGATAAAATGCCTTTTAAACACTGGTGCGTTTTTGGGGTTCAAAGGGTTCATACAACAGTCATTTTATTTAAAAAATCACCAATAAACATACAAATAATTTTTAAAAATACATTTAAGTGGTCATGAAATGATTTTATTTGTTGGTTAATGTGTAATAGATGCAGGACTAGAGGGTAAACTGATTACTGGTCCGCCGACGACTGGATCTACTATTCAGCATTTTTTGGATTATTTGTGTTGCTATTTTTCTGTATAACTGCTTTAATAAATGAAATGAAAAATGTGCTACTTTGGCGCCTCTTCATCTGTAGTTAACTGTTTGTCGTCTTGAGCAATTAGTTCTCTTAATTAAATATATGCAAAACTTAAATCTACACTACAATGAAGAATATATCACAATGAAGCTTTGTGTTGGACTTTACGTCATTCTAAATGTCGTTATAGCGATTCTTACTGCAAATGTTACAAATATTGGTTCCAAATATGGGTCTTCTTTATTAGTAATAAAGTAGAAATAGCAAAAAAGGTAAAAATCAGTCGACACCGATTACATTTTTCCAGCTACACAAAATATTTAAAAGAGCAAACTGTCCATTTAACCTTCTTCACTGTAAATCTGCATGTTTAATTGAATTTAGGACCAATTAATAAAACTGAGAGGTCAAGTTCCACCTTCTGCGGCTCCGTCTGACTCGATCATCTTTATGCATTAGGCGGCATGAGCGTACGGCTTTAAGCAGCGAAGACACGTGTGTAATAAACAAACACGGCGCCCATATAAGCAAACAACGAATCCACAGCCGGAGACTGTTTGGCAAATGGCACCCGGTCGGAAAATGTAATTGCCTGAACTTTAGAGAAGCGACTGCAGCTTCGGAAATACCCACGGGAGCCATCAGACCAGTGTTTTACAGCACGCACGCACGCACGCACGCACGCACGCACGCACGCACGCACGCACGCACGCACGCACGCACGCACGCACGCACACACACACACACACACACACACACACATAAAACCACCAACTTCACTGTCAGCAACTGCAGTACTTTAAGTAGTAATAACCACTCTGCCTGTTAGGGTGAGGAGAGGAGGGAGGGGAAGGAAAAGCTTTAATCTCCATCAGTCTGGATTCTATTCTTGCAGAGCAGGTGAGAAAATGGGCGATAATCCTACAGGTAAAGGGATACTTCACCCAAAAGTCTGCCTTTGGAGGAGCATATAATCACCCTCCATTACGCCGTGTGCCTCCTGAAGAGCCTCTCCAACCATTTTTTGCACCCAAGACTTTAGTTTATGCATCGTAAGGAGGCGCTGCTTGACAAAACAGTTGTGTATTTGTCTTCAGCGTCCCTGGAGGAGCTCCTTAATCTGAAGAAATAAGCTCTGATAATGTCACGGTGGTGTCAACAGGGTCACTGTGGCCACGAGAGGTTTATAATGAAGAGCTGCAGAAGCACTGGTGTTAGAGAGTGAAGGAGGCATGAAAGAAAATCCACATGATAGGGAGAGTTTACATTTTCCTTCACATTGGGATCACTTTTCTACATGCAAACAGCATTTTAGGTCATTTAAATTGAGAATTGTAAAGCTAAAAATGCTAAATGAATTAGCATCATGAGCAACAATAACATTTACATTTGGTTAGCATTAGCCTCTGCCTGGCTCATCACCACTTAATCACAGCTTTTGCAGTTTTAAATTTAAAAAAATGACACACTTAACTGGTATTTGATGTATTGCACAGAGATATTTTGCTGAAAAACAATGGTCTTGTGGACAGAATTTGATTTTAAAACTGTATTTATGTCGAAAAACATCTGTATGATTGTGTCCAAGACCTAAACTAAAAGTAAAAATCCAGGCCTCTGCTTCATCAGTTTAGAGTCGAGATGCAGATTTTGAACAATTTGAACAAATGAATCAATAGTTGATTATTCGAGGACATTATTGAGGTATAGTGAAACTTAATCCATGTAGAAAAACAGTCCAAGTTGGTTGGAAACTGTGTTTATCAAGCAACAATTAACATTACTGTCTATATAACCTTGCAGCACCTTCCCAAATCCTTCAGGTAGAGAACATTGTCATCTGCAAAGAGTTTTCAGTGAAATTTTTCTTAATGTGTTGATTTCCAGGCGATTTTACTGAAACTTTTCAAGTAAAATGTTGAATAATTTAGTTTTAGCATTAAATTATCGCTAGCTTTAAACTAAGAAATGTGCAAAAAAAAAAAAAAAAAAAAACAGCAGCAGCCACTTGCGCTGCATCTCTGTAATTTTTTTGATTATTCTGGATTGAGAAGGAGTCGGTGAGCTTCAAAACCACGGAAACTAGGATACGTGGATGGGTGATGTCTTCCATCTTTAAATACAGTCTAGAATTTGAAATGTAAATGCTGTGAATACAAGCATCTACACCTATCCTGCTCCAAAGACCCTAAAGACAGACAATATTTGTCAGCTGCAAAAAATTTCTTCTACATGTTGCTGTGCAGGCACTTCCGCTAAAAGTTTTACGGTAAAACGCTGAAATATTTAGCTTTAGCATTAATTGTAGCTGCCGATTAACTCGTTTCAATCCAGAAGTGTGCAAAAAACAGCAGCAGCACCACTTATGCTCCACCTCTTTACAAATTTTTGGATTATCCTGGAATTAGAAGGAGTCAGTGAGCTTCAAAACCACGGAAACTAGGATGTGTGGATGTGTGACGTCTTCCATCTTTAAATACAGTCTAGGATTTGAACTGTCAATGCTGTGCATACAAGCATCTACCCCCGTCGTGCTCCACCTTCTCAGACCCTACAGGGTGAGAATATTTATCTGTAAAAACTTTCTTTAACATGTTGCTTTGCAGGCACTTCTGCTAAAAGTCGTACAGTAAAACGCTGAGTAATTTAGTTTCTTTGCGTTCATTATCGCTGCTGATTAACTTGCTTTAACCCAAAAAGCTGCAAAAACCGGCAGCGGTTGACCCCTAATAACTGACCGTATCACACGTCTGGATTAAAACACACTAATCTGGATTTCCCATCACAACTCTCAGCAGCAGCAGCAGAACCAGTGCCACCCTCCCGGACAGATTAATCCCCCGTCCACTCAGTCCATCTTTCCAGGAACACGCTCAACCCGTGGGGGGGATACCGTTGTGTTTCCACGCTTGTAAGTGTTTAAGTGCAAGCATCTGTGTGTGCGTTTGTGTGTTGTGTATTTGTGTAAGTGTGTGCGCCTCAGGCTGTCCCCTCAGCACTGCGTCTGTATCGACCTGCAGTGGAAAACAGGCCTGTACTCGGCCATGTAGGCCAGGAAGTCAATAGGGACATCAGAATGAGGGCAGCCGTCCAAAACGGCATCACAATGTGCCCAGAGGCCGAGTACTAACACACACACACACACACACACACACACACACACACACACACACACACACACTGTATACATACAAAAGCTTGGCCATTTTTCAAATAGCCTTGGATTTATGGTTTATAAATCCCCCAGATGGTGATTCATGTCTAATCTGTCTGTAATGGTTACTTGATAAACACAGTTTCCAGCCTCCTTGGACTGTTTTTCCTGATCTGTTCACCGTCACTGGATCGTTATCATTTAAGAGTATATTGCACATGGAAGTGTGCATAATTGCACTGGATGGTTGAGATATTTCCACGTGAACAAAATTAGAGCGACGTTCCTGCTGCAACACAACAGGGAATCCTGGAAACCTTGCAGGGAAGCATGAACTAATCCAAGAAATGAGGAAACTAAGAAACAAATAAAAACACAATGCTGGTAGAACCTTATCTTGATGCCAGTTAGATTTCCAACAATATTGCAATCAAATATTGCAAATATAGCATATCGAAATTAGATATTTAACTGTCGGAATCCTAAATTGTACAGGAAGGTTTGAAAGGCATGGCTTTGCTTAAAAATATACCAAAATCACACCAATTTTCAGCACCGGAAACTGTTACAACAGACATATTTATGCACTTCCACTGGTAAAATTAGCCAAATCCAAGCCTAAAGTCATGATATTTCATCAAAATCACTTCATTCTGCATGCCTAATTTAAAAGTTCACTAAAAATTACACCAATTTTCAGCACCAGAAACTGTTAAAACTGACAAATTTGTGCACTTCCATTGGTAAAACAAACCAAATCGAAGCTTAAAGTTGTGATATTTCATCAAAACCACTTTATTCTATGTGTCTAATCTATAAAATCACCAAAAATTAACCATTAGCAAAAGCCAAATCCTGCAAAAAATAAAAATAAAACTCACATTTCGGTTTAGTTCGGTTAAACTGCAGGCAGTGTATATGCCGAGTAAAGTAAACAAGTATGGAGGAAATTAGAGAGACTGGCAGAAAAATATAACATATTTGAACAATAAAATCAATGCAGCATGGCTCAAAAACAGTGAACAGAGGAGCAAGTTGTTGGAAGATACATTCTGCTTGGCGAAACATCTTTGTAGAATTTATAAGCAGAATTTTTTAGAGGTTGTAAAAATGCAAAAACAGAAAGTGCACATGTTGAGTACACGTTTTTGCAATCGATGAAACTAGAATTAGCTAAATTTATCACTATCTCACCATTTTTCATCACACTCATTTTAATTTGTCTTTTTTGAAAATTTGACTGAAATAGTCCATTTGCAAGAACCAAATCCAGATGATAAGAATGTTTTTGCAATTTTTGTGAATAAAGTAAGCAAAGAAAATGTAAAAACAGAGAGATTTGTACAGTTTTGCTGGTAGATTTGACCAAATAAGAGCTTAAAATCATCATTTTCCATCAAAAATTCCCATAAAAGTCAGATTCTGTCATAAAAATCCAACAGGAAACACATGGAGCCATTAGATGATACTGGACTCCAGCAGCAGGAATGTTTGCTGTTGCACCATTGACTTCATTTCTAAAGCATCAATACCAACTTCCAATGTGTTGCAGAGTGTAAATAACGCGAATGATCACAATATCGGCTATATTACATGTTATTATCGCCTCTGCCGTGTCGAGAAGAGCAGCAGGTTTGGATATTTTCAGCTCAGGAGGGGATTCAAACCCTCCACCTTGGCGGCGTTTAGCTTAAAGACCACAACCGTTGCTGCTTCAGTATCAGCGAATCCTGCTGACAGATCACTCCATCAAAACACTGCAATAATACGTGAAAACAAAAATGATGTCTGTGGGTTTAAGTTGAAAAATAGCTTCGGAGCTCTTATCAGGTGGCGGCGATGACAACTGAGAGCAAGTTGGAGGATGAGTTGGGTTTAAATCATTGGCACAGACGACTTTTGTTTGTGAAAATGAAATATTGGATTTTTTTTTTGCTTTCTGCAGCTGAGTGAAAACTGCACTTCCGAAATATACCTTCAAACTGTCAAGGGACGAATAAAGCAGCCTCGTTTTAGCTACATGACTTTATATTTCATTTTATCCGGCGGGCTTCTGAAGGGACTCATAAGTCCTAACTTTTTCTTACTTTTTCAGCCAAATACAAACATCCTAAGCCTGTAATCATCCATATTTATCCGACTGCATGATAGATTTGAAGACGTCTCAGTAAACTAGCCAAAGGTGCTAATTCATGTATCACCGGGCGACATCTCGATGCTGTCGGCCCTACCTTTGAACTGCACATCAGATTACTGTTGTCAATTATACAAATTAGGCTTACACATGCAGAGAGATCACACGAGGCGAGCATCATGAGTGGGAAATGGTCTGGGACGCTGTAAAATAGATCTGTGTTGAGGGAAATGAGCCAAACAGTGGAAACCGTCGCTAAGGTTTCTTTCCCTGCTTGCGTTAATGTCTTTCCGGCGGCGTTACCCCACCGCCGAGGCCATCGAGCCCCGTTTGATCGGACGGATGAAGCCACGTCGGCCTCCCTCCCTCCTGCAGGGATCCAGAAGTTCCTGTGGCAGATTATTACTGAATACAGCAAGACGCCGCCGGACGTACGAGCACGCATGGCTGAGCAGCCCGGCTCATGGGCGCACACGAGTATTACAACATCCATCAGAGTGAAGCTAAAGTGCACCAGATGTTTGTGTTTCATCTGCAGGAATGGCTCTTTTTTTTTCCTCCCCATCCTCGCTGAAAAAGGCTCAAACCAACAGGAATCAATGGCTCAAAAGACACCTCATGTTTCGGCTTCTCAGTGAGCAAACAGTGGTTGCCCTCGCCTAAGCGGCGGTGTTCTGAAGACGGTTTTTAGCGTTCCGTTAGCGCCACGCAACGCTGCGACCGCCGTCAAACTGCACTGTGGCGCAGACTCATACAGTGAAGCGTCACAAAAGAGGAACTTGCTGAATTCCAGCAGTTTAGCCGTGCACATTGGGGGGGGGGGGGAGGTAAACAGAGGAGATGGTATCGGTTTCTGCACGCTCAACTGATCCATCATGGCCGCCTGTTTACTCAAAACCTTCATCTAAACACGGGGATGCAAAGAAGGTTTAAAATAAGCTGCATCACTGCATGCTCTTTCTGCCCCACATGTTGCCACGGCAGCAGGGATGGTCTCATTCCATACCCTCCCACTTTACCCCCACCGATCACATGACATGAGACACATATAGGGTTGCTGCAGTAAAGACGTCCATATGACACCAACATACCAGTGAACATGCAGAGCTTCTAACTCAGTGGACAAATACTGTGATTAACTCCAACAACAGCAAGTTAATACAAGTGTTTCATCAGAAATCACGAGTTGTGCACTTCCGTTGGTAAAATTGGCCAAATCTAAACTTAAAGTCATGACATTTCATCAAAATCGCTTTACTCAACACGTCTAAGTTAAAAACTCGCCAAAAATTAAGCATTTGCAAGAGCCAGATCCTGAATAAATGTAAAAATCCTGCGCTACTCAACTGCAACCAACAATCACAAGATGAAAATTATGAGATTATTCGACTGAACTGCAGGCAGTGTATATACCAAGCAAAGCAGGAGAAGCAAATAGAGGACTTTGAAAGGAAAATAGAACATATTTGAGTGATAAAATTAATGCGGCGGTGCAGAGAGGAGCAAGTTGTTGGAGGAAATCACAACATATATAATTTTCTGTGCATTTGCTTTTATCCTTTAAAAAGCTATGAAATTCTTAATTCCAATTCCACGTAACCTGTAATTTGTTGGTAATAATCACAGGTTTAATATGTTGTGTAATTTTGATTTTTTTCACCTGCAGGAATCGAATTATGGTGCAAAAACAAACATTCAAGAACAAAACTAAGCAACTGTCGCATTTTAATTCACTGTGGGCTTATTTTTCACTACAATCTCAAGTCCTGCACCTCCATGGAAACAGAACAACCATGAAGAAGTCGAGGGAAGCTCAGAAATCTCTTCTGTGCAGCATAAAATACTGGTGTTGCTATAAATTACATTAATAAAAAAGAAAGGTTAATTATTCACTTTACAAAAATGAAAAAAAAAACTTGATCAAACACCCACAGATGTTACCAACACTGGAATATAAAAAAGGTGCCTCTACATACCACCGATATTTAACTATTTACACTATTACAAGCTTTAGAACTCATTGTCTTTCCCCTAGTCTGCCCAAAAAACAAAAGATGTTTCACCATGCTGGATGTATCTTTAAAGAACTTGCTAGTCTGTTCACCATTTTTGAGCCACGTTGCATCAAAAAGGCTTATTGCTCTCAGCCTCTCCAACTGGCTGAAGTGTTATTGATCAAATTTCACCAAATATAAGCTTAGATTTGGTACATTTACCAGACAGAACCGCTTTTTCAAACACGACTAGTTCAAGGACGATCGGAAAGTTGAACGTCTGACAATTAGTTCTGTATTCACAGTTTCTGTCTGAGAAATCGTGCAAGTTTGGAAACTTTTAAAGCTAGCATGCCCATAGTATTTGGAGTTTAGAAGGTTAAGAACATGAATTTTGCCCAAAAAAATCTAATTCTGTCACATCTGACTTTCAAAATCAGAAAGGACAAAGAAATTAAATTCAGTACACCTTGCCAAATGTTGAGATAACTTTACAAAAAAGATGTTCTTTTTTGATAATTTGCGCTTCTAATAACTGTGACATTTGCAATTTTTTATTTTGTTTTTTTTTTTGTTCGTTTGAGTTTGTAGGATTTGGAGAATGCTGGCAGCAACCGACAGTTGTGTTTTCACATAGAAGCCCCGACAAATACTGGATTTATTCCAGCTGAAAGTTGTGCATCGCTGCCCTCTCTGGTTGGATGTTGCATTACATCCAACATTGATGCCGCAGCATAAAATACACTTCAAATGACATTTAACCAACCGAGGTCAGAAGAAGCAACTCAGGTTCCAATAAATATTAAAGACAAACAACTTTGGTGCCCCCTAGTGGTGGTGTCCAAAAGGGGCCACACTGACACCACAACCCCCCAAACTTATCACCCACCAGGCTCTGCAATCTTTTCTACATTATAAATAAGTTTTTTACCATGAAATTGGCCAATTTGAAAGATATTGAGTATCAGCACAAAGTATCAGCAGTCAGCAGCTTCCATCTGAAACGCTCAGCATTGGTTTCTGCCTTTAAAAAAATCCATTGAACCCTAAGGCAGCGGAAGGTAAATGGGTAGAGGAGGGTGGTTGGAGGTGGTGGTGGTGGAGGGAGATGAGGCCAATTGGATTGCGGTGGGATGTGGGAACCAGAACTGAGGGATGGAAGGAATTCTGCGCTCTAAAGGAGGAGATAAATTAAAAAGTGGAAATGTGGGGCTGAATGGATGGATTGGATGAAGGGCAGATAGATGACGGTTTAAATGGATGATTGGTGGCCGTGTGTGTGTGTGTGTGTGTGTGTGTGTGTGTGTGTGTGTGTGTGTTCTCCAGAGGTGCAGATTAGATCACTGTTATGACTGCACAAGCCCTCAGGACACAGCAGATAAACATCAACAGATAACCTACACATTTATTCCCACCTCTGCACCGTCCTCCCCATGCACACTTCCTCCACTTCCATCCATTTACTTCCTTTCCCTTACCCCCCCATCCCTCCTTCTTTTCCTGCCCTCGCTAACTACATCTAAGAGTCCCGGGGCGGTGCACTAGATCACGCTTCTCAATAAACCCGTCAAGCCACCCCGTCTCCCCTCAGCTTTGGGAAACACAATAACGGCGACTCCGAACGCCCCTCCCAACAATGCCGCCATCGATCACTTTTTGCTATCTGGAACACACACATCTATCACTGCTGCTGAGTTTACTGGAGGCTCGGCGCCCACTGAAGGCCCCTTTTGTTTTGCTCCGTATTGCTTTTTGCAAATGTTTTCGTGTCACGGACCCCAAAACTAACAAGCCATAAGAGCCAAAGATGCCGATTTTAGCATGTTTCCTCCCATCCTAAAGGCAGACTTTTGGTCTAACTCGACTGTTTTCACCTTCACAGTGCAGCAGAGGGGAGTTTATTAGAGAAAAATGGGTGGAATAATGTCTTTAAACTGAGTAGATCGAGCATGTGTTCCTTTCTTAGAGGTATCTTATTGCAAATAAAACTTTTTTGCTGCTTGATACAAAAAGAAAACTCATGCCAATCTTAGTTTCCATGGCTAAACTACAAGAGATGTCCATCTGCAGAACAGAAACCGAGCTTGTTGACATGCAGGCGCCACATGTACACAGCAAAATGAGTAAGAAACTGGGAAAAAGAAAAACACTAAAAAGGAAGCTCTGGTTGCAAAGTGTGGTAATATTTTGGCCACTGAAAGGAAGATGTTGACTCTGTCTTGCAATTTGCCACCACCGCTCGAGGCAACAATTTAGTTTTAACCATTTAAATCAGCACCACAACACTCCGTAACACAACTGCAAAGCCAGATATGAATGCAATCCCAAGCAAAAAAAGATTGTCTTAGATGTTTTTGCCAGTGTTGCACCATATAAGAACAGGTTCCAAAGCTCCTTTTCACCCTAAAAAGACATGATACCAATTACCAGAATTGCTAACAAGGGTTTGAAAAGCACAATCTGGTTGCTTGACAGGCTTTATGCCATGTTTTTCTCAAGTTTCGCCCCCAGAGCTGTGCGAACAATGCAAGCTGAAACAAGTGGAGCATTATGCAGCCCCAGCGGATAACGTCTTACTTTATTAACAAGCACTTGCAACTGAAAAGTTGCAAAATGCATTCTTTCAGGATGATGACACAAATGAGAGCATTCAGCAGGGATGAGAGGAGCTGTCTGGGGTCTCACTGAAAGACGTCAAGTCTGCATAACAACAGAAAACGTGGTGAACATGAAGAAGGCTGCAGACTGCAATATGGTGCTAGTAAACTAATGCCAGCCTTGTAGAAGCATTGCAAAGCTCTACTTATTAAATGTTCAGTTCCACGTCATCGAACTGTTGAACTTTCGCATGCAGCCGAAAACAGCTTTTTCCAAAATCATCTTAAATTTGCCACGTCATTGCTACATTGGAGATGAATGACGCACCGATGTTAGTGCACAGTTTAGACATATTTATAGGGCGACACTCACCTAAAGATGGGCATAAAGGTACAATTTGACCTGCAAAACTTTCCCAAATCTGAAAGACATTTTTGGGCTTGAGTATATGTACTAGGCTGGATATTGTGCCTAAAGATTGTGGGCAAAAATTTCACCATAAAGTATGAAACACCTGCAACACTCTCCAAAGATGGAAACCTTAACTTGTGGTGAACTGGTGGAGATTTACTGCACACTGAACCGCACATCCATCCACTGCTTTTAGCTGTTAAAAAACATCACCCACCACTTAAACACCTGAAACAGCACTTTTTAAAAAAGAATCTCCTACAGAAAACGTCCAGACTACAGCTGATATCATCAAAATGACTTCTAAGACCTACCAGGAGCATGTTTCTGGTGTCCATTCTGACATTATTTGAGTCCAAAACTATATTTTGCTTTAAAACTACTGGTGGGAAAAAAGGAAACTATTGCGGTCTTTGACTGTCTTCTTACTATTTTTTGGTACAAAGAAAGATTTACCTCTCACTTTTCTGGCATCAAAATGTAAATTAATCACTGACATACTTAGAAATAAAGGAATTAACAAAAGTATGTAGGATCTACCAGATTCATTTGTGTAGAACCTGTTTTCAAACCAGAATTTAGATCTACACCTGCAAAACTTTCCCAAATCTGAAAGCTGTTTTTGGCCTCAAGTATACGCACCCTTGAACATTACGCCTAAAGATTTTACATCCTAAAGTATGAAACACCTGCAACACTCTCCAAAGATGGAAGCCTTAACTTGTGGTGAACTGGTGGACTGCACATCCATCCACTGCTTTTAGCTGTTCAATAACATCAGCCACCACTTAAACAGGAGAAGCAACACCTGGAACAGCACTTTTTAAAAAGAATCTCCCACAGAAAACGTCCAGACTACCAGAGATCTACCAGAAGCATGTTGTTGGTGTCCATTCTGACATTATTTGACCGAAGTAAGGCCAGAACTCTATTTTGCTTGACAATTACTGGGGCAAATGGAAACTATTAAGATCTTTGACTGTCACCTGCAACACTCTCCAAAGATGGACGCCTTAACTTGTAGTGAACTGGTGGAGGTTTACTGCACACTGAACCGCACATCCATCCACTGCTTTTAGCTGTTAAAAACCATCACCCACCACTTAAACAGGAGAAGCAACACCTGGAATGGCACTTTTTTTAAAAAGAATCTCCCACAGAAAAGGCACACTTTGACGGCACATTATTTTAGATGATGTAATTGAAATGGCCTACAAACATGTAGGATGCTTCTACCAGGAGCTTGTTTCTGTTCTGACCCTATCTGACCAAAGTGCCTCCTTTGAAACTCCTGGGGACAGTTTTGGTGAGAGCAGAGAGAAAAAGCCAGCAGTAACAGAGAGATTGTGCAGAGTGGGACTCGACGGGGGAGAAAGAGGCAGCAGCTCTCTGACATCCTGTTTGTGCCCCTCGCCCTCCTCTCTGAGCGCGAGTCAAGGTTACACCTGACAGCTCGGTGTGGTTTTGGCGGGTTCGTGCGCTCACGTGTGCGCTTGGCAGCGTCCATATAAAACAGACATGGAAATGAAGAGGGTGAGAAGAAGAGGCCAGACAGATGGATTTATGGGAGGAAGTGCAGTCTGCAGCCGGCCAGGCAGGGCGGCACCCCGAGAGGTTTGGGCGGAAAAAACTCCGATTAATCCCTCATGCATGGCTGGAGGTTTGATTCCCAGTTAGATTCAATTAGAAGGTCAGGCCAGAGGGGCTCAGCGGGCTAATAGACTGTCCTGACAGTCACTCTTAGGGCTCGTTCTCCAATGTCTCACCAGCAAAAAGACGAGTCGTCGGTATTTGTGCCAGAATTTTGGTTTGGTTTGAGAAGAAATAGAATCTGCACGGTTTGACCTTAAAGCCAGAATGAATCCAAATCAAACAAAAAGCTCTTGTGCAGGTGAGACGCTCAGTGTTAGTAGAGGCTGCAGGCTTTTTTTTTTTTTTTTTTTTTTTTTGCAATATAGTTGATTAAAAACTGTTAAAAATAAGCAACTCAGCTTCCACAAAATCACATTCTATGCAACCAAGCTGCATTCTCAATGAGACGCTCCTTTTCAGCCAACCAATCATGTTAGATGTTTTTTAAAGTGTTTTTACTGTAATTTTTTTTTAACAATCTACTATTATTTCACAGATATGATTTTTTTTTTTGGCTAAATTATAAATAATATCTTTTTTTTTTTTTTTTACTTTTATGTATGTTTTGCTGTATCAGGAAAACAGCGCAGTGTTGGTATTTTACAGATATTTGCAGTTATCTGAGAAAAAAAATGTATACACTGAAACTGAAAAATGCTAAATAATTGTTTATTTTTTAAAATCTATTATTTTACAGATTTTGTTAAATTACAGAAAATTGGTTAAATCACAGAAGAAAAGTTTAATTTACTGTTTATGTTGACTATAAAATTAAAACTGTAAATGTCTACATCAAAATTTCGTATTTTTACAAATAATAATTTGTTCTCTTTTTACTATAATTAAACACAAAAATGTTGCTATTTTACAAATATCTGTTATTTGAAAAAAATCTGCATATTAAGGACAGAAAAACGTTGAATTTTTTTTCTATTATTTAATTATTTAAAAAATAGTATTAAATATACCAAATGTTGAAAAATGGTAAACAATTTCATGAAATGTTATTCTACAGATTTTTCACAGTATTAAAAGTTATACATAATAATTATCTAGTAAATCCCAGAAAAATAATATTAATGTACATGACTGTAAAATAAAATCAGGTCTAAACTGTAAATAACGTCCACAATAAAAAAATCTTACGTAGTGTGACTGTTTTAAATCAGTAGGAAACATAATAATTTTACAGATATTTACAGTTATTTCCAACAGTTTTTCACCATTACCGTTGTATTGTTTTTTTCTGGCACCCTGCTGTCATATTTTCACTTTGTTATGGATTTGTTTTTATATTTTACCTCCTAACTCTGATTTTGCGAGGATTCTTTTTTTTTTTTTTTTTAGCCAAATTACGCTGATTTTAAAAGAAAATGACTCCAAAACACAATTTATAATGCAGTTTAGTTGCATAAAAGGATGCTTTTCTGGATTCTGGGTAGAGATAAGATGCTCTGTTCACACTATCACACCGATAACCGAGTGAGGAAGGAAGCGACTTTTCATTTCAGACGCTGAAGTTACTCCACTGCTCCTGCCAGCATCCACAGATCCTGTATGTTAAAATAATAATGTGTCATCTCTCATGGAAAATTACAGCTTTGCCTCTTTCTCATTGATAGCGACGATTCCACCTCAGCCGCCCAGACTCTCAGGAGAAAAGCCACTTCATTTACTCCTCCAGCGTCTGGTTTGTCTTCCCGGGGAAACGGTACACAAAGATCAACAAACATCAGCGCTGGAGCAAACACAGCAAAAAGAGCCACCTAGCTGAACTTAATCAACCCTCAAGCCCAAGAAAAAAGACCTGCCGTTTTGTTTGTGGAGTGAAAGATGCCGCAGAAATGATCAATTAGCATCGAGGAGTGAGACGAGGGGGATGACGGGGACGACTCGCTCTTTAAAAAAGTGTCCGGACTGAAAAGCAGAATCTGATTTGTGCAGCGGGAGATGTTCTGTACGCTGATGGCAGGTGGCACCGACCTTTCTGTGACCTTTGAATGCCATGTGATAAGACCCTTGAAGTGTCAGAGCCGTCTAATGTCATCGGACCGACTCGCCTCACGTGGTCCTGCAGCTGCACTCCTGCAAGCTAACCAGCCCGACGCAACGCATGCTGCAAGGCCAGCGTGTGCTTTCTGCAGGACGAAACAATGTTTGGAAGCCAGGAGTGCTCAGCCGGAGTTGAATCTCAGTCATTTATTGATAGTTCCTGCAAAAATGTAGTGTCTTTCGCCAGGAGTTTATGATATGATATGAAAAAAAGTGGAGTAGAAAATGCCCACGTGCAGAAAATCACCTTACTGTTACTAAAACGCGCACAAAGTCGTGCATTTGTTGCCTCTTTCTGGCTGCACAGCTGCTTTTAAAAGTCTGAATGTAGTGAATTGTAGAAGTTTTCTCAAATTCTCAAATTATTATTATTATTATTATAAATGCAGTCGTGGTGTTGCACTTGGTTGTGCACAAAAAGATGATAATATCAGTAGAACACATTTTCTGTTACTGTCTCCCCTTTTTTCACCATTTTACTATAATTTCTTTAAAAACTGACTGTTATTTTGCAGATTTTTCCGCTGTTTTGTTAAATTATACATAATACCACAGAAAAAGGTATATATTTACGTAGTAGCCTTAAAATACAGGTCAGAACTGTGAATTTTTGCCGCATGACTGTTAGTCAAAGCTGAGTCACTCACTGTTGTCTGGTTACACCAATGAATGCAGAATTTTGTAGTTTTATAGAATCTATTTTTTTTAAATGAGACTTGTAGAAAAAATGGATTTTGAGAAAAAATACAATTTTAAGCTTTGATTTTGCCAATTATTCCAATGGAACCACAAATGAGTGCTTCGAGAACCATCAGGGAGTTGAAAATCAACCAATTCTTTCTGTTTTCATAGCTTTCTGGCTGTAATAAATGGTGCAATTATGGTGATTTTTTTAAAAGATAACACATATTTCAAATCAGCTGGTTGGTTTTCACAGAAAGAGAGAAAAATGAGATCTTTAATGATTACTACAGGCCTTTGTGTAAACACTGCTAGCAATTCAACTGAAAAGTTCCTGAATTTTTGCCTTGTGACTGTTAGTCATAGCTGAGTCAATTATGGCTTCTCAGTTTCATCAAGAAGTGTAGAATTTTTTTTTTTTTTTTAATAGAATCTACGTTGAGCAAAGAGGTTATTTTTGTCAATGTACAAGGCATGTACAATAAATGCATATTTCTAGAAAAAACACAGTTTTAAGCTTAGATTTTGCTATTTGTTGCAATGGAACCACAAATGATTGGTTCAAGAACCATCAGACAGCTGAAAATCAACCAATTCTTTCTGTTTTCACAGTTTCTGGCTGTAATGACTGGTGCACTGCTTGTGGTGGTTTTTAAAAGACAACACACCTTTCAAACCAGCTGGTTGGTTTTCATGTTCAGTGGGTTAAAGTTACGACCACATAATCAAACGTTATTAAAGAACAACTTTGAGGAAAGAAAGAAAAATAAGATCTTTAATGACGACTCAGGACCTTCTCTAAAATAATGGCGACAAATCCTGATTTTGCAGCAAAAAGGGAAGCAATAATTCAAAATAAAAATCCCACTAAAACCCTGTGCCGCCGTGATTATTGAGTAATAGTGCCAACTAATGCAGGTAAGTCTCTCTCTTGCTGTAATTCTGATGGCTCTTTTAGCCGAACAAGAGCCTCAGTCCACGAACGTTGCCTCCTAATCCCAAATTCCTCTCCTTCTCCACAATAATGAGCTCCTCTCAGACTTGAGAGTTGACAGAGGTAAAGCATTTAGCACGCCTGAATGGAGAAAGGAGGGAGAGAGTGCAGAGAGGAAGAGGAAGATACAGGACCAAAGAGGGATAAAGAAAGGGATGGTGGAGAGGGGAAAGAAGGGGTAGAAAAATCTACTGAGACATGCATGAGGTAAGCTTTCCCTCTGGCAAGGCAGAGCAACACAGTGCGACGGCTGAAAGAAAAGGGAAGGAGAGAGAACGGTGCATGAAATAAAATTTAAAAAAACCCGAAAGAGATCATTGTGTTTCCACAGTCTCTCAGGATTCAGTTATTTCTCAGCCCAGGGACACGATGTGAACAACGTTTACATCCGTGTGTTGCCTCGTCACGTGGTTGTGTGTATTCCGTGTGTTTTCTGTGGGTGGAAGAATGTGTGTGTGCAGCGGTGAAAACGTGCTTCATTCGTTCATTTTTTTTTTCAAGGCCGAGCGATGAAATGCTCTCGGAGAGCAGAAAACACTCACAATCGAAAAATAGTCGATTGGCGTAAAAGCGTTCTTGGCTTTGAATGAGACGGCGGTGGAAGGCAGGAGCTCACCTCAGAGTCAAATCAAATTCATCTGTAAAAAATACAAATAAAAAAATGGTGCAAAGAGAAGCATCCTGAGGGGAAGAGGGAGAAGAGTGATGAGACAATCACTGCCGCTCATAAACAAACGTGGTTTAAAGAAGATGCATGGATGGATATCCGTCCAAACCATGCAAAAATCCTTCACACGCAAACTGTGCGGACATTCTGATGAAGCTAAAAGTTGTCCGAAGCTAAATGGTGCTGCATATACCAGCTGAGGTTCTAATGGGACGACTAGTTGAAAATTTTAGGGTTTTTTTTTTTTTTTTTTTGTCATATTCTGACTTAATTGGGAGTTTACTGCTGGGAAACATAAAGTTCAACATGTCATTTTAACCAAAAGCACAGAAAAAACACATTTTATCAGTGAGTTTAAGCCACTAAAACACTCAATAAGTAACTGTTCCTTAGTTTAATGCAGATATATGTTTGTGTTTAGTCAACTAAATGATTAAATATTGCAAATTTTGCACCACAAACACTAGTCAGTAAAGCTAATTATTTATATTTTAGGATTTTTTCAAGGTTGATCCGGAGCTGATAACTGAAATCTGGGCTCGATACACATTCACAGTTAAAAATGAGAGTATTGTGAACTCAAAATATCATTGAATGCTTTTCGTCTCTTCAATTATAGCATCCAAACGTGATTTAAGGTGGAATTGACACTTGATTTACCTCATGATTTGTCTTCTAGCTAACAAAAAAAACACGCTAAAAAGGTAAAGAAAACCTGATTCAGCCTTCAAGTAAAATGGATTTGGTCCAATGATTGACACTAAAAGGCAAAAAAAAGAAGTTTACACCTACACACACTCTTCAATTACAATCTCTAAACATGATTTAAGGTGGAACTGACCATTTATTTACCTCATGATGTGTCTTCTAGCTAACAAAATACATGCTAACACAGTAAAAAAAAAAAAAAAAAACTTGATTTGGTGAATTTGGTGCAACTGTGGACACTCGAAGCCAAAAAAATTTAGTCCAGGTCCGCACACGCTCTTCAATTATAGCATCTAAACATGATTTAAGGTGGAACTGATTCTTTATGTAGCTCATGATGTGTTTTCTAGCTAACCAAAAAACTGCAAGCAAGGTTAAAAAAAAAAAAAAAAGCCCCGATACTGTGAATTTGGCACCAAAAAATGAAGTCCAGGCCCACACACACTCTTCAATTATAGTATCTAAACATGCTTGTTGACCCCATCGCATAGCGTCCACGCACACACACACACACACACACACACACACACACACACACACACACACACACCATGCATGCACATGCACACACACACAGACACACAGACACACACACAGACACACACACACACACACACCCATCCAGCCGGAGACCTGAGCCATCGGTCGTGATACATCACCACCTACACACAGCGGTGTCAGCCTCCGACAACTGCTCCTGAGCCCCAGCAGAGGAAACACATTCATCATTATGACACCACACACACACACACACACACACACACACACACACACACACACCACACACACACACACACACACACACACACACACACACACACACACTCGCATCCAGAAGGGGGAAAAAAATAAATAAAAAAAGGGGCGACATAAAACAACGGCACGGCCGTCGAGGCGTGAAGACGACTCCATCATGCCGTACTGTACACGCTTCGCGCCTAAATAACGACATTACGGATGAAAAAAGAGGAAAAAAAACAGCCAGAAACGACGTCATTCTTCCATCTTTTTCCCCACTTTCATTTTCTCATAATCTCAATTCAAATCCGTTCAGATGTCCGTCCGGGGAGCTACATGCTGTCAAACCATCACTCCTCCTCCTCTTTCACACCTTTCACCTCCACCTCCTCCTCATGTCACTTTCCACCCGGCTCCTTCCACTTCACTTCTAAGATTAGTCTGGATCATGAGCACGGACCACGATTTGCCAGAAGGTGTGATCTGCCTCCTATATGACGGTAGATTTTGGTTTGACTACACGTTTAATCTGCACTTCATCAATATGGAATCGACTGTGCGAGAAGCTTTTAATCTGTATAGATTTGAGAACAGGATCTTGCAGAATCTGTTTGCTATCAGAGGGGAAAAAGATGCGGAGAAATAAAGCCTGATCTCATGTACAAACCCCAATTTGCCCATACATTGGTAGATTTTACGCTTTTAAAATGCAATTCAGAAGTTTGAGAAGCTCAACCTGCAGAGATTGAAATCAGGCCAATGATGAACTTGCACAAAGTCTAGTTTCTCATAAAATGACCAGATTTTCAGCTTTTTGTGGTGTTCATTCTGCAGGAAATCCATGTGGTTGTTTTGCAAGGAGGAAATCCACAAGCTTGGACTAAAGTGTGCATGAGAAAACAAAAATCTGGCAAAATAAAGGCCTGCAAGAATTAGGATCTTTGCAATCCTTCTTCTTGGAATTGGGACTGGAGAGCTGCAAGCCATTTAAGTTAGCAAGCTTAGCAACAGATTAGCTGAATTGCTAACTCAAAATAAATAAACTGTATCATGCATCAGGTGGAAAAATTCTAATTTCAATGAAGTTTAACTTCTGGAATGCATCTTTAGCACTGATTTTAAAATCATGATATCATTTAAAATCCCTGTCTGCATGTTGATTTACCCCCTAAAAACTCATCTCTACATATTTAAGGTTTATTTCCATTAAAAACATTATCTATTGTCTTAAAATGGGATTAGAGTGAAGTGTGCATGAGAAAACAAAAACTCTGAAGAAATAAAGCCCTGCAAGCAAACAACTTAGTTTAACAAGTTTAGCAACATTCCTAAGCTAATTGCTAATAACTGCACTTGAAGATTAGCTAACTCAAAATCTACTTTAACATGTATCAGAGGAAAGATTCTAATTCTGCTGAAGTTTAAACTCCAAGTTGCACCTTTAGCATTGATTTTAAATCATATCACTTAAAATCCCTGTCTTATCGGTGATTTATCGCCAAAAAACTCATCTCATGTATCAAAGTTACATATTTACACGTTTTTTTCAATTAAGAAACTATTCATTAATATCTTAAAATGGGGTTTGACTAAAGTGTGTATGAAAAAAAAATCTGGAGAAATAAAACCCTGCAAGCAAATAACTGATGTTTACAAGTTTAGCAACACTGTTGAGCTTATTGCTAATTACTGCGCTTGCAGATTAGCTGGATTGCTAACTCAAAATGAATGAACTTTATCAAGTATCAGGCGAAGAATTTGAATTCCATTGAAGTTTAACCTACATGATGCACCTTTAGCATTGATCTTAAATCATTATATCATTTAAAATCCCTGTTTGTTTGAGATTAAACCCTTAAAAACTCATATCTGTGTATCAAAGTTGCATATTTAGACTTTTTTTTTTGTCTTTTCCATCAAGAAATGATCCATTCCTGTCTTAGATGTAAATCTACACTGTTGCTTGGACTAAAAAAAGCACGAGAAAACAATAATGTGGAGAAATAAAGTCCTGCAAGCATTAGCATGTTTGCCATTCTCCTCCTTGAAAGTGGGACTGGTGAGTGCAACGTTGTTTTAGCTACACAGCCACAGTGGTGAGAAAACTCTCAACGTGCAACGTGATCTTTTTCTTCACTGAAGTGCTGCAGGGAACTCCAGATTTCTAGCAGTTTCTTCGCATTGTGTACGAAGGTGGGCACAACAATGGCGACGTTTAAAGCGTCAGCGGTGGATTTCCGAAGCGTCTCTTCTCCACGCCGCCCCCTCCACACACAGATGCTTGCATTTCTCACGAGAACCTTATGTTGTTTGTCACAGGACCCTTTTCAGCTGTTGGGTTCATGATTTGTGTCCTTTCAGACTTGGGAGGAGGTCAGGAAAGGGATGAGTGGGTGGCGGCGGTCGTAAAGAGGATCTATGGCGAGCTGTCCACTTTAGCGTGTCCGTCTAAGTGGCGGGTTGTGTACACACTTGGCGAGAACGTGCTATTTCCAAGCATTATTGCGAGTCTGTGTCCTTGTTCTTCCAAACACTGTGTACTTGTTACAGTTAGCAGCCTCGTGTTCCCGTCCGCCCAGACGAGAGCTCGTTGCTGTGCAGAAATGATTTCTAAAGGCTTGTGCAGACGAGGAGTGGGATGCACCCTGAGGAACCTCGCAGCCTCGTACCACATGTACTGTAATGTCTGGAACAAGTCGTGTTATTTCACAGGTTTTAGCCTGTTTTTGTTAAATTGAGGATAACATCTAGTTTTTAAAAACTATTAATTTATGAGTTAACTGTGAAAAAAACAGGACAAAATTGTCAGTAACGTGGTTTACATTTTTATCAACGGTAATTCATTCTTGTACACCATTTTACCCTAAAGTTACAGTACTTTACTGTATTTAAATGAGCAAAAAATATTCTTGTTTTACAGATATTTGTTTTACAGCTGGAAGTCCCAAATTCTCCAGAAATCCTGTGTCATGTCCGCCCACTCTGCAGGAATCGTGGCTGACTGGGTGCAGCCGAAGATGGCGGCGGGGTGTGTGCACAGGCTGGCAGGTGCTGTGTGCCCTCCAAAGTTGTCCAAAGAACATTCTTTTGGCTGGTTTTTGATGTTGTATGTTTCTGCAATTCTTGTACTATCGACAAGACATCAGTATTTTCAAAAGAACAATGACTGTTCTCCCGTGCCCGCCCTTCAGAGACAATACGCAATCTACTCCAAGTTGCTCAACAACGGAAAAGCCACTGCCGGCCCAGTGACTCACGAAAAGCTGAAATCGCAGAAAGAATTAACTGGACATTTAGAGTTGGTTCTGGTGCTGTTACTAGCCGGTGACGTTGAAATCAATCCCGGACCACCACCACCACCACTTCCCCCACTGGTTCAGAGCACCATACAATCTGTATCGTCAATGAATGACGGTCAACTCGCCGGGACAAGTATCAACTCTATTAGCCAGGGCTGCTCACCTATGTGCGTCATGTCTCGTCCTCTGGTGTCGACGCGCACTCCGGGTGATCTCGGTGTGATGATCGGGGGGTCGCCTCTTGGCCCGCTGACAGCTGCGCCTGGATCTTCCGGGTTGGTTCCGAGACATGGAGATCGACGACGACCACCACCACCGCAGCAGGGATTGGGGACGCGCCTAAACCTGTACGGATTACCGTCTGGACACAACGGCAGCACACCGCTGGCCCCAACCTCGGATTTTACATCAGCGTCGGAGCCGTTTGTTGGCCGGGTGAAGCCGACGCGGCCAGCTTCTGCTGGCAGCTGCACCGGGGTTCACGGAGAGTCTCCTCGCCAGCGTGTTACCGGTGAGCGCTCACCCACACTATCTGCTGCTTCCCAACATGCATACCCACATGTGCATTCTGCTGGTGAGAGTATTAGGCGGAGGAATCCTGTGCTTAAAAAACATCGGAGAACAAAACTTCTTCCAACCCTCAATCACGCAAAACGGGTGTGGGATCCAAATTGTAAACCCAGTGGATTACTCGGAGGGCATTTGAACATTTATATCTTGAAAAACAAGCGGGAGCAACTTGAGCACCTATTGGGAAACTCCAATATTGACTTCTTAGGACTTTCAGAAACATGGCTCACGCGCTCGTCCCCAGAGGCCGTAATAAACATTCCTGGATACAAAACTTTCAGAAAAGACAGGGGAGGAAAGGGAAAGGGAGGAGGGGTCCTACTGTATATCAGAGATAGCCTCAAATGTGATCAAATTGAGCTCCAAAGTGATCCTTTACTTGAATGTATTGGTGTAAAAATTTCTCTCTCCCTTGAAATGTCATGTACAATTATTTGTATCTATCGTAAGCCCAAGCCTAGTCCAACTGCAGAATTCTATGAAAGGGTAAAATCCATTCTGGGACATTGTGATTTAAATAAAGAAGTGATAATCATGGGTGATTTTAACATTAATTGGGATGATAAAAAAGATAGAAATAATCTGAAACAAATCATGGATCATTCCAACTTCAAACAAATGGTTGATAAACCTACAAGAATAACTTCAAAATCTTCAACCAGAATAGACCTATTATTTACAAATTACCCTGATAGAATCGCAAAGACTTTTAATTTAATCACGGGAATGTCTGATCATAATATAATTTTATTTTCCCGAAAGCTGTCAAAAATGAGGTGCCACAATGAGCAGGCAATAAAGGAAAACTTTGAATTTATACCAAAAACCCAAATTGAAAATCTTGAAGTAGCTCTTAAAGAGTCAGACTGGACTGAAATTCTCATTCATCAAGATGTAGAAAAAGGGCACGACCTGTTTCATTCAAAACTTAATAAAATTACTGCACAGTTTAGGAAGAAAGTGAAAAAATCAAATAAAATAAGCAAGGCCCTCCCTTGGATTGATACAGAATGCATAAAATTAATGAAAGAAAGAGACATGCTACTCAAAAAAGCACTAAAATCTGGTTTAACAACAGATAGACAGCTGTTTACTTCAATTAGAAATAAAGTAGTAAGCAAAATCCGTAAGGCTAAAGCAAACTTTTTCATAAACATTATAAAAGAGGCAAAAGGAAATAATAAAATGATCTGGAAAAATATTAATAAATTAACTGGCAAGAAGCCTAAAAATATCACTAATAATCTCGAGATTAAAATAAATGACAATCTTGTCCAAAATTCTCTTGTTGTTGCTAATGAAATGAATGCCTACTTCATAAATTCTGTTCATGAAATAACTCAACAGTTTGCACCAAATGAAAATATTAAGTATCAAAGTAATCAGTGTTCTACAGCATTTAAAATTGAAGAAATATCTGATGCAGATGTGCTTAACATTATTAACTCTCTAAATAATTCAAAGGCACAAGATAGTTACGGGTTAGACACGCACTTTTTAAAATTATATAAAGATGTTTTGATTGTACCTTTAAAACATTTGATAAACTTATCTTTTAGGCAAAGAGTTGTTCCTTCAGCTTGGAAGTCCGCTGTGGTTACTCCAATTTTTAAATCAGGAAATAAAACCGAGATGGAAAATTATAGACCGATTAGTTTGCTTCCTGTTATCTCAAAAATCGCTGAGAAATGGGTGGCAAAACAATTGAATAAACATTTAAATTCTAATACGTATCTGCACCCAATGCAGTTTGGGTTTCGTAATCACCATTCAACAGAATCTGCAAACTGCCTTTTTATCGAAAAAGTCAAGGGCCTTCTAAATGATCATAATTATGTGGGTGCTGTTTTTTTAGACCTCAAGAAGGCTTTTGACACAGTGAACCATGAAATTCTTTTAAAGAAATTACTTGATTTTAATTTCTCTGATGAGGCCATGCTTTGGTTTGAATCCTACCTTAGTAATAGACAGCAGTGCGTCTCCATTTCGGGTTGCAAATCATCATACCTTCATTGTCAAACAGGAGTCCCCCAAGGTAGCGTTCTAGGTCCAATTTTATTTAGTTTATTTATTAATGATTTACCAAGTGTGTGCTCCAATGTCAATGTCCAGCTGTACGCAGACGATGCGGTGATTTTCACCCATGGCAACACCCATACTGAAGTTTCTGAAGTTTTAACAACTGCCCTGACTCACGTTCAAAGGTGGGTCACGGAATCATGTCTCCAACCTAATATTAAGAAAACGGTCTGTATGGTGTTCAGTATAACACCAAAAAATCTACAGCGGTCCTATGTCTTCCTGGATGGAGTCGAGCTGACTCTTGTCAAAGAGTTCAAATACCTGGGTTTGACTCTGGACCCGACATTGACATTTAAGAAACACATTAAGCGCCTCACTAAAACTGTTAATTTTAATGTTGCAAATTTTAGACAGGTAAGACCCTTCATGACTCTATATGCTGCACAGATGTTTTTACACTCAATGATTTTTTCTCATATAGAGTACTGTATGACCACATGGTCACTTGCTGATGGCACAACACTTAAATCGATTGAATCTCTTTTTAAAAAAGCCATAAAAATTCTAGACATGAAACCATTTTCAGTTCATCATTGTACTGTCTTAGACAAGTATAACTTTCTTAGTTTTGACAATTTTGTTAATTTTAAAAATGCTTGTTTTGTATACAAAGTTTTGAATGGCCTCGCACCTCCTCCACTACAGGAGTTCATCAAAAGGAAAACCGTGAGTGGGATGGCTACCAGGGCCACGGCACGAGGAGACTGTCATGTGCCATACAGACGCACAAAATTTGCAAAGACTGTGCTCTCTGTAAAAGGCACCAAGTACTGGAATAGTCTTCCATCATCTATTAGAGAAACTCCAACACTTGCCACATTTAAGCTTCACCTAAAACAGTGGCTTAAGGAAAACCAGGCCTGTGAACATTTTTAGTGTAACTCTCCTTCTGTTTGTATTGTGATGTGTTTCTCTTTTTCTGTCACCTGCCTGGGGACTACAGATGGAAATTAGCATTTCTGCTATAATCTGGCATATTTACACTGCTATTGTTGCATGTGTTCATTAATATGCACTGTCCCTATTAAATAAACTAATAAAAAAAAAAAAAAAAACAATACTTGAAAAAAATGCATTGCATTAATGAAAAAATATATATTTTTTAAACAAATATATTTTATTTGCTGTTATTTTACAGATGTTTTACATATTAAATAACATTTTATATATATATATATATATATATTTTTTTTTTTTTTTTTTTAATTGATATTTGCCATCATTTTTAAGAAAAATAAAAAATATTAAGGACAAGATTTTTTAAAAAGTGTTTAACTATAATGTTTTTTAAAACAGTTTACTGTTATTTTAGAGATTTTTCCTATTCTGTTGAATTAAAAGTGTTTATTTTTATATGCTGAATCTAAAAAACAAACAAAAAATATTTTTATAGTTTGTTCTTTTATGTTTGCTCATAAAATGACAAAAAATACATTATTATTTTGCCAATATGTACCATTGTTTGAAAAGAAAATTACAAATATGAACGACTAAAAATTGGGGAAAAAAAACTTAAACAAAAACGATTGTTATTTTAGACATTTTTTTCCAGTTTTGTTGAATTACAGAATTGTTAAATTAAAGAAAAAAGTTAGATTTTATATGTTAACTGTAAAAAAATGTACCAAAACTGTCAATAACATTCATTTTAAACATTTGTATTTTAACAAATCGTAATTTGTTCTTATACAGTGTTTGCTTGTGAAATTAAACTATTTTTACTGAATTCAAATCAGTAAAAAATCAAATTATTTTACAGATCTTTGCCATTATTTGAAAGAAAATTTTGAAGGGAAAAATGGTGAAGAATAAAAAACTGTGGTTTGTAAAACAATTTAAGGTCATTTTTGAGATTTTTTCTGTTTTGTTGAATTAAAAAAATAACTAGCAAAAATTACAGAAAAAAGTTTGATAATATACGTTAACTTAAAAAAAAAAAAAAAAAAAAAAAAAAAAACAGGCCAAAACCGTCAATAATGTCCATTTTAAAGGTCTGTAATTATTTTTTAAACAATGTTTTCTCATAAAATTACATTTTTTTACTGTATTAAAATCAGCAAAAAAACTCATTATTTTAGAGATCATTACCGTTATTTGAGAAAAAAAATTATGTATATTTTCCGTTTTATTAAATTACAGATTATATCTAGTAAAATCACAGAAAAGGCTATTTTCATGGTTTTATGGTCTTTAAATGTTACAGTATTTCACTATTTTTATTGTATTTTTTTTCTGCCTGATTTTCACCGGTTTCTTCCAGGATTTCTTTCTTTTCTTTACAGTGTGGGGCTCTGACACAGCGAGGTGAGGAGGGTCACATATTTCCCAGAGTCGAACCCTCAGCTCCGGCTGCAGAGTAGAGTGGAAAGCGAAGGCCGGAGGTCCTGCTCCCTTTTTCCTGACGTTTCCTCTCACTTCACCCCCTTTTTTCCCCCTCTTGTGTTTCTGAGAGATCAGACTGTTAGTTCCACTTAGTTCTCACATGATCTTTGCTACTATTTGTCAAGTCCGATGCTGTCAGAGGCAGCAGCGTGACGTGGAGGCCGCTTCGAGAGGCAAATGCAGATTTCTTTTACACTCTGAGAGGGAGAACGGCGCTCTTAAACACGATGATGAGAAAATGTTCAGATCACGAAGCTAAGCGGCCGAGCTTGAGAGGCGTGTTCGCCGAGTGTCATCTCCATAAGCGCTATGTGCTCCAACCTGTCCGCCTCCTCAGAGACGCCACCGATAGGCCCGTCTGACTCGCATTATTCAGAAAAATCCAAGCAACTGGCGACGCCGAAGGAGGAAGTGGAGGCGGCTGGAGGTGTGGCGGCGTCCTCGTCCACGTCGATGACACTGATTAATGAGAGCGGCCTCGTCACTCCAGCATCTGCCTAATAGACTACTAGAGAGTCAATGGAGGGGAAAGAGCCGGACCTGGCTTCATATCACTGCTGTGGAGAGGATCAGGAGGCAGCTTCTGGCCGTTTTCATCTCCTTTTGCATCATTGAAAGCATTCCTGCTATAGCATAAACATATATTTTAATAATTGTCTTCACTTTTCACCTAATAAAACTGATCTTCATGCCAATAAACCAAACTGAACTGAACTACAAAGTCTTTGTTTTCTTACGTGACCATTTGTCATCTAAAATCATGTGTTTTCTCATTTTTTAAAGCCAGAATGCATGAAATCACCTCAAATTGGTAGTAAAACAGCAAAAAAGACCATTTCTGTTGAAGGTTCTCACATAATCGCTCATATTTGTGGCTCCTTTGCTGGTTTTTAACCTGCCTGTAATAGTTAATATAGCAATGCTGTGGTACTAAATTGGACAACTGCTCATTTCTACCCAATTAAACTCTGATTCTCAATCACATTTTGATGGAAATTGTGGTTTCTGTCCTATTAAAGATGCATCTCCAATCAAATGAATCCATTTTACACCTTTATTGTTGCTTCTTTTCTGTAAACCAATCATTGATTTGATGAAAACTTCAAAAATGTAATGAAAAAGTTACACTTTAACCCAAACTGTGCTACTTTCTTACACCTAATCAAGTAGTTTTGGAGTCTAAACTCAACCAAGGTTCGAACATTTAGTTATTAATGTTGAAGTGCCATCCAAAACATATTTTGTTCGATCGAACCACCAACTTTTGGTGCCTAAATCTACCAAACTGTGAGAAAAAACAAATTTACATCTGAAAATAATGGTCCTACATGGTATACAGACCTTGTCTCTTGGGTAAAAACCTTCATGTACCTCCATACATGCTTTTCTAAACTAGAAGATTTTCCTATTACATCATATTTGCATCTTTAGGTGAGATAATACATTAATTTGCAAATGAAATTGCGTTTCTTTCTAAAATTAAATGAAGCTAGTTAAGTTAGAGACACATGGTTGGTATGGGATATGTGGTGTGGTACTGTATGACTTTTTCTTTTAAATGTATGTGGTTATAATATCTCTAAAGTCTTATTGTAATGAGTCATTTTGCATCTGTGCGACTCAGTAGTCAACATATAGTGACTTTACTATATGAGATGTCATTGTGATATCCCTGTGATTATGTAATAGTGAACTATAGGGGTGAACGATCAGGTCAAAGGATCATATGATGATATTTTAAGTAAAAATCCCAATTTAAATTCCCATTTTCCCCACAAATTTCAATTTACATCTTCACACAGTTAATCTGCCTGGATACAAACTGTGTCACTGCAACTCAAGGCTATTCTCACAAATGTTTGCATTCTACTTTCATCTGATTTTATGATTAATAAAAGAGCGAAAGTGGTGATTTGTATCTCCGTCAGACACTTTTCTCCATCTGCCATGTTGGATTCTGTTTGAGCAACACGTTACTTTACCAAAATTCATCCAAGACTGTCATTTTTTTTTTGGCTTACATTATTATGAACAATTGAAATATTAGTAGAAATTACACTGTTTTCTCAGATTGTTCACGATATAAGTCCACAACAAGTGGATTCCGATCAGCTTGAGGTGCTAAATAGTGAGATTAGAGCACATAAATGGTAAAAATATGGACGTTTTACAATGGTCAGTTGTAGTGTTGACCAAACAATGAGCAAAAACAATGTAATTAGCAAAAAAGGATGCAATTTAGGATATCTGATCCAGGATTTTGATTATTTTGCCAATGTTTCTTTTTTTTTTTGAAATCCGTGCATCCTTCCATGGAACAGTTGCACTTTTTTGACGGTATCTCATGTTTTTATGTTAATTTACATGTTTTAAATCTGTAATACAGTGAATTTTGCACACTGCAATTAGTCATTTTCCTCAAATCCTTCAGCTCTACTCACATAATTTGGATACGTTTTGCATTTGTACTCACAAAAAACACACATTTCTCAATATTCTGATGAAATAAAACACTCCACTGATGTTCTCATTGATGCATGCAACCATGTAGCTTCTCATTTGTGTGTTTTTCATAGAATTTTAGTGCTAATCTGTGACTGACTGCACGATTTTAGGAGTTTTTACCACAAACACAGCCCCAAACACTTTCACACTTCCTCTCGTTTCAACACCATGAGTCACCAGAAGTTAAGTGCAGCATCTGACTGAAAGGAGAAGAAAATAAAAAGACCTTCACACGGAAAAACGAACGGCTCAGTTTTTTTTTTCTTTTCTCTCTCTATGCTGGGAGAGAGAGAGAAAAAAAGATCCATCAACAAATAGGCGCTGTGAGCTGAGGGGACATAAGTGGGACATGATGCGCTGCGTGTGGAGAGAAAACACATGACCGAGATGTCGGGAATGAAAACCTCCCTTTGTCCCTGCTCGAGAAATTCCGGAGTTTAAACTGAATTACAGCAAATCCAATTGGAGCACACGGGATAGCAGTGATCCGTGCATTCCTACGCGTTCCCTCCCTTTTTCCCTTTGGTCACATTTCCTGCCATTTCTCCTCATCCAAGTGTCCAAAGTGAGGACAAGAACATGCGCAAAAATAAAGAAAAGCGGGGGGAAAAACGCCTCAGGAGGAGTTGGATCAGCCTCATGTGACTGATTCCGTCTTCAAATTATGACATTTTCTCTATTTTTATCTAATTCTGCTCGTGAAACAGCAGCCAGAACACACAGATCGACTCTTCCTGAGCCCCAGCGTGGTGCGCTCCCACAACCGGCTGCACGGTCCCGAAACGCGCCGGTGGAACTGGGCGGCTCCGAGCTTTGCAGGAGCCGGAGCCGAGAAAGAGCCGAACCTGGCGGGCTGAGGCGATCCGCCGACGGTGCAGCAGATAACAGAGCTCCATAAAGACGGAGGTTTTATTCGTTAATTCCCCGTAATGGCGTTCATTCATCACCATCCTGTCTACGGCTGATAACAGCCGCCGGCGCTCCTGCGATCTCCCCGCGCAATTTATCGACGGATATTAATAACAACAAGGCAGAACTAACACAATCACACAGAGCCACAGTCACAGCAGCTAATTCTGACCCCGATTCCAGTCACATATCGGAGCAGCAGCAGCCTCCACATCGGACAGCTGCTTTTCAGGACACTGGAAACGAGAGAGAGAAAAAAACAGAGGAACAACTCACATTCTGTCTCCGGGAACGAGCAGGCGGCTCTCCACCATCATATCGGGCAGAAAATCCAGATTGTAGGATGAAGTCATGTTGCCTGCGTCCAGAGCTGAGTGTGTGTGTGTGTGTGTGTGTGTGTGTGTGTGTGTGTGTGTGTGTGTGTGTGTGTGTGTGTGTGTGTGTGTGTGTGTGTGTGTGTGTGTGTGTGTGCCTCCGCCGCTGTGCGCCTCCGCCTGATAAATAAAGGAGCGTCGCCCAAAACTGCGCCTGCTGGCCGCGGAGACGGAGAGGGACAGGTGCAAGATCCGAGGCCTCCCTGAAGGCAGTGTAGCCGCCGCACACACTCTGTCCGCATCCAGCAGTTGTCACATTCTCTTCTCCCTCTCCCCCATTCGCTCTCTCTCTCTCTCGCTTCCTCCTCCTCCTCCTCTTGCTTTTTCTTCCGCCGGTCCTGTCTGAAAATCCGCTCTGCAACAGCGCAACTGACGGACTGTTGGAGAACCAGGTGTCGGGTCGTGGAGGCGTGGCGCACCGCGCTGCAGCTGATCTTAAAACTGTTAGATCTCCTCACATGGAGGAGCCTTTAACCGGTGCAGCTCTTCAACTGATATTCACCGTTAAATGTGGCTCAGATCATTAGATTTAAAGAAACATCCTTCTACATAAAGAACCACGACAACAATCTGTGAGGATAGTTTTTACCATTAAATGTCTGATCTTCATCATATTTGGTCCATAATTCATTTTATCATCTTCAAATATCACTTTAAAGATGGCATTACCTCTTCTATTAACATTCCAGCTTCTATAAAAAGCAACCAGACCTCTCTTGAAGGATCTTGAAGGTATTTCACCAATGAAGAACCCAAGGGAACTTTGGGTTTGTTGGGTTTCTCAACCATTTTGTTGGGTCTTTTTATTTTATGAGATGCATTAAGACACCACAGCTGACCTTTAACTGTTAGATCTCCTCACATGGAGGAGCCTTTAACCGGTGCAGCTCTTCAACCAGTATTCACCGTTAAATGTGGCTCAGATCGTTTATGTTTAGATATCAAGACTCATTATTTAATCATTCTACACAAACCACCAAAATAGTGAGCATAGTTTTACCATCAAATGCTCTTTATTCTCATATTTAATCATGGTCTGTAACTCAAATTGATTTAATTACCTCTTTTATTAACATTCTAGCTTCAATAAAATGCAACCAGACTTCTCAATTTGGTTCTCAAAGTTATTTCATCAAAGAACAACCCAAGGAAACTTCGGTTTTGTTGGGTTTCTCGACAGTTTTGCAAGGTCTTCTTACTATATGAGGTGCCTTAAGATGACATATGATGTGGACCATGGTGTTGAAGCTGATCTTTATCCATTTACCCATAGATGTCTCTAACCAATACCCATCAAAAAAGGTTCAAAATATGTCTCAAGTAATTTAGATTTAAAGACACATTTTTTAATCCTTCTACATAAATAATCACAATAAGGACAATCTGTGAGGATAGTTTTACTATTAAATGTTCTTTTCCATCATATTTAATCATGCTCTGCAGCCAAGTATGTCCAAAAATCACTTTAAACTTGCTATAGCAATTGCTAGTAACATGCATGATGTTAAATATCCAAGTCCAATTGCTTTATGCTGAAGTTACCAAGACCTGGATAACTGAGAATCCACAAATTTTGCTGGTAACACTAACTCTTGAAGACTTCCTAAAATTAACCGATTCCTAGATATTGTGTAATGTTGTTTCATCCTAATTCCAGATAACCAGTTGTTTGTACTGGACAATCATGGTTTGGTGCACATTAAAGTAGTTTACTTTCTGGTAAAGCAGAGTCTTTTTCTAGCTAGATAATCGTACCAATAAATGTCCTTTTTCAGTCATATTCACCAAAATTAATCATAGTCTGTAGCCAAAATTGGTTTTAATATCTCCACAAATCTATTTAGATGCTGCTACATTTGTAAATACCATCCTAGGATCTTCAATAGCAAACACACTTCTATTGTGGGTTCTTGAAGATACTTCACCTCAGGAACCTTAGCTGGCATTATTATGACCTGGACATCAGAGCTAACTGATTATTTGTGTTACATAATCATAGTTTGGTGCATGTAAACTGAGATTTCTATCTGGTAAAGTTTTAGTTTAGTTTTTCTTTTTTTTTTTTTTCCACTGTTGCTTGCCCAAAGGAATCCAATGGGAACTTTGGACTTCTTGGGTTTCTCTAAAAGTTCGTAAGTTTTCTTACTATGTGAGGTAACTCGAGAGGAAGTGCTTCAATTGTTAATGCAACTGAGTTTGGTCAATCCAAATTAAGATAGCAACATGATATTAATACCACAGGTTTAAGTAAGATGCATTTAAATCATTTGATTCTGCTCAAATTATCATTGCTGTAGCTTAACTTTAAGGAAAATCCACTTGACGTTTCCAGTTTGTCGAATTTACGTATGAGCTTTAACAAAACGTGAAACTTGATCCTGTCAGTAGACATACCATTTTCCTTCTTTGGTTGAGCTGCAGCAGAACAAGAAACGTCAAATGCACAATGCTAAAGGAGCAGTAAACCTCATTATTTTTCCAGTTTTGTTGGAATGAGAATACCAATTTAAAGCGACAAAATGTAATTTAGAGATGATAGAATCCTCAAATCCACCTTCATCAAAGAAGAAAGACACTTTAATTCAACTCCAGCTTAAATATGTTTTTTTTTTTACAGTGCTGCTACATGAATAAAATTAAATTAAATAAACTATTAGAAAGCTTCACTGTGGCGACTTAATGAAAGCATCGGCCGGTTAGGTGATTTACAATCAAATGAGTCGGCCAGATTCAGAGAGGGCTGCACTTACGTGTGGGGATAGCTTTGTAATAATGAACCTGGACCGTAATTTGCTGCAAATTTGCTGACTCTATTTTACGCCGCGTTAATTGTGTGGATCCAGTATGCCTCCCCGTGGAACCGGAGCGGGCCTGAACGCACCCCCTGTGCAGCAACGCTACCAGGTTGCCCCACTTCCTTCCTGCTTCTTCCACCTCAGGAGGAATAAAAACAGGGAAGGCACTCCGGTAAAATAATGAGCCTCTCTTAGACTGAGAGAAGCGGCTCTCTGGGGGAAGAATATGAGTATCTGGGTCAATGGGGAAAAAAAATGCTCGGCATGCACACATACAGCGGGGTAAGTGTATGGCGTGGGTGGGACTTGGCCCACGGCCCTGCTCTGGGGGTCAGCTAGCATGTTTGCTTGCAAGGACTGAGGTCAGAGTCTGGATGGGAAAGACTGATCCTACATCAGCGCCTCGGGGCTCACGGCATCCCAGGAGTGGGGACGGCGCTGCATGTTTCACTGCTCTTGACCCCTTCTCAGAACAAGGGTTCGTATGGGACATTATATAACTGAGTGGCGCGTCATAATCAGCCGTTGCGGTCTTTCAAGTCGGTGCCTGAACTGATGCTCAAATCCAACACGAGCTGATGAAAGCCGCTCACAAGGCGACGACGCAGCTGATTCTGGACCTCGTTTTATCCTTTCTCCAAACAGCATAAGTTTCGCTCGCTTCCTGCAGGTTCAACATCCAGTCGCTCAAAAACTCAGAACATTTACCTCAAGTTACAGCTTTTGAGAAAGTTTTTCTGCCCTCACCTGGATGCAATAAAGGTGAGATAAGGTTTAGTTTGAGGCACTAAAAGCAAACTGGTGTTCATTTTCCTGTCAAGAAACAGGGTCTGCGTTAATTTGAGTCTCATTGTCAGCAGCTTTCATTGAAGCTACTTTCTAGTCCCATTGAAAACAGTGTGTTCTTGAGGCTGGACATAAATCACCGCAAGTAGTTAGATGGTTATTTACAGCTGTAACAATATGATTGTTGAGTTCAGTTTGACGTCACTTTTCAATGTGCAACATGATCTGACAGATCTTTGAATATCCGTAAATGTTAGAAATTGATGCCACCAGTTTGTAGTCAAATGTTCTCTGATGTTTAAACCTGCATTCTGTCTAATATCCAGCATGAGACAACTCCGCTGGTGGGACAAAGAAGTCTGATCGATTGATTGAGCTGAATTCTCTCTTGATTTGTTTGCTCTGTAAACAGTTCTCTAATGGATTTATGGTCCCTATTGTTAGTTTGAAGACTTTTTGAATACAGCATGATGTTCATTTTGTAAATTACAGCCTCATTTAGAGCAAAATAGACAATAAAGCAGAGCATAAATTAATGCTGGGCTACCTTGTAATAGTGCTAGTGCTGTAGTAAATGATAGAAATAACAGCAAATCTGTGTTTAATGAAACGATATTTGCAGCACTGAAAAATAACTTAATTTCACATTTAATGTATAAACAATACATTTCCCCCTGTAATTTTACTAGTTATTTGTAATTTAACAAAACTGGCAAAAGCTGTAAAATAACAGATTAAAGAATTATGAACCACGTTTTAATCCATAATATACTTATTTTTTCTTAAGAAGATCAGCAAATATCTGTAAAATATATTGAAATAAATATAAAATATGTACTTTTAGATTCAAACATTGCAAAACAAATTACAATTTAGAAAAATACAGACTTTGGATTTGAACATTGACGACAGTTTTGGCCAGTTTAACATGTATATTATGTGCGCTTTTTTGTGTGGTTTCACTAAATATTATTTGTAATTTAACAAAACTGGAAAAAGCTGTAAAATGACAGATTTAAAAATTCTGAAGCATTTTTTAATCCCAATACACTTAATTAAAATACAGATACTTAATGTGGACTTTATTGGCAGTTTTGACCAGATAAACATGCAAAATTTTTCTAAGTATTATCTTTAACAAAACTGGAAAATCTTTGAAATAACAGTAAATTTAAACAAAAAATGTTCAAAAATCTCTATTTTTCAAAATATGTCTAAAAATTGTAATTCAAGCCTTTTAAAACAACCAACTTATTTCACCCCATTTCCTCAATAAATGTGCTCTAATTCAACAATATGACGACCGTGCTAATACTGACAGCATGCACTATTTTTACATGATACCGGATGTGATGAAAGGAGGTAAAATGTTCCTCTCTATTTGCTGATAAACCTTCCAAACACCCGTCTATGTGCAGGTGTGTAGCTGCTGCAGTGAAATGAGGTTTGCAGCGAGTCGACTGGAACTTGTGTTCCCGTGTACAAAGAATCACCCAATCAAATCTCCTCATTTAGCATCCGATTGTAAACAAACCTCTGCCTCCTGTTCGCCGAACAAAAAGCCTCCGTCTATTAATAAAACATGAACATTCTCAATTTTCAATGTAGCCATGTGAAACCGACAGCTGACGAGGGGGAAAAAAACAAAAAAAGGACATTGTTTTAATATGCAATTTGTGTTGTAGATGTTTAATATTGCGTTTAATATGACGCGTATGTTTGCTAGCGTGTGCTGCCATGAGTTTCTGATTCCATTCTGCACCTTCCAGGAGAAATAGTGGAAGAAATCAGGGCTTTAACCCTCATGTCGTCCTGCAGGTCAAAATTGATCCGTTTTAAAGTTTAAAAGTGTGGAAAAAAATAAAACATTTTCACAGTGAAACTTCTGATGTCCACATTTTCAGGAAATTTTTGAACATTTTTTGGTGGAAAAAAAGAAAAGTTAAAAATGTTTCTTAAGAACATTCACATAAAAATCAACTAAAATCCAACGAATTTCGCTGGATTTTAGTTGATTTTTATGTGGATGTTCTTCAAGAAAATATTGGACATTTTACTGATATATATGTAATCATTTTATATATTTTTAGGATTTTTTGGAAGATTTTTACTCATTTTTTGAAAATATTTACAAGAATTTTCTTGCCAAATTTGGGGGATTTTTTTTTTTTTTAGTAAAACTTTTAAAGGAAACTTTTAAGGAATTATTGGAATTTTCTTCCTGAAGGTTTTGCAAATTTTCAGAAATTTGTGGAATTTTTTTGCAGATTTTTTGGATTTTTTTTTTCAGACAAGAAAACAATATTTTTTGGTGCCTGTAAATGAGGACAACAGGAGGGTTAACTGATGATGTATAAAGACATGCTGTGTACTTAATGACGAGGAGCGTGACCCTGAACAATGATGGAACGTGAAGCACGAGCCCGATTGTACGACAGTGGAGCCTCGCATACGTGGATAATGAAGGGACGCGTTTTGTCTGCAGACCTTGGGATGATCTTGTCACATGTGCTTAACAGAAATGCTCATGACACCGATGGAAACGGAAGAACGAAGATTGCTGTCTGATTTATGATCCACTTAGCTCGAGATGCTACAAGAACTTCTCGACCTACAAGAAAGGAGGAAGAGATTTATCTGTGATGCTGCTTATATCAGCTGACAGGACTGTAACTGAGGATTTTCTTCACTTGTCGGTGCATCTGTAAGTCATCTAGACTTTTAAATGTCGGACAAAAGTCAGTCAGAATCTACAATTTGCCTATTTTGACCAACAATACAAAATAAATTCAATTTACAATTGAAAGTAAATGCTAAAGTTATTATTATTATTATTATTATTATTATTATTATTATTATTATTATTATTATTATTATTATTATTATTATTATTATTATTATAGTTCATCAGTCTATATCTAATCTATTAAAGATTTTTTATGTGATTTTAATACAAATTAATTATAGCGAAACAAATATGTAGAAAAACAGCTACAAAATAATATTTTTTTTCTGTCCTAAAGATAAATACTTTGCCTTTTAAAAAAGGCAAATATCTGTAAAATAATGATTTTTTTTGCAAATTTTAATATAGTAAAAAAAACTGTAATTTCATGCTCAAACATGAAAAGAGCAAAATTACCATTTTTAAAATTATACAGATTTTAAAAGTGAGTATTACTCATAGTTTTTGCCCATTTTTTATGTGTAACATATAAGTTAAATTTGTGAAATAATAAAAAATACTGTTTTCTTAATCCTTTATATACATATATTGATATATTTAGTCAAATAATCTGTAAATATCTGTTAATTTTTTTGGCTGATTGATAAACAGTTTAAAAAAAGAAAAGAAAAAACACTGTATAAGCACAAAATACCATGTGTAATTTATTTTTTATTTTTTTTTAAAATTGGATGTGGACATTATTTACAGTTTTGGCCAATGTTTTTTTCTAGGGTTACTGTGTTTTTATTTTATTTGTAATTTACCAAAACAGAAATATATCAGCAAAATAACAATTCAAAATTATTTCCCTTTTTTTCAGTCCTGAATAAACAGAATTTGTCTTTCAAATAATTGCCAGTATCTATAAAATTTTACAAAAATTTCTGGTTTAAATACAGTAAAAATATCTGTAATTTTACAGTTAAACATTGTGAAAGAAAGAACTAGTATTTGTAAAAATACTGAGTTTTCATGCGGACATCATTTTGTTTTTATGGCATTTTACCAGATACTATCTGTAATTTAGAAAAATAGAAAAAAATCTGGAAAAATGCAAAGTGAAACTAATTAATTTACCATTTTTATACCCTCAGCATGCAGAATTTGTTTTTCAAGTAACAGCAAATATCTCTAAAATGATGACTTTTTGTGCTGATTTAAATACAGAGGAAATATGTCAAAATACATATTAAAAACATATTAAAAGAACAAATTAACACTTAAAACATTGTATATATATTTTTGTTGACATTATTGACAGCTTTTGCCTATGTATTTTCTCAGAGCAACATGTAAATGAATATCTTTTCGAGTGATTTCACAAGGCATTATGTGTAGTTTAATGCAAATATCTGCAAAATAATGTTTTTTTTTGGGTTGTTTTATTATATACAGTGAAAAAAAAGTTCAATTTCACAGTCAAATGTTGTAAAAGCACAAATAAATGTGTTAAAATACAGATTTTAGATATCTGGACATTCGTTACAGTTTTCTTTTCAGGGTCACATTAAAATGACCGCTGTATTTCTATGATTTTATGAGATATTATCCATAATTTAACAAGAAACTGTGAAAGCAAATAGACGTAAATTGTTTGAAACATTGCAGTTCAGAAGCTTTCATTTTTTACAGTGCATGACCTGGGTGACTCAGAATCCACACAGTCAGGCTGCATGTTGCTGCTTCTGACCGCCGCAGCACTTCCTTATTCACCCAAACAGAGACAAACCGGTGAAACAAGCCGCCTCACAGCGAGGACGGTAAGAAGAAAAAGATCGGTGCTGTTGGCTTATGTAACTTTCCACGACTCCGAAAGAACGCTGACACCTTAAAAGCATCTTTGAGCTGCGTATTATACTCAGGGCCAGTGGTCAGATGCAGAGAACATTTCATGCTGCTGCTGCTGCTGGTCTTTCTCTTTTTTCCACCCTCACCCATCACCTCTCCCATCCCCTCACCCCGAGGCCTCCGTGTTCTCTGAGATCCCGCTCATGGCGAGGTCTGCCTTCGCCCTCGCTCGATCTCCCACTTTTCCAGCCTCTTCCCTCCGTCTGGTTATTTATTTCTATCTTTCCTTCATCTCCCTCACCTTGGGCTTTGGAGGGGAACTCAGCTGCCCGAACAATACGAATCGATCACTTTAGAAAGAAGACGGGAGGAGGCGGAGTGAGATAAAAGAACGAAACAAAAGGGGCCGTTGTCTATCGGATACGATGAACCATCATCCCGGCCCGCCTGGCTTCTGCTTCCTGCTTGCATCTCACCCAGAGGAGAGGATTGTGGGTAGTTGATGGCGCCGGCTTTTCACACGTGAATATTTAATGAAGGGGCCTCATGAATAATTCAGAAAAGCAAGCAGCTGCGTTTGAGCCTAAGTGGACATGTGAGGGGCCCGAAACCAGACAGCCTGGCTGATGGCGCTCGAAGACGCCAGAAAAACACGTTTCGATCGGCGGGTCTTCAATCGTCATACATGCGTGTTCACAGACTTTCAAAATAAAAGGTGTCCCGGTGCAGCCAAGCCACTCTGCGACTGAAACCTCAGTAGAACTAAAGATGGAGTGAACAGATCCTCTTCAATCTTTACATTTTAGTCCCATATATCCTCCAGGTGCCTTCTCTACCTTCATTTTCATGCTCTCACCTCCCCTCTCGCTCCGTTTGCTCTCCTCTCTCGGTCAGTTTGTTATTGGTCCTTGCTGGACTCTGGTGACGACATCGTGTTCCAGTTTAACGTGGATCCCATCAGCTCCACCTGTGGGGCTGCGAGCCTCTAAATGCTCGCTGACCTGTTTTGCACATGATCTGACACAATGCATAAACTCAAACACGCCGCGGCCGGACGGATGTGTCAGCTCGCCGCTTTTCTTCCTTTCTACTAAATGGCTACTTTCAATGAATCGCATTCAGTCAGAAGATATCGTATAGTCAGGCTTGTACAAGGGCACTTTTGGTGGAAAAAAGACAGATTTTATGATTTTTTTTTTTTTTTTTTTTTTTGCCTTCACAGCAAGTAGTGGTACGTGAAGTACGGTGGAGAGTGTCAGTGGTTCAGGGATATAAAAAAATATAGATGAGACTTAATACCACATCCTCAACCAAGAATAAGCTACTTCTGAGGATTTTTCTCTCTGTTTGACTGTCTTTTTGGGATTTGGGCCACAAAGGTAACAGTCTATCTAGCAGTGTAGCCGTGGATGTAAAGCTAGCAAACAGCTGAGTTCCTTTAAAAATGGAGGAAAAAGTCTAAATTAGACAATAATGAGGCAAAATCTGAAGCTACACGGTGCAAAATGGATATATGCTAAAGCTAAGCTCAATCCGGTATGGCTTTCTGACGCATCCGTGGTTCTGTTTACATTAAAATAGGTTATATGTTTATTAATATTGAACGCATAAAAACACAAGAGGCTCCTGTGGATGTTACTTAAAAGCTGCAATTTTTCAAAAATATATATAAATACAGATGTAGCACAGGATATCTGGAGAATTTACAACTTCCCACTGTATTTGGGTGCTTTCATTAGATTAAACATATGAATCAAAGCACCTAGCAGCCGTCTACTTCAACTACAGCTCTTCTACTGATGAATTATACAATGTAATATATACATTCATAGAGACATAACATGGGATATCTGAAGAATTTATCATTTTCCACTGTGTTTGGGTGCCTTTGTTGGAAATCATTAACACATAAAGCACCTGGCAGCTAACTAGTTCAATTACAGCTCTTTAATCGATGAATTATAAAGGTGTAAAATATGTATATATATATATATATATATATATATATATATATATATATATATATATATATAAATAAATATATATATATATACAGAACAGAACATAGGATATCTGGAGAATTTAGAATTTCCCACTATGTTTGGGTAAAATTGTTGGAAAGCATAACTAAATCAAAGCACCAAGCACATGTCTGCTTTAATTACAGCTCTTTTACTGATGAATTATAAAGGTGTAAGATATATACATACAGACATAGCATGGGTTATCTGGAGAATTTAGAACTTCTGACTGTGTTTGGATTTTAATAATGCATTATAAAAGTTTTGGTGACAAATAGAGTGTATATGAAACGTAGATGTAAAAGCAACGTTTACGAACTGCTTTGACAGAATAAACAAAAGTAGAACACCCAGAAATTAAGTCCATGGGCAATAATGAAGGCAAGTCAGGTTGCCGTTGTTTGTATAGCACATTTTAAACATCAGCTGTTGAGTCAAAATACACCTACAACTCTTAAACCTGCATTCTTTCTAGCAACCAGTAGGGGGCGACTACTCTAGTTGCAAATAAAAGTCAGATTGCACAACAGTCTATGAAGAAATGACCTGATTAGTCTCTTGATCTATTGCCTGAGTAAACATTATCTTGATGAGTTTATTGTCTCAATTGCTAGTTTAAAGACTTTTTGAATAGAACATGGCGTTAATTTTGTAAAACATGGTCCAATTTAGAAGAAATACATGATAAAGTAAGGTATGGCATAGAGTCCTTGGTTTATCCACTAGGATCCACTACTTGCTTGCTATGTCCAATTTTTTTTAAAACCAACATGGCAACAGCCAAATGCCAAACTTAATGGATGACATCATGGTAGTTGCGTCCATTTTTGTGCATACAGTCTACGGTTTTGGGTTCCATTGGTTTTGCTGGCACATAATGCAACAATTTGCATAAATCTTTTTGGGTTATGATGACTTGTAATGAAATTATGTTCAACCTACAAACTACATTCAGTTAGCAGAATTAGCTATGATTGAAAGTGTTATTATTTACTATTTATTTAATGATTGGCAGAATAAACACAAATTTTAAGTTGATTATTCATCAAAATAAAGTTGTTGCAGTACTATTTCAACGATATTTAAAAGGAAATTCAAAGAGTTAAATACTTAATTGTTATTAATATGAACACAAGTTGTCAAATTTAACATGAATGCTAAGGAGGTATGGGATTGGATTAATTTATCAATCTAATTTTCTTAAGTAGTTAGCTTTGAATCAACTAATGCAGCAATTTAAGTTTAAATTACACACAATATCAAGTTGATGCAACATTATTGTGTCAATCTAACGCATGATGTTCGATTTCTTATGTTGCAACCATGCATTTAATTAAGTGGTGGGAATCCGAATACTAACTTTTGTGGGAACGCAAAACTCATGAATTAGCCACATCTGAGCTAAAATAACCAACACAAAGAGTTAAATGTTGAAGTTCTGATTCAGTTACTGTGTTTTGATGTTTTCATTTGACTCAGTTCAGACCAGTTCAAAGAGTTACAACAACCATCATATCCAGCCGACACTCGGACACATGTAGACCGACACACACCTTCACACACTTTGTGCATCGCAGGACGTTGTGATCAAACCCGGCGCTGTCGAGCAAATACCTGCTGACCTGCTCGCTGACCCTCACACTAATGTCAGCACCGGCGGGCTGTACATGACATATGTGTGGTTCTGACTCCGTCTGCCGACTCACACACCAACACACTCGATGTCCTGAGCCCCTGAAGAGGCCTCGCGGCTACACTGCTGCTGCTGTCTGCTAGTTTTAATAGTCTCTGCTAGACCCAACTGGACAGAGCTCAGCTGCACTCAAGTAGAAACACATCGCCGCCATCGAGGGAAAGACCTCGTATCACCCAACTCTGGGCTTAATCCCGAGCTATTTTTAAGGATTTAATCAAGTCCAGCCTCGCCATTTTTTTTTTTTCTTTTTTCAAACCACCCTATAGCAGACTGTGGAAACCTTTGAAGTACGGGTAAATTTGCAGCTTTAACCTAAAGCTCTATGTGATAAAATTTTCATTATAACATAACTTTTAAAGGGGGTGTCTGGAATCTAACAAAGCCTTTAGCTTAATTCAAGAGCCTTCGAAGTCGCGCTTCCTTCTGCTCCGTGCAGGATACTGCTGGGAGGTGATGCATTTCTTTGTTATCAGCAGAAAAATGGACGGACACAGAAATTTTAGGGCCATCTGGAGACACACACATGCAAAAAATGTACAACAAAAAGCCGATATGAAGTAAGACTAGGTTAACTGGGGAGTATTTAGCATCTTTTCAATGCTGTTTCCATTCTGTGTGCCAAACTGTTCAAACTTGTTTTACACATTTCTACACACTGCACATGAATAATTCTGAGGTATAAATAGGACAAATGCTGAAAATAATGTATACAGAAAGTCTTAACCCTCGAACCCCAAAGCAGTTTCTGAGCATTTTATTTGCCACGTTTTTGGCTGGAAATAGAAATAACTGAAATTTGTATTTTGTACAGTATGGCAATGTTATAAAACCGTTCATCTTAGAAAAGACTCAACTTCTTTGATTGTTTTTTTCCCCGCTAAATTGGAAAAACCTGCAATCAACACGTACAATACTGAAGTACCACAGGTGTTACCAGTATTTTAAAAATGGTAGCTCCAAATTCAACAGATAATTTACTGCTCTTTTATTTATTTTTACAATCTCTACATACTTGCCATTTTTCACACTACTCTGCACATCAACTGGAGAGGAATGTTTCCCCATGCTGAATGTATCTTCCGATGACTTTGCAATAACTTGCTGGTCTTTATACTGTTTTTGAGCCATGCTGCATTTATTTTATCGATGAACTGTTTTATTTTTTGCTTTTGTAATTTGTTTCCCTTCTAGTCTCTACTCTGTGTACGCTGCCTGCAGCTCAGCCAAATAGTCATTCAATATTTTAAAAAGTTGATATGGCCTTGCAGTTGCACAGAAGCCACAGGAATGCAGAATTATTCATTCCATTTAGGATTTTTTTTTTTTTGCACAATCTAATGCAAACTTTGTTTTTGTTTTATTTTGGGGGTACATTTACTGAACTATCATCATTTTAAGATTAGATTGGTGAAATTTCTTGACGGGAACTGATGTCAAACATGAAAAAAGCTGAAAATTTGAATTTTTTTTTCTTTTTTTAATTTCTGGCTCTGATAAATCGTGGAATTGTGGCATTTTTATTTTTATTTTTTAGAAAAATAACATGCGTAATATAGTTACACTACCGCTCAAATGTTTAGGGTCACTTAGAAATGTTCTTATTTTTGAAAGAAAACCAGTTTGTTTCAATGATGATAACATTAAATGAATGATAAATCCAGTGTAGACATTGTTAATGTGGTAAATGACTATTGTAGCTGGAAACAGCTGATTTTTAATGGAATATCTCCATAGGAGTACAGAGGAACATTTCCAGCAACCATCACTCCTGTGTTCTAATGCTACATTGTGTTAGCTAATGGTGTTGAAAGGCTCATTGATGATTAGAAAACCCTGCAGTTATGTTAGCACATGGATAAAAGTGGGAGTTTTACTGGAAAACATGGAATTGTCTGGATGACCCTAAACTTTTGAATGGTAGTGTATGTAAACAGAAAGACATAGCACGGGATATCTGGAGAATTTAAGACTTCTGACTGTATTTGGGTGTTGTTGTTGGAAAGCACGTACAACCCAGTCCTATTTGATGTAATTGCACCAAAGATTAGAAGTTATCTGTTGCAAAAAAAAGTGCATTTAGCTCTACTTGTCACTCTCCATAATGTTAGCAAGTCAGCTGGCGGTGCCGCTGTGTTAGCTTAGCGCCCTGAAACCCTCCCCTCTTTGAATTCAAATGGCTTTTAAATGTGTGTAGGAGGTGGGGGCCGGCCGCAAAAGCAATGTTTCATTACTCTTTATAGAGAGTTTAATAAGGCTGAGAAGTAAGAGAACAAAAATCCTTAATGGGGCATATAATCCTTGGAGACACAGCCCTTTAGCACACATAGTGCTGCAAAAAAAAAAAGAGGCATACAAATGTGCTATTGAATCGCACCTTAACCCCGCCTAAAGCTGCGACACCGTGCAGCGATTTCTCCTCTCAATGCAAATGGAGGATGGAGGGATATTCTCCGGCCACTCAGAACAGCGTCTGCTCCACCTGCGGTGCATCAGAGCGTGCTCCAACTGTAATTGGCCATCGCATCGGTGACAGAGAGGCCCTTCCATTCATCACAACACCCCCCCAACCTCCCCTTCGTCCTCCCTCTCTTCTCCATTCTGGTCATCGTCGCCAACTCGGACCAATCTCTCCCTCACTTTCCAATTCCTCCCCTCCCTCCCTCCCTCTCTGCTCCTTTTCCTCATTAAAGTGGGACCCAGGCAGTAGCGGTCACTGCCTCTCATTTATTTTCATTTGAAACTGGTGCAGCTCCACTGATCCTCTGGGGCTGCAGGAGAGAGAGTAGGGATGGTGTCATTCTGATAACAACCGACACACACACACACACACACACACTCTCACACACACACACACTCTCACACACAGATATGTACTGTATGTGCACAACCCCCCCAAAAAAACCTCACCACAGCCACACACACTCACGAATATAACAAGTGGAAATACACTCGAGAACACAAAGGAAGCGTGCATATGTGTGCGTGTGCATCCGCCTGCAAATAGATGCACTTTCACACCCATTTCAATTCATTTCACGCACATATTCACACATTTCATGTACCTGCGAGCTCCCCTGCTCCGTTCCCTCCCCCTACACCCCCACTCCGCCTTGATTGTGTGATTTTTTATTTTTTTGAGGAGGTGATGATGGCAGGGGTGTGAATCAGGGGCCGATAAACCCGCCGCCCATTGTCACCTGTATGATTGCGAGTATTGATCTGCAGCCCCGGGCATGCACGTGGGCGTGTTCCGCCGCCATCGCGCCCTCACTTCCTGGACATGTGTGTCCATGCATTGTATTGGAGTCGTGTCGGGGAGCCGCCCCGCCTGACACACTTTGATTGAAAAGGTGCTCGGCAGATTAAACCGTTGTAGCGGAGAGCGGAGGCTTCGCCAAGGCTTCGCCAAGGCTTCGCCGGCTGGTTTAGCAGATTCAAGAAAAAGAAAAAAAATAGAAGCTGGAGGGAGGAAGTAGGGGGGAGGTAAAGAGGCTGCTTTAACGCCCATTGCCCTGACCCATTTGGGGGAAATGGGAGCGAGAGGCAGCGGCTCTAAACCAACGGTCATATCTTTAATAGAGGCCTAATATCCTCCACACCATTAGATAGGCACACTGTGTGGGGCTGAGTGGGAGGGGACGCTTGGTTTAGCTGCCAGCACAGCCAGAGAAACGCAGAGGGACGGGTGGAGCAAAGGCATAAGAACTCACAAAATCTCACTATTAGAGTAGGGGCAATTATTGTAAATTGATTAATTACTAATAAGGCAAAAGATGATATATGTACATGCATTGTAGATTTATCGTAGAGTAGTTGTAGTACCTGCATGAACAGGTGGAACATCTTACTGTTTCGTCAGTGTTTAGCACTGCCAAAACATCATTCTTTCAAACTTTTTAAAAAATACGTATTTATTTTTACTGCTGTAGTTAGTTTTTGACCCTATTTAATCTTAGGAGGGTTTATAGTCTTATTTATGCTACAATAAGCCAAGGCAATGTATTTTCGTTTGAATATGGACTCATGTATAGCTTGAATGACAGTAAAGTCTGGACTATGGGCAGTTTGGTGTTGGTGAGCATTGTGGGGCTTTAGCTACACCTTTAAAACAATGTTCAGGCTCAACAAAAAATGTTAATGCAACAGTGTTTTTGAGTTCTGAAAACTTCTAATGAAATTACGTTGAACCAACAAACTATACTGAGTTCAGGGAATGTAGGGGAATCACTCTTTCAATCAATGGTATTTCAAATTACTTAATGGTTGGTATAAAACACATTTCCTGAACTAAAGGTGGAGAAGAATTGAGTTAGAACTAATTTAATTAAGTACAACTTGATTTTTGGTTAAAATCAATTAACGCAGAAATTTGAGTTTAAATTATTCAGAATATTAAGTTGATGCAACGTTATTATGTCGAGACAACTCATCAAAACAATATTTGCAACTTAAAAGGTTTATGAATTTGAATTTTTATCTTGCAGCCATGCGTTAAATTGAGTTGTGGTAACAGGTCTCTGAAATTAGTGTTTAGAGTGAAACATATGCAGCAATGGCAAAGACATGAGGCATAGTTTCCAGATTTTTAAAAAATCTGATTTATTGGTTCTGATAACCTATTTAAGTTGCAAACATCACTTCGATGGGTTCTGTTGACATAATAAAGTTGCGTCACCTCAATACTGTGTGTTATTTGAACTCAAGTTACCACATTAGTTGATTTAAAAGTAAATTCAGGTTGAGGTAACTTGATAAAACTGAGTCCATAATAATTTTTTTTCTTCACCTTGAGGTCAACCTCTCAGCCACCTACATTAGCTTTTTAAATTTGTCAATTAAAAGCATCACATTGATGCTGTTAATCGAATCAACTTAACATTATGTGTAATTTAAACTTAAATTTCTGCAGTAGTTGAATTAACAAAATTTTGATGACAATTTGATAACTTTTCTTCATCTTAAGTTCAGGATTTCCCCCCTTTTAACACGACAAACATGTTAGTTAAGAAAATTGTTTAAAATTAGCATCGATGTTTGAGAGGAAACTATACCGATCACTTCATCGTTCACCTAAACTCTGCCAACTCACTTCCTTCTCTGCTTCCACACATCCAGCAGTCATTAAGTGGCTGGACAGTGACAGATTTCTCACTCTGTACTTCAGTTCTCTGGATCTGAAGCCAAGTACTGACGGTGAACTTTGGAGAAGTACTCCGAGTGTTGCACCATCATAAAGTCAGGAGACTCGCAAGAGACTGATTTAAAATGAATCAATACTGCAGCAGCCCAGATTACCTGACTGTAGGTCTCTGAGTTTATCCTCCAAAGCATCCTAAAGAAACCCTGCAGGATGCTTTGTTTTATGGCACTTTTCTTTCTGCTTCCTCCAGTTTGTAATCCAAGTTTAAATACAGTCGCCAAGCCACAGCGAAGACACTGGAATAAAGCTGTTTCCACTGGCAGAGAGACTAAACTGATGCTAATGTGTCAAACCAGCTTTGATTTCACGTGTGAAGGAATCATCTTCTCACCTAATTCAGATGTGTACAGTCGTTATGTTAATTTCAAACACATAAGCTAGTAGGAACTTTCTCTAAAAGACGCAGTAGGTACGTTATCATCCATTCTGATCTTTGAGAAACAGAAAAATAACCCTGGAAACACACAAAATGAAGCTTTGTAACATGTAAATGTAGAAAAAGGCAGCTTTCTTTCTCTTGATTCCTGGAAGATGGGGATGCTATTCCAAACACTGTGAGGTCAGAACGGATCAGCTTACACTTGTAGGGCGCAAAGGGGACATATTCTATTTTTTGTTTTGCATAAGAGAGACTATGAATATTAACTAAAAGTCAAAAACAATACTTAATTCAGAATATAATACTATAAGAATGATTGGAAATGCGACTTAAACTCAAGTTTCCTGGTTAAAAATCTGCTGACTTTCGCTGATTCACTTCAACACCTGAAATATGGACCTTCCTTTCTCTTCGTAGTTGAAACAAGGCAACTAAACTGCCATTAAACGGGATGATAACGGCCTACAGAGCCAACTAGAAGGTCAAGACAGTTCCTTCTTGCCCAAATGCATTGGGCAAGAAGGAATAACATGGGTGACCTTTAATATCTGGTATGATCCTTTTGAGACATCAGCAGAAACTTGGTACATTCATTGACAACATTTTGAATGTGTAGACACCAAAAGTATGTGGTTTGGTTCAGGAAAGTATCTCGTTTTCTTAGACACTTTAACACGTTAGAAGCTTGGTTAAGGTTCAGCACCAAAATGTCACAGTTTGGGATCAAATTTGACCCCTTTATTACATTTTTGAAGGTTCTCATCCATTTTCTGGGTAGAACAAAGGCGACAAATCCCACTTCTTCTAATGTGTGATTGGTCAGCTGATAGAATGACAGTGAAGCAGTAAAATAAGATACGATGATTAGACATGCATTTGTAACAAACATATTCAAGCAGAAAATTAGTTTCCTTCAAAATGAGAATGCCGTTTAGCTGTATAGGAGTGTAATTTTGTGGGTTGCAAGCAAATATACGTTTTTTCAACTTTGTTCTCTCTGAAAACCACCTTAAAAGGTCAAATCTTTCAAAATACTCGATGCAAATTCTAGCCCAGAGTTCCCATAGGAATAAATGGATTTCTGGTTAAAATACATAGAGACATGTGGAAACAAGGCGTCAGTCTGGTTTTCAGCAGATAAAGCACCATTTTTATCATCTTGAACATCTCTAAGTGGACTTTTCATCCACTTAAGACTCCATACTTTCCTCGTCTGCATGCATCATTATCCAGTTGTCCTGCTGCTGCGAGCTACATACAGTCTAAAAAGCTCTCCAGGTCCTGTAGTATTCACACAGGATTGAAGCTAGAAGTCAGAATTTTGAGTTCAAATTTGCTGCTCTGGAGGTTGAATCTTTCTGACTACACTCTGCTGTACCGGACGCTCCATCCTTCCACCTCAAACCGCCAAACGGACCAAACCTGCAGAGAATCCGAAGCCGCCTGATGCAGAAAAACCGTTCAAAGTCACATTTTTCATGGGGAAAAATGCAAATGAAGTGCACGCCTCAAAAGCAGTTCCATTTGTCACCCAACGAAGCATTTCAGCGATTCAGTCAGTAAATTATGGTGCAATAAATTACTACCTGTGAACATCAATGAAATATGTTGACTCGTTGCGAAAACAAGCCAACCTCAGCATGACTGTTTTTCCATGATCAGGTGCGCGGCAGAAGCTCGTCTCAATCTTTTTATGCAACAGGAGGGGAGTTCAGACAAAGTGTAAGTGACGAGAACTTTCAAAATGAAGCATGTTGCTTTGAAAAGATGGAATACAGTAGGGATGGAGGAGGAAAGGGTTGGTTGTTGTATTTTCAAAGCAGGGATGCCTCCAAACTGCTGCTTCCCATTTCGACTCATTTTCCCCACAGAGCGGGAAGATGGGGGAAAAAAAATCTGAAATTTACGCATAAAACATGCAAGAAGCTGCACAGATTTGAATAATTGAAATGAAATAAATAAAAGACAGATTCGGGGTCCTTAGTTGGCTTGGAGAATGTCAAATCTTGCTTCGGTTGAGCGGACGTTTTTCCATGTCTTTTCATATTTAACATCCAATGTCATAAATAGACTGTTTAAAATGGTCTTTTTCCTTAACAATATTAAAGTGAAAAACTGCTGAAAAATGCATCCTGACTTCAAAATTAAGACGTCTAACACTCAAACTCAACACCAACAAATGCCAAACAGTCTTAAAACTGTCATACGAGTTCTTTTTTTAAATAAATCATAAATTGGAGACAAAAAAAATGAGCATCTTTACAGTTTCAGCAGATATAATAGTTGTGTTTGCTGCCGCTAAAAGTTGAGGTCAAGGTTGAGAAACGCGGTCGGAATTTTATTAGGCGGAAGCTTAAGAATCGACTCCGAGAAAACGCTACAACTCTTGACATCAAGGAGGGGGGAAAGAAAAAGAGAATATAAATCATACATATTCATGCGTCTGTGGGCGGAATAATACGGAAAATGTAAATCAGCCTGAAAGGCAAACACAACAAACCGTATGATAAACACTCTATATAAATAAAAATAAGCGAAAATGGCGAATAAAGTCAAAGGTGAGGCGACACCGAACGGGCGGATGTTTCATTCGAAAAGCGGAGGGAGGCTGTTAGCGGCTAGAGTTTCCAAATATTTCAGCTTTAAACTGTGATGCTGAGAACGCAGCAGGAAGAGGAGGGTTGGATGGGAAAAAAAAACAGAAAGAAAGAAGAAGCAGCGGATGTCACGCCTGACTGGGAGGAATCTGAGGTAGACGTCCAAACCTCCTCACTTTGTTTGGTGCTGCAAAAATGCTGGCCGTGCACGGATCTGCCGGTAAATCTGGTGGATGGAGGGGGGCATCGGTCGACGCAGACTCTCCCCACCAGCTCCAACATCACCTTATCAGGCTGCTACTGCTGCTAAATCTTTATTTTCCTTCGCCGTCGTAGTTGTCCCCCCCGTTTTTCCCTCTAACGGAGAAGCCTTCCTCCTCCCCACCACGGCAGCAGAGCAGTGGAGACCCCGCTGGCTCGCCTCGCTGAAGTAATCCCCTGTGACAGCTCGGCTCATGTTGTTATGTTGTGGGCCTATTTGAGTCTAATACTACAGCTCTGGAACAAGCTAGCGCCGGTCCAAGCTCCTGGACCGGCTGCATGGCCGCTGGGCAGGGACCGGTCCGGCACCGAGTCACGCCACGTTCACATTTACTGCACATCATTTCACTGGGCTTTTCTGGCCGCAGCGCCAGGACGGTTCACGGGTGGAAAATAAACCAACCCTAACGCGGCTTTTCATGAAGTTTTTACGAGGTAAATAAATCGTGGACATCATAGTAAAAGCGGTATTGAACCGGTGGAAAAGGGCCAAGTTCAACATCGAGTCAATCGTCTGCTGAATTTTCACGGTTTATTCAGACGGAGCATACACAGTCCCACATCTCAGCGAGGGTCGTGCAAAAAGTCCATCTGATTCGTGCTTATTCATTCATGCGTTGACCTTTTATCTGCAGCTGCATGCCGTAACTTGGGCGTCCCATCCTGACCCCAAGCAAATGTTTGGACCCCTTTTCTCCTCAGAAAAAAGATTCACCCTTCAGTAAATATCCAGAACTCACGGAGTTAATTCACCAAAAAATGACGACACCGGTCAGAAGCAGCATCTTTAGCAATTTAGCCGTCCCATTCTTACAACACCTCAGCTTTACAGAAATGTAGGGCACAAGGCTGGGCCGAAGCTGTTTACTCTCCAGAGAGGAGCCTCTCATGGGGAAAAGGAAGAAAAACAAAGCTGAAATAAATGCTATCTGCAAAAACAGCCCATTTAGGCGACTGAAACAGACACTAGGAACATGAATAAATGTGCAAAAATCAAGAAAAATATAAAAACAACTCCCTTTCTACATTATGCCAATGACAAAATACAGTAGTAAAGCAAAATATATCATGAAAAACACTAATTTAAAGTATTTTTAGTGCAGAAACGTCAAGATTTCTGCTCCTTTATGCTCAGAAACCAGCTCCAGGTTTGAACATGTTTGACCGATTAGCTACATCACATCTGTAACCGTGAAACTCATGCTAGGATAATGAAAAAAAATCAAGAAAATCAAGAAAAATATCAAATTAATTCCTTTTCTGCATTATTTAATCCTCAAAATATTTTTAAAACATAGTAATAATGCAATATATATTACGAAAAACAATAATTAAAAAGATTTTTTCGTGCAGAAACTAAGAGATTTATGCTCAGCTCTGTTCTGATTAACACCAGCTCCAGGTTTTAGCGTGTTTGCACGCTAGGAAAATTCCAAAAAATGTGTAAAAATCAAGACAAATATAAAATTCCATCATCTGCATTATGCAAACACCAAGATATTTTAAAAATGCATTAATAAAGAGAAAAATACAATAAAAACATTCAATTTGATGTTTGTAGTGCTAAAACTGAAAGATTCATGCTAATTTATCCTCACAATCACAAGTGATTGTTTTCTAAATAACACCAGCTTTGGATTTCGAGGGTCTGCCTGATTTGCATACCAGGATTTTTTTTTTAAATCTGCAAAAATCAAGAAAAATATAAAGTTGATTAATTTTCTGCATTATTCAGACAACAAAATATTTTTAAAAATACTAATAAAGAAAAATACATAAAGAAAAATAGTTTTTTTTGTGCAGAAACTGAAACATTTATGCATATTTGTGCTCAGAATCACAACTAATAGCGTTCTGATTAAGACCAGCTGCAGGTTTTAGCGCATTTGACCAATTTGTTTTATTTACAGCTACGCCACAGCAGAAATTAATATTTTCTGGGGAAAAAAACTGTCCATTTATGGCCTCAGAGAACTGAAACACACATTAGAAAAATGAAAAAAATTCAAAAATCAAGAAAAATATCACATTTATCCTGTACTGCAATTTTTCAAGAGCAAAATATTTTTTTTTTTAAAAATATAGCAATAGAGTGAAATATCTAATTAAAATCTACTGTTAGTGCAAAAAAATTGAGATTTCTACTAATTTATGCTCAGGACATATGACAAAATTGTGGTAATACAGCAAAACATACAGTGAAAAATGTTACATTAAAATAATTTTTAGTGCAGAAACAAGATTTCTGCTATTTCATGCTCAAAATCTCAACTGATTGCGTTTTGATTAACAACAGCTGCGAGTTCTAGCGTGTTTGACCAATTTGTTTTATTTACAGCTACATCACAGCAGAAATTAATACTGTCTGGGGAAAAAAACTGTCCATTTAGGGCCTCAGTGCCCTGAAACACACATTAGAAAAATGAAAAATGTGCAAAAATCAAGAAAAATATCACATTTTATCCTGTATGCAACTTTTCAAGACAATTTTTTTTAAAATATAGAAATAGAGCAAAATATGTCATGAAAATGTAAAGACCTGCTAATTTTCTGCTCAGAATCTTGTATTCTATTATTTGAACAACAAAATATGACAAAAATGTAGTAATACAGTCAAACATACAGTGAAAAATATTACATCAAGTCAGTTTTAGTGCAGAAATGTAAAGATTTCTGCTAATTCATGCTCACAGTCTCATCTGATTACGTCCTGATGAACACCAGCTGCAGGTTTCATTCACAGCTACGTCACAGCTGCAGTTTCATCCCGTCCGGCCTCCTGCAGCCACCGGCCGGGCCAGACTCGTCTCCGGAGAGAAGGGTCGACCCGGTCCAGCAGATCACGGCCAGCATGAGGCAGCCCAGACAGGCGTGTCGCGGTGAGCGGCCGTCCCGAAGGAGGCGCTGCCAGATCGGCCTCCGTATACCTGGCACACGGCGGCCCCCCTCTCCTCCCCATAGGAAGACACAGGCGGGGAGGCAGCTGATTAAAAATTCATCTCTCTGTTTATTATGATTTATGCATGTTTCACTGAGCCAGGAACGGAAAAAGAGCGGCGAGGAGAACAGCTTCATTAGTGCGTATTGTGTGTGTGTGTGTGCGTGTGTCTGTGTGTGTGTGTGTGTGTGTGTGTGTGTGTGTGTGTGTGTGTGTGTGTGTGTGTGTGCGTGTGTGTGTGTGTGTGTGTGTGTGTGGCTGGCTGGCAGGTGGGGGATACTTAAAATTATGGATCGTACGTGAGCTTCATTAGAATGTTTGGCATACAGGGCAGCGTCGTCTGTCTTCACAAAACACCTGCATTTCACCGGAAAAAACAACAACAATCGAAATCCTAAATTATCCGGCCGTCGGCATTAAATGCAGCAGACACTTTGGCTAACTTCTAATTACCCCCTTCGTTGTTTACCGTTCGAAAAATCGCCTCTCCAGCTCGGCCACGAAATATTAACACACAGCAAAAAAAAAAAAAAAAAGAGAGCGTAGGAAACTCTCACATAATCATCTCATTGCATTCCCCCCCCCCAAAATCAAACAGATGCTGCAGCCACTGATCATCTGCTGCTGACTGTTCATTACGCTGGAAGCCGGATGTAAAGAGCGTAATGATACAGGACTCAAAAAGGAGCAAATTACAACGTAGGAACGCAGCGACAACGACATGACTGATGATGTGCTGTTTACTCGGCTAATAGCTCAGATTTCTGCAGGCGTTCAGTTACCAGAATAGATGCTCGAGGTAGCATTTAAGCATGAAGGGGAGAAGAAATGTAAAAAAAACAACAAAAAACAGGAATGAAGAAGTTATTTTTAGGCCAGTTACAGTATCACCTGTGCAGTTACTTGAAAATAAAACCTCACTAATGCTCATCTAACCTGATTTTTATGACTTAATAAGTCTGTTTATCTCATTAAGTGTCATATAATATGATTTTAACAACTGATTATTTGAGTTGAGTCATTTTTTAAAGGGAAAAACAACCAAAAATAGACACAAATGGCCAAAAAAAAGATGCAAAATGACCACAAACAGCGACAATGACCACAAAAGGCCAGGTCAGGTCATTTTTTATTTCTTTTTCTAGTCATCATGCACAAGTTTGTGGAAATTTTGTGCATGTTTGTAATCATTTTGTGTCTCCAGTTACTGTATCAACTGTGCAGGAACTTGAAAATAAAACCTGGCTAACGCTCATCTAACCTGATTTTTATGACTTAATAAGTCTGTTTAGCACATTACATGCCATACAACATGACAGCTGCAATGATTACAACTATTTTAACAACTGATTATTCAAGTTGAGTCATTTTTAAGGGAAAAAAATTATCAAAAATACACACAAACTGAGCACAGAATCGCCGGAAAAAGACACAAAATCACCACAAAAAAGCAAGGTCAGGTCATTTTTTATGTTTTTTTTTTTTTTTTTTTTGACATTTTGTGCATGATTGCTGATTGAGTCATTTTTTAAGGGAAAAACAATCAAAAATACACACAAACTGAGCACAGAATGGTTGGAGAAAGACACAAAATGACAACAGACAAAATGAGAAGAAAAAAGCCAGGTCAGGTCATTTTGCACAAGTTTGTGGACATTTTGCGCGTTTATGATCATTTTGCATCAATTTTGTGTTATTTGTGGTGATTTTGTCATATAACATAATTTTAACAACTGACTGAATTCTTCAACTGACATTTCAACAACTGACTGATTCTTCGAGTTAATGCACTTTTTAAGGGAAAAAAACAGATTTTTGCCCCTTAAATGTGAACATTTTCTTGCTTTTTTGCCCCTTTATGACACCCCCCCACCCCCGCCCCCAGAGAGTCAATAGAAAAATAAAATTTTGAAATAAACATCCCCAATTTCACAATAAAGTTTAAACTCATCACTTTGTAGGGTCAAAACTTTACCTCTAAATTAGTCAGATTGATCAAAATCACAACTAAAAATGATTTTTTTAGTCTCTTTCTGGCTTTTTTGTGGTCATTTTGTCTCTTAGGGATCATTCCTGGTGAATTTGTGGTGATTTTTTTGTCTTTTTCTGGCCTTTCTGTGATCAGGTTGTGTGAATTTGTGGTCATTTTGTCTCTCTTGTGATTTTTTTAGTCTCTTTCTGACTTTTTTGTGGTCATTTTGTCTCTTTGGGATCATTCTGTGTCGTCAAAATTCCTTTGATGATTAAAAGAAGACAGTCTATGTAATCACACATCAGGTAGTTGTGTGATTCATCTGAATGCATCCTGCACAGGATCTTTCTTCTTGACGTTCTGCTGCACAAAATTTGATCCGAGTTGTGAAATATGTCTCCTGGTCAGCTCCTGTATTCCTGACTAAATGTTTTATTGATTCAGTCAGAGGACAATAACAGCCGTGAGGTCGTGGAATATTTACAAGGTGAAAGAAAAGAAAGCCAATCTGGTCGAAATTTGTTTTAAAAAACTCCTAACAACGCCAGAAGAAGCGACTCTCCAGGACAAACTGTCAGGCTTAACTCGATCCCATCCAGCCGCCTTTTAATTGGTGCTTCTTTAAATTCACCTCTTCTAACGAGGACCTCTCTCTGAAGGCCCGGATCTGTCTGGGACCCTCCAGAAGCTTCCAGCTCACCGTACACCACATTTAAAGCCTCACTGCTGCATTTTTATAACTGGAAACGGCCAAAAAGTGACACAAAATGACCAAAGATTGACACAAAATGAGCACAGAAAGGCTGAAAAATCACCCAAAATGAAAACAGAAAAGCCCCAAAAGACACATTCATGAACTTAAGATGCAAAACAACTAAAAAATGTGATAAAATGACCAAAAGGGTGTGTAAATACACTATAAAGAGACATGGAATGACTACAAACTTGCGCCACAAAAGGACTGAATGTCACACAAACATACAAAATAACCACAAAAATACCCCAAAAGACACACAGATGAACATAAAGTGCTAAAAAATGACAATAGGATGACAGCAAACTTGTGCAAAGTCACTACAAAAAAACCCACAAAATGACTACACAAATGCATAAAATGTCCACAAAGTTGTGCAAAATAACCACGAAAATGCCCCAAAAGACACACAACTGAACATAAGATGATAAAAAATGAAAAATCAGATGACAAAAAAAATTACAAAAAAGAGGCACAAATCCAGTATAAAGAGACACAGAACGAGTACAAACGGAGCCGTAATAATCACAAACAGACACCAAATGACTGCAAAATGACACAAAACGCATTAGTGTCGCTCCAGATCTCCCTCCAACTTCCTGTCGAGCCGTGACATCACGCCTTGTGAGGACGAGCATCTTGTTGTCATTGGCGGCTGGAAACAAAACTGGAGGCCACAGCTCAAACGGCTCTTTTGTTTATTTATTTTTTATTTTTTATAAATTGTGTTTACAATTTAATGACCTATTTGTGTTTGTGCCGAGCTGCCTCTCTCTCTCTCTCTCTCTCTGTGTGTGTCTCTCGCTCCCTAACACGCTCTGACAGCAAAAGGTCAATGGCCATTGGCTACATGGGGGGCACTGAGTGATGTAAAAGAGGAGGAGGTGGGAGGGGGGGGGTTGCCATGGTAACGTGGCGGAACGGCGAGGACGCTTTTTTTTTTCCTTTTTGCAAAACCGAAAACATAAACCTCGAGACTCGGGAGGCTGGACGGCGAAGCGATTTCAAATCTAACCTGGCGGACGTAACAGGAAGTGGGCGGAGCTTGGAGACAGATTTGCATGTAGCAGGAAGCCAGCGAGGCCTAAAGACAGTCGGTCAGTGCTATGTCTGAGGCTTCCGCGGAGCTCGGCTTCACATTAATAAAAGAGGGATTACCAAAAGTCTGCAGGCCCGAGAACCCTCCACGCCTCTTCCCCTTCCCACCATCCTTTGCTTTTTATCCTCCTCGGCATGCAGCTCACGTTCAATCCATTCAAAAGAGGAAAAAAGAAAACAGTCATGTCTGTCTCCATCCCATTTCTTCCTCCTCTAAGTACAGCAGGAGGAGGAGGAGGAGGTTCGGGGGGGGAAATGCAGCAAAACACAGATAAATTATTTAGATTTTTCTCCCCAAAGAGAGAGAGAAAAAAAATGCTTGACTCTGCAAGTTTGAAAGAAAAGAAGGAGAGAAGGAGGAGGAAGAAAGAAAAAGAAATAAAAATTGCATTAGATACAAGATTCCGCAATCAGCCCCGGCCGATATGAAGAATTAATCTTATCTCATGCCGGCACGCCAAGTAGCGGGGAGTTTCGGCGAGACGACAACGGGACGCCTCCCTCCATCACGCCGCCATTCATCCATTGTGACGGCGGACACCTCGCGATAAGCAACGCGTATTGTTGCAGCTGACAATGTCGTTATGGGACGGTAAACAACGCGGGGATGGCGGAGGGGTTCCGTTCGGGGTTTTGGGGGGGTCCGCGGGGTCACCGAGACAATCTGTGAATGAAAGGATGCGAGACCCCGAGGGAGAGATAAGACTCTTCTATCTCTTCCTACCCTCCTTCTGTTTCACTCTCTCCAAAGCCAAGGACGGGCATATGCTTAGAACAAAGCCCCGACTCTGCAGCGTAATCAACTCCTCTGTACTCCGGCGGCGGCTACACAATCTTCCCTGGAGGTCATCCGCCCGAGGAGGCTTAGGAGTGCAGGATCAGGGGCTATTAAGACGGGGAAAAGCAGGGTGACATTCACCCAGACCTCCCGCCCGAAGCATTATAATATGTACAAACATGGAGGTGCTGATTGATGCCACGCAGGTGTTCGAGGAGAAGCAGCTGAGCGTGTTTTTCCTGCGTTTCCTGCAATCAAGGGCTGATTTTTGGTTGACTTTAGCTCGACTGAAAAGTCAAAATGCATGTTTGTCAGAGCTAGAAGCTGCATAAACAGTCGTAACGGTTGGATTTTTAACTTCCCAACACCTGAAAGCGAAACAAATCTAAGCTTAAAGTCATATTTCATCAAAATCACTTTAGTCTACATGTCACAGTTAAAAAAATCACCAAAAATAAACGGTTAGATCGAACCAGATTCTGTAAAAAACAAAAAAAAATCTGTGTTCCTTGTCACAACTGACATGAAATGTCTGACTGAGCTGCAACTGACAATCACACGAAAAAAATCTGAGAATTCTCTGGATGTTAATTCAGTAAATGTGTGAAAACTTTACCAAATATGAACTAAAAATCAAGTCGTTTCATCAAAATCACTTTATTCTACACATCTTGATTAAAAATTAACCAAAAACAAACTATCTCTTCAAACCAAATTCTTGAAAAAACAAAACAAAATTATTTGTTTCTCGTCACAACTGAGATGAAATGTTTGACTGAGCTGCGACCAATAATTGCACGAAAATACTTCAGGGAATTTTTGGTGGAATTGGGATGAACTGCAGGCAGTGTTTTCACAGAGCAGATAGGAGGAGCATGGAAACTAATTAAAAGTCTAAGTAGTGAAATATCTATAGTATGTCAAGTTGACATTTTATTTTAAACTGTTTATTTGTATCAGATTCTTTAAAAAAAATAAAAACAAATATAAACATTAAATTATAGTGATTCATCAAAATCACTTTACATGTCTTGATCAAAAATTCACCTTTGTTTGAACCAGATTCTGTGAAAAACAAAAAATTCAGTGTTCCTTGTTGCAACTGAGATGAAATGTTTGACTGAGCTGCAACCAATAATCGCATGAAAAAAATCTGACTTCTTTGGACGTTAATACAATGACTGTGTGACAACTTAACCAAATACAAACTCAAAATCAAGACGTTCCATCAAAATCACTTTATTCTACACGTCATGAAAAAATTCACCAAAAATAAAGTTTCTTTGAAACAAATTCTGCTAAAAACAAAAAATTCCATGTTCCTTGTTGCAACCAAGTTGTCATGTGTGACTGAGCTGCAACCGATAACCGTATCAACAAAAAAATCTGAGAATTCGTCCTATTCCTGCATCACTTTCCCCACCTCAAGTTGTTCATACTAGGTACTACACTGCAAAAACTCAAAATCTTACCAAGTCTATTTGTCTCATTTTTAGTTAAAATGTCTCATCCGACTCGATTTAATATAAATTCACTTAACAAGTGACATATCAGCAGATGGAGGGACTTGTTTTAAGACAATGCATCTTGTTAAGTCAAACAATCTTGAAATTATCTTGTTCTGAGTTGAATTTTACAAGAAAACTCAAAATAAGTTTAACCCTCATGTCATCCTCTTTCACGGGCATCAAAAAAAAAAAAATGTTTCCTTGTCTGAAAAAAAATCCAAAAAAATCAGCAAAAAAATTCCCCAAATTTCTAAAAATTTGCAAAAACTTCAGGAAGAAATTTCCAATAATTCCTTAAAAGTTTCCCTTTAAAGTTTTATTTTTAAAAAAATCTCCCAAATTTGGCAAGAAAATTCTTGTAAATATTTTCAAAAAATGAGTAAAAATCTTCCAAAAAATTCCTAAAAAATATCTAAAGTGATTCCATATATATACGTAAAACTTCTAATATTTTCTTTAAGAACATTCACAAAAAAATCAACCAAAATCCAGTGAAATTCGCTGGATTTTGGTTGATTTTTATGTGAATGTTCTTAAGAAACATTTTTAAAATTTTTTTTCCACCAGAAAATGTTCAAAGATTTCCCAAAAATGTTGAAAATGTGGACATCAGAAGTTTCACTGTGAAAATATTGTTTTTTTCCCACATTTTCAAACTTTAAAACGGGTTAATTTGACCCGCAGGACGACACGAGGGTCAATACATCTCAAATTAGGAGGTTACATGAAAGCAAAAATCTATTTGAGTGAAAAACTGCTTCTTTTTTTTTTCAGCATATCTGGCTTATTTTAAGACACCTAAGCTTGACAATCCTGGTAAAATAGAGCTTAAAATAAGTTTTACCAGCTAATTTTAAGATCTCAATATTCTAAATATCATATCTTATTTCAAGAAATCTTACCAAGCCATTTTTCACTTGTTCTATATGCAGATTTTTTCACTTATTTCAAGGTAAAAGTTCCTTGAAATAAGTTTTTTTTTCTTGTTTTGGGAGGGGCATTTTTTCCAGTGTAAACCACCAAAAACAATGCTTCTTTCCTCACTGCTGGCTCATTAAACAACTCCAAAACCATCATCTGGATCTCTAAGGAGTTTCAAAGTTCTTTTCTGATGCCCAAAGGAAGTGGAATCGCACCACATCCATCACCGGAGCTGACAGAGCTTCATATCCCCCCTGAACCTGAACATTCGCTCATTCGCACTCGTACCCAGCAGGGCGGTTGAGCACAGAGGTGGCACGAGTGGTCCTGTTCCATTTGCAGACATTAGCACAGGGAGATTAATTTGTCCCCTTCCATTAGGTGGGAAAACAGCCGTCATGGCCGCTCAATTATCCCTTAACAAAAAGAAAAATACGCACCGTGGCGTACACGGCAGCCACCTGAACAATAATCACCGTACGAGTGTGTGTGTGTGTGTCGTATGGATGCATACGTGTGCAGGTATTGCAGCAGCAGCGGGGTCAGATGTGACTGTTTTTCCACAGCGGCTGACGGCTAATTAACGGCAAAAAAAACAAAAAAACTGCATTCTCTAATATTCAGCTCTTCCAAACGGAGCAGAAGAGATGACATGAGAGGAGGAATTAAAAAAAGAAGAGGGATACAGAGGGAAAGGGAGATAAAGGTTGTTGTTGTTGTTGCCGTCTTCCTGCCGCTCTCTCCTCTTGTGAAGATTTTCATTAGAATTATAATGAACATCAGCCGAGGCTTGCCTGGGAGAAATATTTTTGGCTCCTTGCAACAACAAAAAAAAAAAAGAAAGAACACACGAGCAAATCAATTCAAATCAGCCCATTATGCCTGTTTTCTGGGTCGTATAAAGCATATAATGGGCCACGTATAGGCACGCTGATGCTGTATGTTGGTGGTAATCAGCTAAAATTAGAGCATCATTTGTCATCATCCACCCGGTGACGTGGTTACATATTGTAAGAAATCAATTTCGTATCCGACACCAGCGAGCTCGTGACGGCGTATTGATGGGCCGGGAGACGCATCAGGAGCGTCGCAGGCGGCGGCGGCGTTAACACAACATGTGGAATATCGGTGTGTAAAAGTGTGTGTCGGGTTGTCGTGCTCCGCCGGTGTGATGATGCCGCTGTGTAGCGAGACTTGCTAATTGGCTCACCTGTCTCTCAGCCATCTGGAGCCTCTCAGAATGTAAAAAATAAATAAATAAATAAATAAATAAAAAAATTAAGAATAAAACCCAACCGACATCGCACTCACACTCACACACATACGGTGAGGCGTGCACGAAACAAATGTAGAAATGCAGGGGAAAAAAGCATCGCAATCTTGTTAGAGAATGATTATTTCACTCGGAGAAGTGATTTAACGAACAATAACAACCAGCGCACTCCTTTTTAAAGGGAGTGGTATGGTAATCATACAAACGCCTCGAAATTAATGCGATAATGATTAATTACTGCAACGGTTTCTGCCGGGGTGCACATGCATGCAATCAGGATTTCTAAATATATGTTGCTGCCGCTGTTGTTTTAGGGGAATCGCTGGAATGCAAAGGAGACACACCCACCAAGACTGGAGCAGCAGAGAAGCATCAGCTGGAAGAAAAAACACTCCGCTATCCCAGAAAGCCCTGGGGCTCCCAGTGTGTGTGTCTGTGTGTGTGTGTGTGTGTGTGTGTGTGTGTGTGTCTGTTTGCAGATTGATTTACAGGCTACAACAACACAACACCGGGGTCAGAGTGTGCAGCTGATAACCATGGAAACGACTCGGGGGCAAAAGCGTCGCCCCCTATAGTGATGTTGTTGGAAGATATAGCAAATAAATAAATTAGAATGTGCATATGCATGAATAAATAATTAAAATAATAAGCGTCATGATGATAATAACGGTGTAAAAATGACAAAAATAGATAATGGAGTACAAGGGACTAAATAAAAGCATCACTATGACTGTTCCTATTATAAAATACCAAATAAATAAAATAATAGAAATAAACACAAATGGTGAAATAATAAAAATAAATTAAATACTGGTATTATATTTAATATTGTTATTATTTTTATAAAAAATATTAAAATTAAAAGGAATTGGTATTATATGTAAGTATAATTAAAAGAAAAAAATTACATCTGTTGTTACATTTAATAACATATTTTTAAGTAGTAAATATTAATCTTAAATAAATGCAAATACTATTACTTGTATAAAATTTTTTAAATAAAGAAAAAAATATGTATGATACATTGTGCATAAATAATATAATGAAAAAACGATACATAAAATACAGTTATTACTAAATTTAGTAATATAATATCATAAAATTAAGAAAATATGTATGGAATGTAAACAAATTGAACTAATATAAAATTTAACTAAATTAACTGAAAAATATATTTTATGTTGTATGACTCATACAAAAATAAATACTGCAAATAATTACTAAAATGCAACGATTATATTTAATAATGTTGATGATAACAACAATAATTTGCCAAAAAAATAGTATATACAGTGCAGGTAACCAGTAATACTAAGTAAATTAAAAAAACAAGACTTTTTTAAAAAAGTATTCAGTTTTTTTAAATATAAAATATATGTTATACATAAATAATAAAACAATATTTTAAAATATGTACATGGTATATGCAGTAGCAACCAATGACCTTAAAAAATGAATTAAAAATTATGATTTGCAAAAAAAACAATAAAAAAATAATTTGTACATAAATAACAAAATAAAACAAATAAAATATTGTGATTATTTTTAATAGTAAACACAAAAATAATTATAATAACTTTAAAAATGTATACGATATGTAGAGTTGTCGCAAACGTATAAATCTATACTAAAATAAATGGTAAAATAAACAACAAAACAAATGATTATTATCAGTGATGACAAACTAAAAAAAACAAACAGGTAAGTGATTATTAAGGACAAAAATAAATTAAAATCAAATAAGCTGAGATCGGCTGAGCAATAAGTATTTATGAAAACTATTATTCTTCTTATTATCGCTGTAATGGAAAAACAAACCAGAGGTGATAACGGCTGAGTGTGTGTGTGTGTGTTGGTGTGTGCTGGTGTGTGTGTGTGTTGGTGTGTGCTGGTGTGTGTGTGTGTGTGTGTGTGTGTGTGTGTGTGTGTGTGTGTGTGTGTGTGTGTGTGTGTGTGTGTGTGTGTGGTTCTTATTCTCTCAGTAGCCAATGTGTTCCAGGTCAGTGGTCTGAATCACACATACAGAAGTAAAGCTCCTCCTGGGCCACTGTATGTTCACCTGCCACCCAGTGTGTGTGTGTGTGTGTGTGTGTGTGTGTGTGTGTGTGTGTGTGTGTGTGTGTTGTCCACAAATTGAACCCTTCCAGACGGATTGTGAGGAAGTGAAGGAAGAAAAGAAGCCTAAAAGTCCATCCAGCTCTGCACACCGACTCCCCCACTCCTCTCCCCTCCGTCTCCCCTCCATCTCCTCCGTCTCCCTCCACTCTGTCCCTCCCTGTCATTAGCACTTCTTCATAATTCATGTGTTTGGATGAAAAATGGATGAACAGTCGGCGTGACACCAGCAGAGCCTCCCACAATTAAAAACCCGATGAGAATTTTAATCCCACTTTTGCCTGCTGAGGGTTTGACTCTGAGATCAGGTGACAAAACTGAACCAAAGCAAGATTATGCACAAAAAAAAATTTTCTAGACAAAAAAAAAAAACTGATGTTACTTATATTTCCCCCCTTTTGCATTTTGAACAGCTGTTTTCATCGCAGATCATTACTATACAGGAGCCTCAGTAGGACAGTCTTAATAAAACCATCTGGAAATTGTCAATTTATTGAGATAATGTTCTTTTTTCTTTTGAATTGATGTCTAATAATATCAAAAGTGATTATGTGATTATCAGTGGGATTGACACTCGATTTCTTCAGGAAATACGAAAGAAAATATGTCGAACGGGGTAGATTTTCATCTCATTTTACAGTTAAAAGTGTTTGTTTTTGTGCATAAAGTGAGACTAAATCAGTCAAATGAAGGCAACAGAATTAGAGGCTGCAGCATTTAAAACATGCAACCCAAGATGTAAAGCTCTGTTAAGGTGGCACAGTGCAAAAGGAGCAAAAAGATCCGACTTTTGCATTTACAAAGAGGAACAAAAGTCCACATTTGGAGGTCTTTCAGCCAGGAGACCTGAGTCTGAGTCCCGCTTTAGATCATAATTGTAGTTTTACCGATTGACTTAAGTCTCATTTTGATTTTGGTTTTCATTTTGTGTTTTTTATTCACTGTTTACTAGTGTTTCAACTCCATGTTTGGTTAGCTTTTAGTTACCAAAAGTACTTGGTTAGCTTGAGAGAAGATTTTACATGCACTTATTCATGCAACTGCAAAAGTTCGACTTCATTACTGGGGTTATTTTCTGTCTATCGTTTGATCAAAATCAATGATAATGGACCACTGAGCTACTAAAAGGTGGAGGACGTCCCTACTTGTCCACATGGATGGGAATTTTACAATAATATCCAGATCAGGGGCTTCTTTTTCAGCCATGCAGATAGTTGAGGTTTCACCTGTTTCCATGTGGTTGTGACTCTGCAAAGCAGTTCTAATCACCCTTTAAACGTCCACACTTTGGTCACATAATAACACAACTGTCAGGCTGACAGACAAAAAAAAAAAAAAAAAAAAAAAAAAGTAGTAAGACGACCTCGAGCAGATGCTGTTTTGTCACATATTCTGCTAAAGTCATAAAGAAACGTCCGTGTTCAATTTTCAGACAACTGATGCACATAAAAAATGTACATGAGGTTATTTTCTCCATTATTCTATTTCTAGTTTGGTCAATAAAATGTCAGAAAATGGTCAAAAATGTTCATCAACTTGATCCTCAAAGGTCCAGTTTCCCAAAGACATTCAGTTTACAGCAACAGAAGCCAGAAAAGATTCAGATTAAAGAAGTGCAATTAGAAGATTTTCAACATTTTTAAAAATAAAAAGCTACTCAAACTGATTAAATAATTATCAAAATAGTTGACAGTTACTTAAATAGTTGCTTTGCTAGCAGCTTTCATACAATCTGCAAGGCTGGAGCCTACTTCAATCTAATTTTTAACATCTTGGGTATTATTTTAACACTGTAAAATGACATGCAAATAATGTAAAATAGTCCAGAAATAACAAACTCAATGTGTCAGAAATGGCATGTTGTCATCTCACATCGTTGGTTTGCAAAATGCATGCAGTCTTTACATTTCTGGCATCAAAAGAACACATGAAGAAACTTTTACCCTCCTTTACTCTAACTTTTACCATCTTAGGTGTTATTTTAACACGGTAAAATAACATGCAAAAAGTGTGAAAATGCATAGAAATGACATCGAGAAATAGATGCTATCTTGTGAAATCATTGGGTTCTTGCATGAAGAGTTGTAGATTTATCCTGGCTTTTACAAGTCTGGCATCAAAAGAACCCAAAGAAACATAAACAACGAGAGCAAAATAGTTGGTGATTATTGAAATAGTTGTTTTGCTAGCAGCTTTTGTACAGTCTGTAAGCTGGACCCTACTTTATTCTAACTTTTACCATCTTGGGTGTTATTATGTTGTAAAATGATGTGAAAAACGCACAAAAATCATAGAAAAAAGTACCAGAAATGGTGTGCTATCATGGTACGTCATTGGGTTCTTGCATGAAGATCTGTGGCACTTATCCTGGTTTGCAAAATGCATGGAGTCTTTACATTTTCTGCATCAAACGCCCACATGAAGGAACGACCTGGACTGTTTCTGGAACGCTGCAGCTCCTGTCGGACGTTTCCTCGCTGGGGGATAAATTAGAGCTCAGGAAGGAGCCTTTAACGCCGACAATTGTCTGTCTGAGAGGCGAACGCTTCTTCTACTTCTTCTTCTTCTCCTTCTGAGCCTCGCTCATAAATATTCATATGTGGGAATAAGCGGCGGAGGCGGGGCCAAGAGCGGCGCATCCGGCAGCCACCGTAGCGAAGGGACCGCCGTTGTCATGTGGCAACCGGGGAGGCAATAACGGACGCAGCGTAGCGGGACGCCACATTGTGTGAATCCCTGTAATTGCAGTCTCTGCTGTCTGTGCGGGTCTGGCTCTGTAAACACCGAGTGCATTTGTGCGTCTCACACACACCTGCAGCCCTCATGCCAAAGAGGAACTCCAGGCCTTCGGAGAACTCTTGTATCTGTTCCACTCGTGAGTTTACGCCATTCATGCGCTAATCAACGCTTGTTTGCTGCAATTTGTGTGTCTGGCCGCGCGTGCACGTGAACACGCGTGCATGCACGTGAACACGCGTGTGTGTGCATCTCGGGAGGTCACGTCAGAGCCAATAGTAGGTTTGCAGCTCATAATGACCGATGCTGAAAGGCCTCCGCCGAGCCGTGCTCTGCTAATTATCAGCTGTGCGCCTTCAAAGAACATTATCAGGACAAAGACCTGCAATTATACACACACACACACACACACACACACACACACACACACACACACACACACACACACACACACACACACATCACCCGTTTCCTGGTGTCCTCCCCAGCTGTCTTCTTGTCTCCTGATTGCTGTTGTCCACTTTTTATGAAACTCCTTCTCTGCACCTCTTTTATTTGCTCCCTGCACTATATAAAAAAAACAGATTCTGTAAAAAAGTAGTAAGATTCTGGTATCAGAAAAAAGCTCCAGAGAACTTAAGAAAATGGTGGAATACTGCAATGCCCCAAAATGGTGAAAATAATGACAAATGCCCTGTAACACTGTAAAATTACTATTTGTAAAAATATAGATCTATTTATAGTTTCTTTCAGTTTTGGAGGGGAATTACATGTATATTAATACTTTTTCAGTGATTTTACTGTTTTATTATTTGATAGAGAAGGTAAAGTCTACAAAAAAATGCTATATTTTCCTTCAAACAATGTAAAATATCTGCAGAAAAACAGTGTCATTTTCACCAAGAATAAATTAGCATTTGTAGAATTTTTTTTTGTTGACACTATTTACAGTGTTTAGCTTTTGTTTTCAAACAAGAAACATGTAAAGTATTTTTTCTGTGATTTTCCTAGAAATAATCTGCAACTTAAAACAGGGAAAGTCGTTAAAATATTTGCAAAAAATATTGAAAATTTTTCAATCCCTTTACTTTTGAACAAAGATAAAAAATTGTAAAATTATATTTTTCAGTAAAAATATAGTTTAATTTTTTCTGTGATTTTATTAGGTATTAACTGCAATTAAACAAAACAGAGACAATCTGTAAAATAAGAGCTATAAATTATTTACCATTTTTCAGTTTTTAATAATCAATTTTTATTCAAATAACAGCAAATATCCATAAATTTTCTTTCTTTTTACATTTTATTTATTGCTGAGTTATTGATACATTGTTGATTGAAAATAATTACTTACAAATAGTAAAAATACAGATGTTGATGTGAACCTTATTTACAATTCTGGCCCGTTTTGATCTTCATTTTTTCACCGTCAACGTGTAAATGAACACTTTAACCTGTGACTTTAGTAGATATTATCTGTAATTTAGCAAAACAGGTAAAATCTGTAAGAATAACACTGAATTGTTCTAAAAACTACTCTCATAACTGTCAGTTTTTTCCTGCTTTCCTTCCATTTTTCCAGCCTGTTTTCATTCATAGTTGCTCCCCTTTAACTATCCCCATCGTCACAATTCCTACCTCATCCTCCATCTCCACTTTGCCTCCCTCTTCCTCCCCCTTCATCCTCCTCCTCCTCGCTCCTCATCTTCCTCGCGGCCCAAAACAGACACTTAAATAACGAGCCGGGTGTCAGTCAAACCACCAGAGAGCTTCATTAGAGGAGGAGAGCACACAGGATCAAATTATACGCCCAGTTCTCTCTCTCTCTGGCTTTTTGTTGTGAGTGTGATTGTGTGTGTTGTGTTTGCAGGGGATTGTGGGGCGGTGGCGGTGATGCCATTGCAGGCGGGGAGGAAGTAAACACACGTTCCGGAATGACGCAGCTGTGTGGCGGATTAGCGCACACGGCGTTTTGTGTTTGTGTGCGAGCTCATGCGACAGTCGCAGCCTCGCCTATTTTCTCCAATCACAGGGAAAAACAAAAGCAAACTATTTTGCCTAATTATTCACAGTCGTCGCCTCTCTCTTTCTCCTCCACTGTTTTTCTCTTTTTTTGCTTCTTCTTCTTCTTGTTTTAACTCTGAGCTGGTGTACCTGCTGCGCTTACATCAGGTAATTATCATTAAAAATCAATATTATCCGATTCTAATGACATCCATGACATCTCAGCTTCTCTTTTTACACAATCCTTGTTTAAAACCAATCACAAAAATGTGCATAAATAAGGCATAAAAGCCACATATATTGAATTCACAGAGCCGCCAAGTTACTTCAAGGACCACATCAGTGGCTGGACACGATTCAGCCCATTAAAATCGCATATTCTTTGCATTACCGCTGAATATTTTTCAAATATACCACAAGTTTTTAAATGGATTTCCTGCTTTCCAGGGAGCCATTAGATTCAGTTCATTTCACTACAGAATGAAAATCAGCTCACAGAGACTTAAAAATAGGTAATCCATCACAGAGAACATTCCATCACCTTCTGTCTTTTTTGTTTTCCGCCGTACTGTGGAAGGAAATAACTGCTTTAAAGAGACCAGAGTCACAATTTCATCTACACGGCGTTTATCCCGCTTTACTGTTTGTCTGCCGGAATGAAAGCAGCAGGAATGACCGGACTTCCAGCTACGCCTGCCGATGCATTATGGATCCTATAAATGTTTATGAGACATTCTATTATTAGGGCTTCTGTTAGGTAACCCCTCATTAACATTGCAGGTCAGAGTAAATGCAATATTTATCGACGTTGCAACGGCAAGGCTCGACTCGTAAAGCATTACGGGTGCCATCGCAAGCCTTTATGGATCTGAAAAGTTGTCGCTAATCGTTTTATCTCTCTCCAAGAAATGGGGCGACTGATGGTTTCCAGGCCAGGCTGCTCATTCTTTTCCTGTTAACTACGCCTCAGATGAGAAATAGGTACTGCTATTTTAAGATTGGCCCTTATTTAAACCTCCACCCCCCCATCCTCGCTTGATCTGTCGCCCCGTTGCCGAAGGGTTTAATTTAATGACCCTCCTCGGCCATACATCTGAGGCGCGTCACATCTCTGCTTTCCAATTTCCCTTCCAACGCTCTCCTTTTATTTCACCATCTTTCTAGCCTCGACCTCGTCCTTCCGTCCTTCTAAAGACCCCTCTTCATCCCCTCCGACCAACACTCCAGTGTGAACGGAGCCCGAAGCCTGGAGACCACATACTTCACTGCAGATGAGGCCGATATGTAGGGTGAAGGCATAACGAGGGCAAAATGACAGTATACAGAAAAAAAGATGGATTACGGTACCTTTGTATTGGTCCAGAGAGGTCACTGGCGTCCTGCCTGCAAGACAAGAAGAAACAGAGACTTTAGAAAAGCTGGGAGTGGAAGAAAAACACTGTAAAAATTATTTATTTGAAGACAGAGGTAGGTGTCTTATTTGCATTAACTGTGACCCATATTTTCTGCTTTTATGCTGATGGCATTCTGCTGTCAGTTTGGTAAGAAATCTAGTATTAACCATCAGTTAGTAGCCATGTTTCCATATATTTATCAAGACAACTTCACAAAAGCTGTGAATGTAAGAAAAATATAGCAAAAATAATTTACTTGAAGACAAAGGGAAGTGTCTTTTTCGCATTCACTGTGATCCATATTCTCTGCTTTTATGCTGACGACACTGTTAGTTTGCGAAGAAATCTAGTATTAACCATCAGTTAGTTTCCATATATTTATCAAGAAAACTTCACAAAAGCTGAGAATGTAAGAAAAACACTGTAAAAAAAGATTTATTTCGAAAATGTAGCAAAGTATCTTATTTGCATTCACTGTAATCTGTATTCTCTGGTTTTATGCTGACAATACTCTGCTGGCAGTTTGGTAAGAAATCTAGTATTAAACATCAGTTAGTAGCCGTGTTTCCATGTACTTATCAAAAAAAAAAAAACAAAAAACCTTCACAAAAGCTGTGAAAGTAAGAAAAAATATAAAAATTATTTATTTAAAAAAGCAAAGATGTTATAAAAGGTAAGCGTCTCCCCCAATTCTCTCATTTTACACAGATGACATTCTGCTGTTACTTTGGTAAGAAATCTACTATTAAACAGGTATAATTTCAAAGCTAACTTAGAGAAAACTTTCAAAATGTCACAATTACAGAAAAGAAGGTGGTGCTATCAGCTACATTGTGCATCGCAGCAAAAAAACTGAAGTTGAAAACAAAACCAAGTGTTTTCCAGCCACTAAAAAAGACAAAACATGCAAAACTTTGTCATTTATGAAAAATACTTTGATAAACTGTGAAAGTTGTAAATATTCTTCCATGTTAGGTGGTATCTGACATGTTTTACAAAGTTTCATAAAGGCAAAGAAAGAAACTAAGCTTATTTGAAAAGGTGTTTCTACATCCAATGAAGCACAAAAAAGTGTTTTTTTGTATTTTATTTCGCTGTTTCCACTAACTTTTTCCAATGCAATATGTCAAAATGTACAAGACCATACATTATCAAAGCACAGATACCGAATATTCTGCTTGTTTTTTTACTTTTTGAGATCAAACGTATTATTTTTGCAGCATTATCTACACATAATCACAGTGAAGATGAGGCGAGACTATATAATAAACCACTAGCCAACACATGACAACCTCATCTTCCCAACTTCATTCCTTCCATGGAGACTTTTTCTAGTTACTATATTCATAGATTACTCTGACTAAACAGACTTCAGGTACAAGCGTTTTTAATATTCTTTTACTATGGGGGAGCATGAACAAAAAACTTGCAATCAGCAACTCATGCATTGAAAATGACAAGTTTTGACAAAGATTTGGATAATTCAGGCCCTTAATTATTTCGATTAATTGACCACTATTTTGCAGGGATACCATCACTGTATCCTAGGCTTACCGACTGCAAATATGACTGTGATTGGTTTAAATAAACACAAACAAGTCAGATTTTTTTACAGATTATTTATTGAAGAATGATAATAAGGTGTAGTCAGACCATTCTCCAGTGTTTACCATAGATTGTCACCCAGAAGTTTCATAAAGAACTATAAATTATTAATAATTTATACTTAAATAAATGAAATAATTTAATCATTTTAATAAATGATTATTAGTTTAAAAAAAGTAAAAAGTATGGTGGCTTCGTATGTCAGCCATCTTGGTCGTGTTCCCAACTAATCCAAAAAATTTGCAAAGAGGCTTAGCCTTAATTATGCATTATGCACTTTAAACCTTAATACAATTTAAACAGGAGAGTTCTGTGAACATTCACCACCAGTGCCGTTGTCATGAATTGGGAAATTACCTATAGAGACCAAAAGTATTTGTTTTACAAGGCTGTAAACATGTTTTCTTCTGTCATAAAGTTGGACATCTTAACATGGAGGTTTATGGGGATTGACTCACTGTAGAAGGCAGCCTCAAGTGGACATTTGAGGAGCTGCAGCCTCATTTTTTTTTTTAGCCCTGAAGTGGCCACTTTGTGTTGGTCTAACCATCAAAACTCGTATCTAATACATGACGTTATATATTTTTTATCAACCCTGGATGCTGTATCTTGCAAATCTCAGAGCACAAACATGTTTCCAGAAAGTTATCTCTTCTCAATGAGAAACATAGATGTTTTTTTTCCAGCTGTAACTTCAAAATGAAGTCACTGCAAACAGAACATTTACCATCCTGCGCAGTTTTTTTTTATTTGCAAATGTCCCCCAACTACCAATTGCATCAGCTGCATATATTCCAAAACACTGAATATACAACAGCACGGTTTCAACTTTAGCTGAGCTCCTTCTCAACACTGGAAGGAAAACAGTTGGGCTCTGATGAAGGTAGAAATCTGGAAATCACATAAGATACTGCCAAACAAAGCACTCACACACACACACTGAGCCATCAAAATAGTAAATTGATCTTGTCTGTCCTTGGGAACAGTAGAGAAACTTGCTTGTTCCACTGGGTTTTCTCCATAATTCCCTGCTGTTTCCTCTTTCTCTCACCTTCCCTTTTTTGTTTTATCCCTTCCACCAATTCTCTGTTCCTCTTCCACTGCATGTAAATAAATTGGTCCCCAGGCCCCACCACTACACACTGTGAGCACCAGCCAGCAATCCACTAAACAGACAAAAAACCCTCCGGAGCTGGGAGCCGCACGAATTAGCTGGGGTTTTCATGTCGCGGAGGTAAATAAAATAATAACGAATTAACAATGCTATCATTAATAACCAGTGTGTGTGTGTGTGTTTGAGAGGTGAGCCCGGAGTGAGAGCAAGTGTACGTTATGATGAAATTCGGAGAAAAAACTCCCGAGCTCCTCCTCGACACAGTGGTCAATCACCGCTATTGCCGGTCTTTGCATTTCAAAGACGCACTCTTGTCTGTTTCATCTTTCACAAAACCGCCGAACGCTCATCCTGTTATCCTGCAACACGCACACACACACACACACACACACACACACACACACACACACACACACACACACACACACACACGCAGGACAGCCACCTCCGCCTCAGTCCATTTTACCAATGCCATGAATTATGAAAAAGGGTAAATGGAACATCAGACACACACTTGCTTTGCACTTTCGGCTCCGTGCATTCGAACAAGACACAAACTGCTGCACATAAAAACTGTCCGGGTTTTCAAATCAACGTACACATCTGCGCGGAGAAGGGTTTACGCTTGCTGGTTCTTATTACTTATTAACTCATGCATTACCGCAGAATGGTAAAGCGTGCTTTTACAGCTTAAATGTTACAGAGAAGTCGATCATTTAGATGGACTCTAGTGCAACTTGATTACAGTAACTTGGGTTGGAGTGCGGCGACATTAAGAGCTCCTCTTATCTAGCTCAGAATCAAAAACCAAAACAGGCTACAATCTCATCAATCTGGAGCCAATGGGTCATACATATTTTAAATTTAGGACTCTTGTTTGTACTAGAGGGGCGCTAACGCTAACCATTCATGGTGTTTGTCGATAGCTTTAAAAAAAGGGTCATTTTTAGGCCTTTTTTTTTTTGAAACAAATGTAGTTCAGAGGTGAGGATGAAGTGAAACCTGCACTGAATTGTGTTAAGGATCGGTTGAAATGCCGTTTTTATTTTTCACTGTATTCAAGGTTTGTTTTTGAAAGCTAATCTTATTTATTTGATGCTATTAGCGCTCATTAGCGTGGTTTGTTTTTGCACCGCTGTTCCCAGGGTCGATCTGTCAGTCAAACTGTGTGACCTCTGCTGGGAATTTCTGAGACAGTCATTCAACAACAAATCCTCCCAGCATCAGTTATGACTGGTCTAAAAATAATAATAATAAAAAAAACAGGTGATGTTATCATACAGTCACAAATTCCATAGAGATGGAAGATTTTGCAATTTTGCTTGACATTTCTGTGTTTTTTTTTCTATTTTTTAGGGGATACACAAGAGAAAACCACATCTTAAAATCTCCCATGAAGTATTTTCGCTGAACTGTTACACAGACTTTACAACCAGTATTGCTTCCAGCAGTAACACATCGAAAAACGGACATATTTCACTCAACATCAGTGCATTTAAACCTGTGCATTATTCATATTTCTTACATCTAGATGACTCAGTCCCCTGTGCAATATCGCTATAGGATTATTGTGTGTTTTTGCATGTTCCTTGTTTATTTATTAATGCTTTACTGATGTCCCTGTGTTTCTACCCTATCCTCCCATCGCTTCATTGTTGCAAATGTCCCCACTGTGAAATAACAAAAGGCTATCTTATCTTATCGTAGCGTAGTTAGTGTAGCTTAGCTCATCTCAACCCACTGCTGGGTGTTAAAGACATGTTATGTTTTTTAAAAAAAAATTACCAGAAGCTGTACAAACTGAAAGCATTGCCAAAAATAAAGTGCCAGATTCTGTAAAAAACTACAAATTCTCTCCTCTTGATGCAACCAAACAGTCACCACTAACTCTGCTGTGACCAACAGTCACAAGACAAAAATTCTGGGAATGCTTGGTTGAACTGCAGGCAGTGTTTCTTCAGAACAGATTGGAGGCGAAAAAATGAGTGAAAGCGAAATAAAACATCTAACATGAGAAGGAATTGTTAGATTTCCATTTTTTTTCGCCAAATCTAATCTCAAAGTGGTAATAGTTCATCAAATTTACCCAAAAAGAAAACAAACAGTCTGCACCGGATTGTGTAAAAAAAATCTAAATAGATTTAATAATTCAGCACCTAGAGTTATTTAAAATATTGAGCGACTATTCGGCTAAACTGCAGGCAGTGTACACTGAGTGGAAAACAAACTACAGTGATTGAAAGCAAAATAAAACATACTTCATCAATAAGATAAATCCGGCATGGCTCAAAAATGGTAGACAGAGGAGCAAGTTGTTACAAGAAAAGAAGGTGGTGGTATAAGCTACGTTAAGCATGGCAGCAAAAAAAGAGTTCAAAACAAAACCAGGTATTTTCCAACCACGAAAAAAGACTAAACACACAAGACTTTGTCAATTTATGAAAGAAATATGGGGAAAAGCCTTCAGGAATACTTTGAAATTGGGAAAGTTGTAATTATTCTTTCATGTCAACATGACATCAGACATGTTTATTATAACAGTGTCTTTCTGCGCAGAAGATACTTTTAACTTATTTCTGCTTCTCGTCCTGGTTGTTCTGCTTCCATAGAGGTGCTGGATTTATACTGCAGTTAAAAATGAGCCTGCAGTGAGTAAAAATGTGCTTCGGGGCTCAGAGGGCTATTAAAGAAATGTCAGACGACTGCCTGATAAACTTATTGAAACTGAAAATTGCTGCGGAAGCTTTATTTTTTGCACACATTTTAGCCCTTTTACCTTTTCAACACCTTCCATTATCCCGACTGACTCAGAGCTGAATCTTATTAGCTTCCCCCGCAACCGAGCTACTTGAAAAAAAATAAATGTGCTCCTTCACTGGGCATGTGATGATTTTGTAGAGAGCAAAAAAAAAAAAGAAAAGAAAAAGCTTTTAGGCCTGATTTCCGCTGTATCAATCGGCCCTTGTTGGTCTGCATAACTTGAACCGACAAGACTTGGGTCGGAATTGATCACTGGGATGGAAACAGATGGGCAGACAGCGTCCAGGTGGAAACAGGCCAGACTTATGCTTAATGACAGACAGCTTTTTGGCGGCGGCTCGTGAATCCACGCTCAAAACTCCTGCAGGCCGCAGCGCCGCTGAAGGCCTGGCAGAGACGTAAAACGAAGCTGAAACGCGAGGGGCTCCTCGGGCGCCGGTGCCAGAGCCGATGCAAAGACCGAGCAGGTGGCGGGACCCGGAAAGTGCCGGCGGCACATTTGGAGACGCTGTGATTAACAGAAGATCCGACACGGGCACACACATGTAGCAACGCTCTGCATCAGCGCCACTTGAAGGGAGACATAGGAGCCAGCTGTCAGCCGGCGCTCCCACGTCGCAGCCTTTAAAAGTGATTTACCCTCTTCGTCTGTCTTTTATTTATGAACACACAACCCAAAGACAAAAAGATATCGGAAGTGACACGGATGTGCTTCACAACATGTTAAAGCTTGATGCTGTTGAGCTGTTAGCAGCTACACAAGAAACCAGGTTACAGACGGAAATCAAAGAATGAGTTCACACAGTTATTAGCATGTAACATGTCGACAATGTGATGTACACACTGGAAATACAACTGAATTATAATACGCTGCTATGTAGCATCAGTTTTAGTTGGATTTAAAAGGTTTATCTACCAAAATTTGGAGTCATTCTTCAGTGACATTTCTGCTTCTACACTTGGAGATTGCAATTTTGTTTGTAAGACTTACACAGCAACACCAAGTTACACCTACATGGCCAAGAAAGTAGTTCTTAAATTCTTTAATTCCTGATTATTCATAGCAGGTTTCTGATTTTCGCTAAAAACCCAAGTGAAGCCACATTACGTAAGTGAACATAAAGCAACTTCTTGTTTGTTGTTTTAATACGTATTGAAGCTAAAAAATCTAGTATGTGTTCAATTCAAGGATGTAATTAAAGATTCTTTTTCAATATTCAAAAAAGAAGGAAAAAAAAGGAATTTCTAGGCATTTTTTCCTCACTGTCAGCTCATTTTTCACCACAATATAAAATCCTGCACCTCTATGAAAACAGAACAACTGTGGTTGCAAGTAGAGAGAACTCAAGAAATGTCTTTTGTGCAGAAATAACATCGTTGAAATGCTATGTGGGGAAAAACAGCTTAATATCTTTGATCATTTTGCTAAAAAACTTGTTCACAAGTGTTATGAATATTGAAAAAAAAATCTACATATTATAGATATTTTACCATATAAATTAGCTTTTTATTATATACTTGTCTTCTATCTGCTCTGGGTGTACACAGCCTGCAGTTCAGCTGAATAATCCTTGATTTTTTTTTGTTTTTCACAGAATCTAAATAGCTCAAACTGTTTATTTTGGGAAATTTAAAAAAAATTAAACATGCATAATCAAGTGATTTAAAAAGAATATTACGATTTTGGACTTAGATTTGGTTTTACAACAGCAAGGTAGTAGTAGTAGTTCAAGGACTTTTAACCTTTTCTGGTTTTGTTAAACAGCGTAACTTTGGGGATTGTTTTTAAAAATAACATTTCTTTCAATCCTAGCAGTAGGTTTTGGTGTTCAGAGGTTTCATCCATTGATTATTTTTGCTTCATTCACTCCTTAAAAATGCTGTTTTAGTAGTTCAAGGTGACATCTTCAAACAGTCTAAAGCCAAAAAGATATTCAATTTAAGGAAGAAAAATCTGAAAAAAGCTTTAAATCCATACATTTAAGAAACTGCATTTCTGCTTGACCAAGTTTTCCTCTCAAATGCTGTTTGGATAATCGTTTTGGGGCTAAATCAGTTAAATAAAAAAACACCTCCAGGACTTTCTCTTGTTTTTTTTCTTCTCTCCAGCATCACCATCATCATCATCATCCTCTCAGCAGCCCATCTGTGTCACTCTAACACTTCCCGTTTTTAACGCCTCTCTCCTCCTTCTCACCTGCCATCCTGCATTTCACATTTACACAAGCCGCTTCACAGACTGCACCCACAATCCCCAGCCAATCAGCACGCCTGAGCACACATCTTTAAACGGCGATAAATACATTCGCACACTCGACTTTCACACCTTCCCGAGGCTTCCCACTTCCTCCTTATCTTATCTCCATCACAGGTGTTGGAGTATTTGTGTGCGCGAGACAGCCAGTGTCATTCTGACAAACTGTGCCAGGTCTTGGGATGATGTCAGTTGCGAGGAGCTGGCCCACCTCCAGATGGATCTAAACTCTCCCATTGGAGGATGAGTCTAGTAGACGGCGGTGCCAAAGTGCCGCGGGGGGAGATGAGGATTGGACGCAATGGAGACCTGAGCGACACCGACGAGCTGCCATTTCATTAATCATCCTCTAGCTGATGCTGCTTCCACGGCGTATTGGGAACGACGCAAGACGGAGTGAGTCAACAGTTAATAAAAGCACTGACTCAGACGTATTCATGTGTGGAGTTTTTTCACCTCGTAAAGGGACACTCCGCCCGAATCTGTTAGCTCCGAAAGGTCGCCGCAAAGAAGTTTGTTCTTTCCTCGCCAAGTTCAAACGGATCTCGATGATTCGCAGCAGAAATAAAGTACAAATTACAAATATCCGCAGAAACATCTCCTCTTGCTTCCTAATCCACATCTCTGCTGTCCATCTGTAGCCTCAGTGCGTTCCAAGCAAATCACAGTTTTGGCTCCTGAAATATCTCAAGAAGCAGCGCGTTCGGACATATTTTGGCAAAACTATGAATTCTTTCAACGTTTCGAGCATGTGGACGGACAATGTGGAAGCTGGTTGAGCAGCAGGAGTGGCTCGGGAAGTCTCCGTGGGTATTTCACTACAATATTTTACTATGTGCAATCTGTCGGTGGCAGAAACTGGAACTGATGTGAATTCAAGATGACCACAGGCTCCATTCTAACAACAGCAGCGTCTTCATACAAGGGCCAAGCGAATGTGAAGCAAACTTTTGCAATGTGGTGAAAAATAACAAGAAAATGCAAAATAGACTTGTTTTTACTTTGAAGCAAACACACCAGGCATCATAGTGTCATCAGAAGGTGGCGGTAAAGGCTACATTACTTTGAACATCTGTGCGAGCAAAAGCTAAGACTCAAGGAGTTGTTTTCTATTAGAAAAGTGGTAATTATTCTGCCATGACATTTGGTATCAGCCATGTTTTAGGCTGTCTGAATACAAAGACAACAAAAAAACAGCAAATCAGCCAATGTAGGCTACATCAAAACCTATTTGAAAACAGTTGTTTACATCTTAACTGCCACCACAAGCAAGTCTAAAAACTTTTTTTGCAAAATTAGGGACGTTTTTTCAAATGCTGCCATTGCGATTCTTTAAAGTGGGCATAAAATATGTTACGGAAACACAGCTAATGAAGAAATAAGAACCTTTTACAGTCACCTGTCGAAACTGAACAGACTGAGAATGTAGTTAGGTATCTTTCGAAAGGTTTCATCAGTTTTAGGGTAGTCTGAAAATGTTTTGATATAATTCAAATAATGCGTTACACTGCTAAATACAACTATATTCAATAAAGAACTTAGAGCCTAAAGGTATTATATCAAGAAACATCTGATCAATACATCATGCCAGCAGTTACAGATATTTGATGCTATCGACTAGGAATGTTGGTGTTTAATCAATGAATTGCCATACATAATTTATGAAGGACTTCGGAAAATCTACTGTAGATTGGCTGTAGTACCTGGTTGCGCCACCAGGTGGAGCCTCTTACTATTTATTGAGACTGAGTACTGCAATTTTTTTGTGTTTAATAGCGTAAAAACCTGAAAAATCGGTAACTAACACAACGGAAAGTTCTTTTTTAGTTAGTGGAGAGCATTGTAAGGGTTTAGCTAGCAAAGGTGCACCATAACAAAGACTTCTGTGGCGGTTAATGGTTTCCAATCTGAGCTCACCTAATAGCAAAACTTTATACATCCCTGTTTGAAAAGAGCCCTATAAGCACACAGAATAATGTCCACAGTATTTTAATTGTTTTAACAATTCATCTGTTTTCAATTGCTAATGCCGCCGACAATCTGTTCAGAAAACAGTTTAACATTTCTATCCTTGCTATGAACACCTTTTACTCACCAAGCACTGATGCTCGACACTCAGGAAAGAGAAAGCAATGAGGTTGAGCTCTGACCTTGTCACAAGAAAAGTAGTTATGTGTGGATGGAAATCAAGTTTCTGTTTGAGATCCTCGAAAGAAAACAATCTATACTACATACTGTATAACTCCTTGACATCTTCAAGAGTGGTGAGAAGTAGGAGTATACACATATGTGAGCACACATGTATTATCTTGACTTAGATCCCTGGAGACTAGAAACAACAGCTGCTGGATTCACGCAAACAAACAAACTTACTATTCTAATGCACTAATATTCCCAGTGCGAATGCAGCGCTGGTATATGATAATGAGCGATGAAACATCAGGACTGTTGATTTCAGCGCGGAAACTGTACAAGATTAATGCGGTAACAAATATTATTTTACAATCTAGACAATCAGCAGTTAAAATGGAACAACTCTACGAAAAGGCCATTACACTGTAATACACAGCAGTAAAAACCACGCATGTGTGTGCTATTAAAAAGGCTCTGAGACGAGCGCCGCAACAGACTTGATTTACTCTGCTTGTGTGTGTGCGGACGGTGGAGTGTGTTAGCGGCGATGCATGCGCTCATCCATGCATGTGTGACATATTGAGGACATTTAAATGCAGCGAGAGAAACGACCTGAGTGGTAAAGGGTGAACAAAGGGAGAAGTGGCAGTAGTGTGTTAGGCCTCATTTACCTCGTGATATTCAAAAGCCATGCACTTTACTCACACACACACACACACACACACACACACACACACACACACACACACACACACACACACACACACACACACACACACACACACACACACACACACACACACGCACATTAGCTGCACATGGAGGTGTTTCTGCAAGACGAATCGTACGATGGGGAGGACGAGGGAGAGAGTCCCGAATCATCCATCATGCTTCTGGGAGAGGAGCGAAGACCTCCCCTCTTTTTTGTCTCTCCCTCCTCCTCTTTAATAATAACCTCCCCCAGCACACCTCCCACCCCTTCCCTCTCTCTCCCCATTTAATAACAGCACAAGAGATCAGCTCCATTAGCACAGACCTCCTCACACATGCAAATGAGGCCGGCGTTATAGAGGCACGCGTCACGCATTACTGATGCCACCCCCCCGACCCGACAGAATCAAACTTATGTGTGTGTGTGTGTGTGTGTGTGTGTGTGTGTGTGTGTGTGTGTGTGTGTGTCTCGCAGCAAAAGCCAGAAAAAAGAAAGGAGTGCATGTGTGTTACAACAGTGGTTAAATTGAGATGCGTTAAGGTTTTGATTGGAGCGACGGATACGGTGTGTGTGGAGCCCAGAGCGAGGCCATTACCGGGTGGACCGGATGATGAGATGGTGTGAAGTGAACGTGGAAGGAGGATGGAGGTTGCAGGAGATGGGATACAGGTGGACATTAGACGTGAGAAGTGGGGCTAAGTGAAGAAAATTCAGCTGATTGTCAATGAATCTGCTGTTTTTTGTTCCGTTAATGTCTAACATTTTAAGGCCTTTGCATCTGCCGCAAGTACAACAGGGAGGAACTCGGGATACACTTCAGGTTGATGAAGTTGGTGACTGTAAAGATAGCTTGTGACAAATACACCACCAATATCGAATATCAACGTCACGCTAAAGTCAAGTTTATTGTCAGTTCTGCCATATGGACAGGACATAGACGTGATTGAAAAGCTGTTTCTCTCAGAGCAGAGTTAGCAAGACAGTAGAAAAACACAATAAACGCAAAGGCACTAGGAAGCAAGATGCTAAGAAACAAGCACTGCAGTATAATGGATAATGTAAAAATACTACCTGGTTGACTTGCAAGTAGATAGATATTTACAAATGGCAGTAGATTATATTTACATATCTAAAAACAGTGCAGTATTGTAATTGGTGCAAAATGAGATGCAGTGATACAACAGTCCAGTCTGATCATTTTCATAAAAATATATCACACATATTTGATGAGGTGCAATCATGAAAAATCTGCACCTACAAAAATTAGGCTCCCAACACTGCTGTCATGCTTGGACCTCTCTATTTTTATTTATACGTTTATTTAATAGGGACAGAACAAGAAGCATTGTTACAATAACCGATGCCATGTTCATAGGTCAATAGCTAACAGCTAATTTGCAGACCAGGTCCCCTCTATGGAAGTCACATCATGTAACCACGTCAAGCAACATCTGCACACAAAGCACTGACCCTGAATTTCATTTTGGGGAACAATAAGAGGTCAAATTTGGTGAGTACAGGAGGTAGGTTTGTGTTGTTGCGACCAAGAAACAGAATTTGAGCACCCACATGCCATGGTGCCACAGTTTAAGGTTGTTTCAGAAGTAGCTGTAGTACATGGTTGTGCCACCAGGTGGAGCCTCTTACTGTTTAGAGGGATGGCATATTGCAGTTTGTTGCATTTAATGCTGTAGCAGCCCAAGGAAGCGGTTGCTCAGACTACATGCAGGTCAGTGATGGTAAACAGGGAGCATTGTGGGGGTTTAGCTAGCAATGGGCACCATGACAAAGACTTCTGGGGTGGTTAATGGTTTCCAGCCACAGCTCATGTACTTAAAACGAGCTGGAGTCTACTAGGACAGTGGTTTCTACAGTCAAGGTAGATAATGTAAACAAGCTGCTTTTGAATGCTGCAGTTAAAAATAGTTCAATCAGCTTTGAGTGCAGTGCCAACAGCAGTTAATTTTTCGATTTTTGACTGAATACATTTCAGACTATTGGTTTAGAGAACCATCTAAAATTTGCATCTCTACTTGGGCGATTACAATAGAACTCTACCTTGACAGTCCGACTCTGATGGATGAATTCACAGTGCACAATGGGAATGTCAAGAAAACAATAGAATAGTCTTAATGTGCTGCTGACCTGATGGGCTTTCTTAGTCTTCAGTTTGTTCCACTGTGGAAACTGCTGTTTGATATGTTATGATCCTTTACATCTTCTGTTTGACAAAATGCAAAATTTCACATTTGCTCTCTGCTCCAGTTTGAGGCCCATGATGGGATTACAAATGTGCACAAACCAGTGGTCAGAAAAGCCCACATAGCACTGCTGATGATGCAGTGTTGGATGGTTTCCTGACTTAGCGATTATTACTTGCACATGTTGCATGTATGTCACCATGACACCAATGTGCAACCCGAACAGTCCCAAAACTTCTAAACTGCACCTTGTAAAAGGTTTGCTGCATGTGTTAAATCAAGGCAGTGAGTTTAAAGTCAAGTCACAGAATGCAGTTTTGTGTTTAGACGAGTCTTTCAAGGTATTTTCAAGGTATTACGAAATGTCATTGTTTTATTGACAATGACAATAAAAGACTGAATTACAAGCAAGTTTATTAGAGTAAACATGAACCTGCACTGATAACAATGCTTTTAATGCGCTGCAAATCACTTCAGAATGAGCTCAGAGTGGGACAGCAGTTTCTGTCCTGTCTTCTGTAAAAACAATGCATTCCTCTCACTATGACAACACATTTCCCTTCACCTAAAGCAAGTAGTTTTTGTTTTCTTAAACCTATTGGGTATGGCAATTTCTTGAGGATTAACCTGAGCTGTGACATGATTATGCTGCAGAGTTATGCAATAAAACCCTCTGAGGCAGCTTGATTCTGTATAATGGATGAGGCCGATGTGCGGCTGCCATATCCATCATTCTCCCCATCAAGACTCATAATGTGGCATTTTATCGGGCTTATGCCAGAGCCACTTACAAACACAGAGCAGATGAGCTGCTTGAAACAATTATCCATTGTTTTAAAGCCTTTATAGAGTCAGTTTAACCCTTGGTTTGCTAGTTAGAGAACTGGTTGCACTCTAATGCTTTACTGAAGTGTCCTTTTACAAGACTTTAAGTACCTAACATTTATTTTTTGCATTGCCATCCATTTTTATTGTATTATAGATTCCAAAATCCAGAATCATGCTCTTGAAAATACTTGCAGAGGTGTATCTTCCAGCTGATTAGAGGTCTGAGTGGTTACATCAATGGTCGACCGTAGAAATGATGGAGGATCACGCCAGAGTGGATGCAAAACTGAGGTTCCCCATTAGCTGTTAGCTGATGAGCTGATTGAAATAATTATCCATTGTTTTAAAGCCTTTACAGAGTCAGTTTAACCCTTGGTTTGCTAGTTAGAGAACTGGTTGCACTCTAATGCTGCACTGAAGTGTCCTTTTACAAGATTTTAAGCACCAAACAGACAATTGTTTTGCATTATCATCCATTTTTAGTGTATTGTAGACTCCAAAATCCGGAATCATCCTCTTGAAAATGCCTGTAGAGGTGTATTTTCCAGCTAATTAGAGGTTTGAGTGGTTATGTGGAGGTTTAAATGATTGAGGAGCTTGACAGATTGGATGCAAGCATGTATGAATGGAAAGATATGTAGGAATATGTGAGCTACAAATGATTTTAAGTGTCCCGTCGTAAAGATGTTGACAGAGACACTAATGGGGAACCTCAGTCACAACCAGCTACCTTGTTAGCCTTGATGGATGTGTGCTGTAATTGAGCCAAAATGATTGTTCCTCACAATTGGAAATAATTACGCCTCTTTTGTGGCGACGCCGAAGCTCTCATTAGTGAGACCTCGTCTTTGTCCACCTAAGAAGCGCGAATCAGTCACGACTTGGCCGCCCTTTTTTGCCGCTGCTCTTTCAAAAAACTCTGGATTTCGATGAATAAACTTCACTTACCGAAACAATCATTTCCCGGCAGTCGGTCGGCTCTTACTTAGCGCTGAGGCCCCTGGTGACAAGTTGCCTCATAAAAGGCCACCATATCGGATCTATTGCTGTCCGTGTGAACGTGGAACCGATAAAAGAAGCCGGGGAATAAATCAATATCATGAATGCCAGTTCATCAGATTTGGTGGGGTAGCTCAGACGGTGAAATGTCAAACACTAATCTCTTTAATAGTCTGATATTACATTTTAATCCCAGTCTGATTCCTTCACTCTTTCGTTCAGGCTGTCTGCTGATGCCTGTCAAGGAGCGAGAGGGGAGGAAGATGGTAAATAGAGAAGGAGAGGTATCAAAATAGAGTGGAAATTGGGTGGATTAAAGCGAGATGAAAAGAGTCAGGCAGAGGAAGAAGAAGAAAGAGAAAGCTGGAAGAGAGGAGGACGGAAAGCAGTAAAAGGAAGAGAAATGGTGGGTTTATGGAGCGCTGTGGCACACTGCCATTTTCAGGTCTGAATTTACAGTGCTGGGTGATGGACTGTGAGAGACGGAGAGGCAATAAAGTGATGTCGATGAGAACTGAGGACAAATTGATATGATCATAACATGTCACATTAAAGACAGGCCTGCCATCCATCAATATGATAAAAGGCCTCCTTCACTCTAACACCAACACCATTGCCATTGATCTCAATGCTTCACTTAGCCAACCGCTAACCGTTTATGATAACTATCATTATCCAGTTACGAGGACGGTGACGATCTATCAACGCTATCTTAGCCGTAACGGTCCACGACGAATAAAGATACCCCACCATCACCACCACCCCACGGTAATTTGTTGCACCGATAAGCCTGCTGGAGGAAATTAGGTAGAAAAAGAATCGTTTCCCTGAATTTTTCTCAATTATGTCATAAAATAATGTGACGGCGATGAAACGAGAAAGTGGGTGGAGACGGCTGTTAAGGAGGATTCGAAGAGAGGAGCCAACTTTTCTTTTCGTACAAGGTTTTTTTTTTTTTTTTAACCAGAGGGATGAAGCGCTAAAGCCTTCAGAGAGACAGACGGAGAGGAGGAGGAGGAAAAGCAGCATTGACAATAACACCAAACATGCTTTTAAATCACCCTTGAGCAAATCAGTAAATCAATATCAATTAGGCTGTGAAAGAGCCCAAATGGACAACTGGCTTTGTTTTAACTAATGAAGTCTGTGGAGAATCCAATTGGTCCTGCTCCCCCTTCACTCTTCGCTGCCAGATCCACTTCTCATTACCACCATGACAATATGAAAAAAAAAAAAAAAAGCCACACACAGACACACAAACTCTGACGCACTCACTGCTGCGCATTCAGAACTACCATTTGTTGCTATCAAAGTTTGTTTCTTTCTAAAAATGTCTCAACCATCGATCTTTTACGTATTATGCGGTTTGATTGAATATTGATCTCCACAAAGCAGACTTTGACACAAGGCATCCACGTGCGTTTTGCTGTCTTGTCCAAAACATTTCTACACACAAGTTACAGCTCTTAATAGTGCAGAAATGTATTTAAAAATAGAATAGAAAAATCTTGACTCCAGAATTAGCTGCACTTTGTTACCTTGAAATTGCTCGACGGCACCAGCTCATTGAACCATTATGAAGCTTTAAGTTTTAAGACAAAGGAACTATTTGCACATCTATTTCATGAGGCAGCTGTCTAAAAGAGGAATAAACATTTCAAAAAGCACCAAAAAGACACTATTGAACTTGCAAAAATGCATTGAATAGCAACACTTTGGTGAAAAAAAGCCAGGAATGCATTGCCAATCATTGCTAATAAACGTATTTGGACGAGAAGTTGCCTTTAAGTTTAAGAGTGTACATCATCGTCGCGACAGATTGTGGTTTTCAGCTGAGTGACACACACTAACTGCCACACTCCCAAGCACACACTCCATCCCTGGCAGGCAGCATGCGGCGAGGCTGCTCAGGGTTGCCATATCATTTTAAACATCCATCAGCTCAGCAGAGATATCATATTAGCTCCTCATCTGCATACGGTGCAGACAGAATGACAAACGAGAGAGAGAGGGAGGACGAGGGGGAGAGCGCTCTCCTCCCCCCCCTCTCCTCTCCTCCCCTCCCCTCTCCTCCCCTCCCCTCCCCTCTCCTCTCCTCTCCTCCCCTCCCGTCTCCTCCACTCTCCTCCCCTCCCCTCTCCTCTCCTCCCCTCCCCTCCCCTCTCCTCTCCTCCCCTCCCCTCCCCTCCCCTCCCCTCTCCTCTCCTCTCATCCCCTCCCGTCTCCTCCACTCTCCTCCCCTCTCCTCTCCTCCCCTCTCCTCTCCTCTCCTCCACTCTCCTCTCCTCCCCTCCCCTCCCCTCTCCTCTCCTCTCCTCCCCCCCCTCCCCTCTCCTCTCCTCCCCTCCCCTCTCCTCCCCTCCCCTCTCCTCTCCTCTCCTCTCCTCCCCTCCCCTCCCCTCTCCTCTCCTCTCCTCCCCCCCTCCCCTCTCCTCTCCTCTCCTCTCCTCTCCTCCCCTCTCCTCCCCTCCCCTCTCCTCTCCTCTCCTTCCCTCTCCTCCCCTCTCCTCTCCTCTCCTTCCCTTCATTGCATCTCTTCCATGGCTGCCTCCCTCCCCTCCCCTCCCCTCTCCTCCCCTCTCCTCCCCCTCTCCTCTCCTCTACTTCCCTTCATTGCATCTCTTCCATGGCTGCCTCCCTCCCCTCCCCTCTCCTCTCCTCCCCTCCCCTCCCCTCTCCTCTCCTCCCCTCCCCTCCCCTCTCCTCTCCTCTCCTCCCCTCCCCTCCCCTCTCCTCTCCTCCCCTCTCCTCCCCTCCCCTCTCCTCTCCTCTCCTCTCCTCCCCTCTCCTCCCCTCTCCTCCCCTCCCCTCTCCTCTCCTCCCCTCCCCTCTCCTCTCCTCCCCCCCCTCTCCTCTCCTCTCCTCCCCTCCCCTCCCCTCCCCTCCCCTCTCCTCCCCTCCCCTCCCCTCCCCTCTCCTCCCCTCTCCTCTCCTCTCCTCTCCTCTCCTCCCCTCTCCTCTCCTCTCCTCCCCTCCCCTCTCCTCCCCTCCCCTCCCCTCTCCTCTCCTCTCCCTCCCCTCCCCTCTCCTCTCCTCCCCTCCCCTCTCCTCTCCTCCCCTCCCCTCTCCTCCCCTCTACTTCCCTTCATTGCATCTCTTCCATGGCTGCCTCCCTCCCCTCCACTCCCCTCTATCTCCTTATCCCTCCCTTCTAACCTCCTAAACTGGATCACCAGTGCCGGTGTGTAAGAAAAAGTGTGTGCGCACATTGTTGCGGTGTAATCACATCTTTTAAATGGGAAAAGGGATGAATCTCAGGAGGAACGATGACCACTGGACCCATATCTGACTCCCTAGACCCCCCTCTCTGTGCACTCCATCACACTTGGCTTTCACCGAGCAGCCGAAGACTCCTGCAAACTTTTTATACATCCCACATCTTCGGCTCCCCAACTTTCTGTCAAACTTTTTGAACCTTGCTGCTGGACTGTTATAATCTTATTGAAATCACTGTGCAAGACGTTGCCAGATTTGATCATCTCTGCAAGTTATGTACACTCAAAAAAAGCTGCTCCTGATAACATGTTTTCCAATAAAAATGTTCCAAAAGGACACTATTTAACTTGGAAAGATGGCAAAAAGGCATTGCTAAACTTTACAAATCGAGGTATTTCTACACTTTAGACAGTGTGCTGGAGACTTTTTGACACTTCTGGAAGCTTCCAGTTTGGAATTCACCAGTTTGGTCTTTTGAAACCAGACATATCAAGCGAATGGGGTGAACTGACTCAAAACTTGAGGACACTACGTCAATTACAAGCTAGCTCCATACTCAAACATACTTTTTTTTTTTATTGTCTATTTTACTCTAAATGGGGCCAAAATTTACATAATAAACCTCTTTCTGTATTGAGAGATATGTAAAACTGTCAATAGAGATCATAAACTCATTAGAAACATGTTTACTGAGGTAACAAATCAAGTGAGTTGTACAGTAGTTTTCTCATAGACTTCTAGTAGTTTCATCTGTGCCGGTTGTAATTGTTTTTAATGGTGATTTTTTTCTTCTACTTTTTGTAATGATTTCCCATTGTTTTGTGGTGATTTTGTGTCTGTTGTGAATTTCAATCATAGCAATGATTTAGCCTTTTCTGTAGTGATTTAGCTTCTATTCTTCGGGATTTCTGCATGTTTTTGTGGGTTATTTGCTTCATTTTGTGGTGATTTTGCATCTTTTTACAGTGATTTTGAGTCTTTGTGGTAATTTTAGTATTTGACATAAAGTCCAAGACTGATGGTCTCTTGTCCATCACAATTTTCCACCGTAACCTCCCACAAAACGGTGAATCTTTAATGGCGATGTCAACCTGGACTACTGGGTTTGAACACCATTTTTGACCAATAAACCATCAGAAAATGAAATTACCACAGCATTTGTTCAGCCTATCAAATGAAGTATCCTTTTCCCACTGAATGCAACTCCAAATGCCTCTGCAGGTCTTTCTAAGTCAGGTTTTTACCTTGGTACTATGCTCAATATGGTGTGTTTTATATGCTAGAAGACAGCAGTCAGCCTTGAGCATGGATTTAGATGTTTGGGATTTCACACATAACAAACCTAAAGAAACTATTCTTATCAACTTGGACTTCATAGATCTGCACATTCTAGATGAAACAATGGTGTAAAGTTACATCCAAGGGATTATTTTAACATCTAAATATGTTACTGTGGTACTCAGAGATTAAATTTTGGAGGCTAGCATATCCAGATCACGTTTGACACATGCTACAAAACATATCATGAGTTAAATAAGCAGTCAATGCTATCGCTGAGCATTCCAACTGTAAACACGTCAAATTTCTAGTATTTCATGCGTAATACACCTAAGGAACTAGTCTTGTCAACCTGGACTTCACAGATCTGCACCCTCTAGATGAATCAATGGTGTAGCCTTAAATCTAAGGGGTTGTTTTCACTGACAAACAATCAAAATATGTAACATTGATTCTCAAATGTTCATTTTCGGGGTTAAATCAAAGACCAGAGTAGGAATTTGACTCATACTTTATTGGTTTACACTACAGCATCATTGTTGGAAAATAAACAAGACATTACGTGTTGTCTTTAATGGCTATTTCTGATTATTAAGTTTGGGTATATCAGTTTGAAATGTTGCATGCATCTTTACTGATAGTCTATGCCCTAAAAATAGCTATAAAATTGATTCAAATGCATCATTATGAGGTCTCCAAGCCTTACAATGGCCCAAAATGCTGCATTGTAGGAGTTATACTGGAGCTAATGCATGCTTTTTAATTGTCCTTTATACTTTATAAATATGCAGCGTGAAAAGCAGTACTGATACTGAGTGCACCGTTTTAGTGGAATAAAGTCAATTAAAGCAGGAAATTAATTTGCAAACGACTATACGTAAAGAACACAAGCCTTGATTTTTGTTTTATTTTGCCTAGGTACCTTTTGTCTTAGCTTTGAATATGTGCATTAAAATGAAATTTATTCTTATTATTCTAAGTAGGAGGGGTTGTGGTGATGCTTGGAGTTGTACTGGTGTAAGGTACACTTCTTTAAATCTCACATCGTGTCTTAACTGACAAAGTGCAGCTCTCTGAAATCCACCGAACTCTCCGTGTTCCCTCCTGTTTCTGATTCCCAGCCAGCCCCCCTCCCCCTACATGTTGAGCTAAGAACATGAGTGTCCAACATGCGGCCCGCGGGCCAAAACAGGTACACCATAGGGTCCATTCTGGCCCGTGGGGCGAAAATTACAGAGAAGACATTAATTGAAAATTGCAAATTTGTAAAACTATAAATTGTAAATCATTTCTCGACCATGACAGGTTGTTTTGATCATAAAGTAAAATACTCTATTGCTTATTGTTCTTTTGTCTTTTTGTGTCTCATTTTTGTAGTATTTTGTCTTGATTTTGTTGTTGTCTTTTTTTTTGTCTGACTTGTCATTTGTCTCATGTTTTTGTTGTTTTGTGTTTCCTTTTTGTCTCATTTGTGTTTTGTGTCTCATTTTTGTCATTTGTGTTTTTTGTCTTGATTTTGTAATTTGTCCATTTTTTTGTTGCTTTGTAACTTTTTTGTGTAATTTTTTCTATTTTGTTTTTTCGTGTCGTTTGTCTCATTTTTTGTCATTTTTTGTCTCGTTTTTGTCATTTTGTGTCTCACTTTTGTAATATTTTGTCTTGATGTTGTTTTTTGTCAGATTTTTTCGTTTTGATCTTAAAGTAAAATACTTTATCATTCAGTTCCAGATAGCTGTGACTAAATGTGTTCCTTTGTAGACACTGTGATCTGGAAGCTGTAATGTGGAAATGATAAACTGAGGCTGAATGTTGCTGAAATTGAATTTGCTTTTCTTCAGAACTTTCAGGTTGTTCGTAATGTTTTGTAAAAAGATAATTCATTAAATGTGAACATTTTCAGAACTTACTTTTTTTGCAGTAAAACAAAGGAAATTTTTGGAGTTGTAGTTATTTACAGGTGATTATGCTCTGATTTTACTGGTCCTGAATGTGGCCCCTGAACTAAAATGAGTTTGACACCTCTGACTGAGAGCAAGGAAGAAAAAAAACAAAAAAAGGGTGAGGACACGTCACTCCTCGTCTCTCCCTCCCCAACCCACCGTCCGAGTCACAGTCATGAAAAATGATAAGGCGATATCACAGAAAACTAGAACAATACTCGTGTACACAACACCGTGACAATGGCTCGGAATGCTGCAACACAACAGGGAGAGATGGGAGTAGAGAGGGGGGTGAGGAAAGAGGGGGGAGTTAGAGAAAGAGAAAGAGGGGGGGATGAATGCAGTAGTATCCTCAGATCTGAAGGCAAATCCCCCTCGGTGTTAGTTCTGCTCGAGCGGCTGGCACTGACACATGAATATTTCATACTGTTGATGTTTAAATCCCATCATTTGTGATGTGGCGTGTGAGCGTGCACGGAGATTCATTGAAATGAGGAAGAAGACGAATGTATATGCGCACATGTATGCGTGTGTGCGTGAAAGAAAGAAAGAAAAAGAGGGAGAGTGTTGATCTATAATGCATAGTTTCAGTAAGTTCACTTCTGATACGCTCTATTGCATCTGTATTTCAGTATTGTGAAAGTGGACGTGCCGGCGAGTGCACGTGAGCCTCGCAGCGCAAATTACTCCCGTGTTAGCTCATCCACATGCAGCTCAGGCTGTGACACGTAACAACACGGCATCAACATACATGCTTGTGAAACATCCCGATATGCAGAAGAAGACGGCCGCGCTTTCTCCACCCGGGTCGAGTCAGAAGAAGAAGAAGCCAATTAGTTGACCGGTTTTCAGAAACTAGTTCACAATCTGGAGCACAAAACTGGAGCGCGTGCCTCGTTTTAACCAGGCAGAACGTGAATGAACGCCACCTGTGGTTCACCCAGAGCGACCAGCAGCAGTGGTGGAGTATTAAACACTTCCTTGGATCCAAAAATACCCAAAAGCCTTAATGAAAACTACACTGAACTGGTGTATTTCAACATTGACTTCACACTAAAACACAGTAGACTTATAACAACCTGGACATCTAAGTGTCATTTTTTCCCATTGCTATGCTAAGAATCAGAACAGAGCTTGAAGATTTGTTTCAAATTCATGCGCTGAACTGTGAGTCAAAGGCTGAACTGAGCTGAAATTGTACTAAGTTTGTACTTTAATTTGTTAGATGACAGATTAGATATTTCAGAAGAAAGTGTGATCAAGAAGTCCAGAGACAGCAGTTCCTGGTGAGGTTTTCTGTGGTGCAGACGAGGGGAAGAATCTGGGTTGCCAATGAAATCCCAACATGAGGAACAACCTCCTTAAACAGTCTTCACTTTTGACAGTTTGGTCAAAATCTGTGTGATACTTTTGTTAATGAAATAAGAAATGCTCTTCCAAGATGCACTTTTTTTTCGCACAAAGTTGCTTTTGTAAAGTTGAATACAATCTTTTAAAATATTTTTCTCCCTATGGTTGTTATCAGCGCATTCAATTTTGCCACAGTCTTCTTGTGCAGGAACACTCTGCTCCCAGTGCTCCTGTAAAAACCCCATTCGCCAACTGCAATGCACGCTGGATCTTCTCCACTGTGTCAACTCTGCAACCTTTCAACTTATATTCAATTTTGGGGTTAAGGAAGAAGTCAAAGGAGGCTGAATCTGGTGAATATGGCAGGTGGAGAACAACAATTGTGCTTTTGTGGCCAAAAAATAGCATTTTTAATGCATCCTGAGCGGTTGCGCTTCAGGCCACTAGCCACAGTTCAGGTAATTTGTGCAAAATGTTTTCCCTCACGAACCGCACTACATTGCATTCAAACTTAACTATGACAGTCTGACCTCAGGGAATAAATTCACATTACGCAACTCTGGTAAGGTCAAACAAATACAAAACTGCTGTTTTGTGTCTCGGTTGTAGCCGTAAACCCAACTTTCATGACCAAACATGATCCTTGACTTTAAGATTAGATGAGTTTAACACAAGTTTTTATGTTTTTCTCTCTGCAGAAGTTTCAGGTGCATGGTGAAACTGAAAATGCAAATGACTGAATAGCACTTCAAGAAAATGTGTCAGGAGCAGTGTAGCACTGCACAAGGACTATTGCAAAGGAAACAGTGGTAAAATTTTAATCTGACTCAGATTTTGCTTTTTTTAGTTGCAATTTTGGCAATTCTTTATATTTTCTTGTATTTTAAGGAAGGTTTAGAGCTGCAGCAGGCATGAGTATCATCAGTATTTTACATTTTTTAGTCAAAACCGTCTGTTTGTGTGTGTGTGTGTATGGTGACTATGTTGGGTTTTTTGGTTTTTGTTTTGGGGGTGGGGATTGAGTATGGGGTGGGAGATATGATTGTTTTCTTTTTTGTATCACTAATCTGTTAATAAAAAGAATACATAAAAAAAAAACATCTGTTTCAAACATTTGCTTTGGTGTTCCTAGATGTTTGAGTACAATTTAGTACACACCTGATGTTTACAATAAAGTAATTCCATAACAAAAGGCAGTTAGTGGTGATTGCAGCTTTTAAAACCTCATAGAAGTGATTTTATAGCACACAAAAGGCTTCACACAAGACATAAAACCTGAAACTGGAAAGATTAGCATGAAATAAAAGGTCAAAGTAAGTGTGATTTCACTAAACATCTATTGTTTGGTTTATTTGTCTTGCATTAGTCAAACCACTCGCGATGTAGCCACCAATTACTGAATCAATTTGATTTTATTAGTAGATTATGGTTTTATTAATGGATCAATTTATCTTCCCGCCGTGTCTCCGGTGCTTCAGTCTACATTAGAGCCACTCAAAGCCGAGCCAACCATTTCTCTTCCAACTCATCTTCCAACTCATCCCTCTGGCTCATTACTTCATCTCTTTCTGTGTCTGTCGGCGCAACTTTTGTCATTTTTTTTTTTTTTCAGGTAAGCAACGCGATCAAAAAAAACCCCTCCATCCTGACTTCCAAATGCACAATTTCCCGGCTAATAGAGTGTACTCAGAAATGACTAATCGAATCAGAGCTACCTGGAAAATTAATTTACCATTATGTTCTTCCAAAATTGTAACAGGGAGGGCTGGCAACCTTGTGTAGTACTGCCGCGGGGGAAAGTAAACAATTAGAGACTCGGTGACTAATGAATTCTGTGATTAACGAGTGTGTCGGAGGGAAATCTCGACGAGACTGAGACACGCGTGTGGGCACGTATGTACAAACAGTTACACACTCGGAGTGAGGCGGCCTTATCTGTACGCAGCATTCACGGTTGAAGGGAAATATTCCGCGCCTCTTCCAAATTCTCCTTTTTTTCCCTCCCCACCCCTCCTCAGCCGCTAACATTCTTACCCCGCATGGCTAAGTGAAATAGCTGGCACATCCACTCTCAGATTGAGAGCGATAGCATGTGTAAGCTGCAGCATGGTCTGTATTTTGTGTGTAAAAGAAGAAGAAGAAGAAGAGGAAGAGGGAGGCTGGAGAGCATGTGTGTGGCGAGGAACAAAACTCCGAGATAAGGCCAATCTGGTTTGTATTACAGTCTCAGATAAAGGAAGAGGAGAGTGGTGAGGGGGAGATAGCGGAGCTCTAGCGAAGGGATGGTACCAACCAAAACACGTCTTCAAGAAACTACACCGTTAAAAAAAAAAAGCTTTCTGATGAATTCCACAACAACAACAACTCGGATAACGTGTCACTTCTCTATTATACACGAAACCCAATGGACCGAGTCCCATCTGGGGAGCGGGTAATGACAAATATAGAAGGAACATTAGATGAGTGTGCATCAGATGCCCAAAGCGAGAGCCACGGGCTTAATTGAAGGATGTAGTGGCATCGTGATAGATAGGAGGAGACAAGTTGTGTTGCTGGTCGGTGCAGGAGTCCCACAGTGGTGTAATGACTCCCCAAGGGAGCAGGACCCGGGGCTGAGACTCCCTCCTGACTCCCACCTGTCAAACCGAGAGGAGGATGAAGGAAGAGGAAGAAGGAGGAAGATGACGGTGGCGACAGCTGCCGGCTCCTCAGGACAGTAATTGGTTGGCTGAGAGAATGGATCCGCACATACATGCACGAAAAAATCTCCAAAAAATTTCAAACACCACTCCCACAAAAACATCCAGAGCGGCACCCCGAGATGGTCATTACCCACATCCCACTTGGCACTGCCTCCAGGAGGGGTGAGGAGGGGTGAGGTGGGCTCATTCGGCGTGACACCTCCAGTCACATCTCAGTAAACAAGCCATCGGACCCCCACGCCCGAAACCCGCCGCCTGAGTGGCAGCTCCAAATCACACATGACAGCTTGACTGACAGGCCGGTATGGGCAAAGGCAGCGATGGAAATATGAAAAATAATAAGCTGTAATATTATCCAGACAGGAGGGAGAGGATGGGGGAAGAGGGGTAGCAAAAAAGGGAAGGTGATGAGGGTGGCAGGAGTGGCTGCAGAAAAAAAACACGAAGCCGATGGAGAGTTTTAATCATATTTTTTCGTACTTTGTGTGCACAAATTAAGGTGAGCGACTGACAGCGAGAGCAGAAGGGGCTCGTGTAATTTCTTTACCTCACTAACCTGCACATATATACGATTGTTAGGGTGTCGAGAAGTACTGTACTGCACTCCAATCTTCTTTGCCTTGATAGAATTAGAAGCAGAAGTTTTGTATTGTGTGTTAAAGGGAACATAAAGAACTGCTCAAGCAAACTTTTGGTGCAATAAGAAAAGCGGATTCATCTATAAAGGCCGGATGATTCCAAAGTATCTTCACCAAAAGCTAAAGAGAGAGAAAACAGAATATAATGTGCTTTTTCACCAGGTGTTCTGGAGTACTATTGGTAATAACAGTAGATCAAGCATATGTTTTGGGCAATAACTAGTAGGAAACTACAACTCTGACGGTATTTAAATCTAAATTAATGGACATTTTTTTGCTCCTTTTACACAATTTTCCTCAATATTACTCAGTACTCAAATTTATTAGAAAATCTGCACATGTAAATTGAAGCATTTTGACCTTTTTGGTTGTTTAAACATGTTTTTTTTTCCACTTTGTACTCACTGTTTGCATTTCATCATGAAGATTTGTCCTTAAAATGTCTGAATATCTGCAAATCTGGGCATTATTCATTCTGTTCTAATCAAGCAGGGTCTGTTAGTTTTATTTTTCAGTGTCTTGTGTTTCCACGCCTGTTGTAAATGTTGACTAACAGAGACTGTTAATGTAAAATGGTTATTTTTGCAGTAAGTTGAATCAAAACTACGATTTAAAGACACTTGCATATAAAAGGGTATTAAAAGACGTCTTCTAAAGAGTTTTAATGAGTCTACAGGTTTTGTAGAATTGCATGTTCATTTTTCACTGCAATTTAAGTTCTGCACTTCTACGGAAACAGAACATTCATGGCTAGAAGTAGATATAATTCAAAAATGTCTCCTGTGCAGTAAAAAAAAAAAAAAAAGTCACAAAAAGGACAAAACAAACATGAAAAAGCCTAGAATCACAACATTCCTCCAAGTGCTTGCATGGGTTTCCAATACTGGGAAAATAGTGGCTCTAATACTGCAGATCTTTGACTATTTACATTTTTCCAACCTCTACAAACTAGATGTTTTCCACACTGTATCTACAAAGATGTTTCATCATGCTGAACGTATCTTTCAACAACTTGCTCCTCCGTTACCATTTTTGAGCCACATTTATATCACCACTCGAGTATGCTTTATTTTGCCTCCAAAATTTGTAATTTGCTATGATTTTTCTAGCATTACTGTTGATCAAAGTCAAGTCTCTCATGGCTTCTGCAGAATTTGAATTTTTTGCAGAATCTGGGTAAATTTTTAAATGTTATGCATAGATTCAAGTAATTTCAATAAAAGAATTATGATTTAAAACGTATTCTGTGGTTAATTTTACCAACACAACCACACATCACAGGTGAATAAATACGATAATAGTGATGATAAACTTTAAAATAAGTGCTTAAAATGAACAAGTCTAATTGAAAAAAGACTACAACACCAATCAAAACAAGCGAAAAACAAACAGCCAGAGAACATAAAACCAAGGCTCACCAAAAAAAAGACCCCAGAGATCATAAAAACAATGAGATCATAAAAGAAGCTAAATTAGTTCAAGGACCAACTGGAAGTGGAAAACTTGACTGTTCTTTGTGTTTTCACAGTTTCTGGCTCTGATGAAAGGCCTAATTTTGATGATTTTTTAAAATGACAACATGCCCTTTGAAACCTGCCGACAGTTTTGGTGGTTTTCCAACTATAAAATGTTCCACGGGGTACATATCTTGCAAAAGTACCAAAAATAACTACTGGCTATTATGTCATTACAACATTTTTAAGCTCATATTACTTATATTAGCACCTAAAAATCTCATTTCAGTGCAGCTCCGCTATGGAATAACTCTATTTAATCGATCTTTTTTAATGCATTACTGGTTTTGTGGCTAAAATCTCAGAAAACATTGTTTTTACACTGTATGACATGCAAAATAACCTAAACCATCGCCTTCTCAAAGAGCTGTTGGAGCCAAACTCGTGTTTTTTAATATTAATGATGAAATCTATCAGTCATCGTATCATCATGTGGGAGGTGGATGATAAAACTGTCCCACATCTCATTTTAAAAAAGGCCACGGCTGGTAGCTGACATCAGTCAAAGCCTATAACAAAGTAAATGGAAAAAGAAATTAGTCCTTTGTGGAGGACCGGCGATGGCAAAAGGAAAAAAGAAAAGGCCAGAAGAAGAAGAGGAGGAGGTAAGATGAGGGGTTAAAAACGTGAGGAGAGGAGAGAAGAGGAGAGCAGGGGGAAAAAAATTCAATATATTTTTAATCTAGCGGATGTAATCAGATTATGCGTCTGCCAGGAGCGACGTATTTCATAAGGAATAACCAGTTTTCTGGGAGGGAAGCGGGGGAAGTGGGGCGGCGGGGACGGGCACTTTGGCTGGCCGATCTACATCGACACTGACAGATTCTAATAAATGCGCTGGGAGGCGCCCGGAGAAACACAATGCCGTGTAATCATTTTATCATGACAAACCGGAATTCCAATGCTGTCCCATGTGAGCCCGGCCGAGGGAAAATTGAATTAACTGTGAATTGCTCATGCTTGGGGAATGGGGAAGAGGAAAGAAAAGAAAAAGAAAAAAAAACTGACAGAGTAGAAGGAGGAAAAGAAGAGAGGAGGATTTGGCCCGCTTTAGTTTTTGGCAGAGTTTTCTGGTCTCGGACGGTTTTGTGGAGGAGCTCTGGTTTCTGCAGCTGCTAGCTAGCGATGCTAACTCACTCTGCCGCTTTTAACGAGATGCAGGCAGCCTCGAGTTTCCGAGCTACAGAACTGTTAAAAACACACATCTGCTAACACATGTTCAACCACAAATCTCCATGTTTTTACATTCTATGACAAAAAAGAATGGTTTTCCATATTAAAAATTACATTTCAGGGAGTCTTTAGCCTGTGTAACACAATCTAGTCAAGACTCAAACCCACCTAAGCTCACTGGTTTTTGATCTGGACCTGGTCTAAAGTGGTCCATATGCAACAAAAGCACTAAAACCTGCTTTTTTTTTGACATTTTAACCCAGAAAACAATGGTTTTGCAAATCAAAAATTTGGTTTTAAGGAGTCTTTACCCTTTGTATGACAATCTTTCAAGATATGTCCCACCTAAGCTCATTGGTTTTTGATCTGGACCTGGTCTTAAGTGGTTTAAAATATGTTAACACAGAGTAGAAGGAGGGAACGAAGAGAGCTTTAGTTTTTGGCAGAGTTTTCTGGTCTCGGATGGTTTCGTGGAGGAGCTCCGGTTTCTGCAGCTGCGAGCTAACGATGCTAGCTCACTCTGCCGCACTTAACGAGATGCAGGCAGCCTCGAGTATCTGAGCCGCAGGACTGTTAAAAACACACATCTGCTAACACATGTTCAACCGCACTCGTGGCTCGCTCTCCACAGACTCGCCTCTGAATGACAGGAATGAGCAGGTTTCGGGGGGAAACTGGCACTTTTCTAACCACAGGGGCCAAAGTTATCTTTGTGGCTATGGCAAATTATTGCCTTCAGCTGCCACTCAAATTACTTTTTCGCTGTACTAGCAATATAACATAACACTTCTTAGCTGGTAGTTTGTACTCTGAGTGCCTCCATCTGAACCCCAAAACCAGCCAGTGGGTTTTAAAGGTATGTTTTTCAAAAAGTCGCTAAAAGTCAATGACACCATGTATTAGAGTTAGAAACTGTAAAAACAGAAAGAATGGTTGAAATTCCTAACAGTCGTGTCATTTTGTTGCTAAAATGACCCAAATCTAAGCTTAAAATTGTGATACTTCATCAAAATCTAATTATTCTACGTCTCATTAAAAAATGGTCAAAAATAAGCTGTTTCCAGTAATCAGATTCAGTTAAAAACAAAGAATTCTGTGCTTTTTGCTGCAACCAAAAAGCTATGAGTTACTCAGCTACGACTAACAGTCATTTAACAATAATTCAGCGATTACTGGGTTGAATGTGTTTACATAGAAGCAAGTTGTTGAAAGATACATTCTGCATGGTGAAAAAATGGAAATAGTAAAACATGTATAGCATGTAAAGCACCTATTTGTTTTGGGCATTTGAAAAAATTATGTGCCTGTGGAGTCCAGTATTTTCCAGGTTTTGTAAGATAAATAACCAAAAAAATCGCAATTTGGTTTGTTTCTTTTTCATGATTTAGCTATAATAACGTCCTCATGTTGCACCGGAGACATTTTTGAGTTTTTTCTATTTCTGATCATGGTTATTCTGTTTCCACAGAGGTGCAGCACTTATATTGCAGTAAAAAATGAGCCCACAGTGACTACAAATGGGACAGAAGCAGTTAGAAATTGCTTGAAAAACAACAAAATTAGATTTTTTTTTTTTGACTACTTTTTTGACAAAAATTGAAAAAAAAAAACAGGCATCAACATGTTAAAAACCATTTACAACAGGTGTTACGGATACTGGAAATAAAAATGTTGACTCTATATACTATAGATACTTCACGACTTGGACTTTTAATTTGTTTCCATACTTGTCTCCTATCTACTCTGTGTAAACACTGCCTGCAGTTCAGCCGAGTCAAGTCAATTCAAAAATGTGACAGGAGCAAAAAACGCCCAGAAACTGCTTTCGGTTCAGAGCTTAATCACTCTTATTCTGTCACTTTTAATACAGTGTTTGCATTTGCATGTAACTTTCTACCCCCAGTTTTGTCTTTTAACTGCTTCTGAATTAATAAGTACAACCGAAAATAGTTCTTTTAATCTTATTTTTATTTTTGTCTTTATTCTTAAATCGAATCCCCATCTGGGAGTTCAATAAATGCGTCCTCTTTGATGGAATTTTTTTTGTTTTGTATCTCTGCGGAGGTATTTGTTCCTCCTGAGCATCGCGGTAAAAAGATCACACAAACAAAACGAGAACAGAATCCATCCTGCGACTCCACATTAGGGCCTGTCAGGGCTCCGGGTCGCTACGGATACAACCCAGATGCTGCAGCGGTGTGTCGCTGTGGAAACGGGAAGTGTTGACTGCTGCGAGATAAAGGGCTCGATTCCTTCCCCCCGCTGAACACATCCCCACAAAGGCAAGAAGACGAGGTGAATGAAGGGGAAAAGTGAACCCACACACTGATGCTTTCATACACCGATGAGCCACAGTATTAAAACCGCCTGGTCCAAAGCGGTCCACATGCAAACGAACACACTAAAATCTGTTTTTTTTTTTTTTTTTACATTCTAACACAAAAAATAATGGTTTTCCATATCAAAACTTATATTTTATAGAGTCTTTAGCCTTAGCATGACAATCTATTCCAGCTTTAACCCACCTAAGCTCACTGGTTTTTGATCTAGACTTGGTCTAAAGTCATCCAGATGCAAACAAACACACTAAAATCTACATTTTCTTACAGTCTTACACAAAATATAATGGTTTTCCATGTCAAAAATTATGTTTTAAAGAGTCTTCAGCCTTTGTACAACAATCTATTCCAGATTTGAGCCACATAATTTCATTGGTTTTTGATCTAGACCTGGTCTAAAATGGTCAAGATGCAAACAATGACAGTAAAACGTACATATTTTTTACATTTTAACCCAGAAAATAATGGTTTTTCATATCAAAAGCGATGGTATAGCCTTTGCATGACAATTTATTCCAGATTTGACCAGACCTAAGCTCACTGGTTTTTGATCTGAACCTGGTCTGCAGCAGTCCAAAGGCAAAAAACCCCAGTAAAATCTCCATGTTTTTACAATCTAACAAAAAAATAATGATTTCATCAAAAATCAGGTTTTATAGAGTCTTTAACCTTTGCATGACAGTCTATTCCAGATTTGACCCAGCTGAACTCACTGGTTTTTGATCTGGACCTGGTTCAGTGTGGTACAGATGAAAAAAGACAGTGAGATCTCCTATATATATATATATATATATATATATATATATATATATATATATATATATATATATATATATATACATACATACATACATACATACATACATACATACATACATACATACATACGTATATATATACACACACACATTTTTTGCCTTTTCACAAACAGAATAATAGTTTTACAAACCAGAAACTGTAGGTTAAATCATCTTGTGTCTCTTCAGAGTCTGGTTCATTTGCTTCTACCTGGCAGTGATTGTAATGTTGTGGCTGATCGGTGAAAATGCTTCTGTCTGTGGAAATAAGCGACTTTCCCCTAAAATCCCTCCACTTCTGCTGTCACTCCATCGCTCCTTAATCATTAATATCACAGCTCTGACCCCGGCCAACCAGGATGAGGCAGGGATTTGCATAATTAGCCCCACTTGGTGGACGAGTCCCACTCCAGACCTCATGAGAGCGTCTCTAGTGGGGTCGCTTGGTTTCACGTTGCAGGAGATGCCATGCAGTGCAGTTAGATAACGGCGGCGCAGAGAGGAGGGAAAAGTGCCAAACAAATGACATGTAGACAAAAGAATTGTAGATTCAGTGATAAAGGAGCGTTACCCCAGGATAAAGAAGAAAAGACGAAGCTGTGGCATCTTTGACGCAGCATTGCTTCAGTCAAGATGTCAAATGGGTGAGGTAAGTTTGGAAACTTTGAGAGAAAATGAGGATTAAAGGAGGTGAATTTCTAAAGGTTTCTTGTTGTTTTGTGACAGTTTATGATTCGATGCATGTCATGTTTTCAAAAAAAGGCAAAAAAAAAAAAAAAGGCAAAAAAGTAAATGCTGAAACATCAAATCGTGGCCTAATATTGCACATTCACCAAAGAATTCAGGTCCTATACTTGAATAAAGGGTAGCATGCCATGGTGCACACCAACAGAGAGGTGATTATTGCTAGTAAACTGGACACTTTGGTGTCGTTTTGACTGGTTGTGCACCTCCAGAGTTTTGGAACACTTCCACGTTTAGCATGGCTGGTTTGGCATGAGCAGGTTTGTCTCTACAGATATCTAGGATTCATCAATGCAGGAAAAATGTCTTTATTTTATTTATTTGATAAGGGACCATGCAATTAACATAGAAAGCATCTGATGTATTGCATATTGGGTGTATAGCATTAAGCTAATTTTCAACTCCCATCCCTGGTTGGGCTTTTCAGTGAAAGTAGACAAAGAGGACCAACAACACCAATAAAAACAGCACAGACAACATGTCTGCCCATCAGCAGATGATGCCCAGATGGCACAGAGGGAGTCTGCTCCAACAACTGGAACTCTTGCAAAATGTACACTGCGCCTTAGTATTAAAATATCTCCCTCCCTATTATCTAATTTTAATTGTTTTAACAGAGTTGTTCTTTTCAAAACTCCTTATTGTTATCGCTTAGCCTTGAGAAGAGCCACTTTGCACTTCTGCTGTATGAGTAAGTGACAAATACAAAGACTTGAATCTTGTAAAGACGAGACGTGCAGAAAACTGCGGAAAAAGCTGCATCGTTTTGGTGTTTAAATGACAAACTTCTCATAAAGGTAGCTCTTCTTTTGTTCTTCTAGTCATGTAACACTTTTCAGAGGAGACTTCAGCAGGTAACATCGACCTCAAAATGGAAAGGTTATGATGCTGTTCTGACAGTTTTTGTGCAGCAACTTCAGCATTAAGTATCTTAAGTGGAACATACGTAAAAACCTAAAGTATAAAGAGCATGCATCACTTTCTGAGCAGAATTTTCATGTTGTAGCTGCAGGGGGGACACATATTCACTGCTTTTAACCAACAGAGAAGTTTAAGTAATAGGAAAAGCACATCTCATAAGATGATGATTGCACATTTTGTAGAATCTTTAATGAACTACAGCACTATTAATGAGTAGCAAACTCAAATAAAGTTCAATTTCTACCAAACTGCACTCCAGCTCAGTGCATTTACTTTAACAACTGGGATTTAGTGTTCCAAAAACAACAAAAAAGAGCTAATTTTAAGCACCCATTTGTATTTGAGGCCAAAGAACGGCAACCAATACACAGAAGTGAAATCCGATCCAGATCTTCTGCCCTGTTGTGTCCTGTCATAGCAAACCACTAAAAGAAGTGACATTTCTGTGGTTCACCCAAAGCTCTTGGCTGTAAATGTCGTCATTTATTTGACAAATGTGGTTCCCTTGACGTCTATATTGACAACAAAAAAAAAAACCTTTTCCGCCTCAAGCAAATGTAAAAACTGCTGCTTTTATGGAGTATTGAGGAAGTTTGATTCCACTAATGCAGGTAAAACAGAACATAGCAAATAAGTTTATTTCAATGGTTGCAGAATTACACTCCGCCCAGGAGCTTCACAGACTGATTACAGCCAACAACAGTCCATGTGTTCAAAGCAAGCAGAGCAGAGAGGATGAAGAACAGGGGGTACAAATGCAGGGATAAAAGGATGGATGGATGTGACGGGGAGGAGATGTGCAGAGGAATACCATTAAAGAAGGCAGCGCTGCGAGAGCACGTCCAGACAGAGTGGTGTGAAGCCCAGGAGGATGTCGGCCTTTATTACACACACACACACACACACACACACACACACACACACACACACACACACACACACACACACACACACACACACACACACACACAAGAAACACACACTGGACGTGAAGCACCTCTCGTCCGGCTCGACAACACCCCACCCCCCAATGCACCATTAGCTCTTGTACAGATTTCGTTATTGGTATATGTCATCTCTGAGTTTTCCTAGAAAACAGCGGTGCCTAGTTATGAAGCAATAGTCTTAATCAGCGTCTGGCTCCGTGCCTGAACCTGAACCTGAACCTGCATCACTGCTGTTTGGTTTGTTTCACCATGGATACAGGGTGAAGACGCTCCAAAACACTCCTGCTTTACGACAGCATGCCCCGAAAGCAGGGAAAAACGAGGCCCGGCGATGTTTGAGATGACTCACGCTGGTTATGTAAGTCGAAGCGGAGCGTTGTTACATGAGAATCACATTAAGGCCGATCACATCTTGTTTCACTTGATACGGCGACGGGAGAAAAGAAAAAGCAGGGTTGAGTGTGACAGACAGAGGCAAGAAGAAAAGAAAGTTAAAGACTGGTGAGTCAAGGTTGTTTCCAATGTCGGGAACAATGTCCGACAAAGTCATTCTCTGAGACGGTACATCTCCAATAAAGTCCCAGAAAGAAGGCGACAGGAAAACTGAACAGAGCCGAGAAAGAAGGTAATCTGTGGCGAGGCATAAAGGGAATTTACGTGGGCGCTTAAGTCCAGCTGTGCCGTCTGCCTCTTTGTGTCTGTTAGAGATTTAAACAGCAGGAAGCCCAAATGCATACAGGCCCGCACGGCTTTCTCGCTGTATGAATGTATTCAGCTAATACCGCCGAGCCAACAACCAACATGAAGCGAGGATTAAAGGGAACGTCGTTGCTGCTCCGCTCTAATAGGGTTCAAGAGAAAGACTCCAAGAGAGGCTGCAATTGACCCGTGATAACCTGAGCACTTCATGGTCTTTCTCCTTGTCTTAGAAATAACTTGATTAAGCTCTGAGGACCAAAACATTTTACAGTTTTATATATATATATATATATATATATAGAAAAAAAAGAAGAAGCAAAAAAGTACAACCCAAGCATGTGAGAGTCTTTCGCAAGGTTGGAGAGGGTGAGGCTGCAAATGTCAAAGTATTGATTTATAGGTGCTCTTACAGCAAGGATGGTATGTTTAACAGTAAACTGTAGATTTATGATGCTGCCAAATACAACTGGACGGATGTGAACATTTGAGACTTAACACCTGCCATCACAGGTCTGCTTTAAGACAGAGGGGCCACGCATGGAGCTGGAACATACAGTACTTTAGTCATAACATTGTTTCCAGAAATGGGAGTCGGACGCATGCTGGGAATGTCACAGATGGTCAGAAATGTAGAAGTCTAGTATGTAGAGGAATTGGTTTATATGGGGATATTTTGGGTGATGGTAACCACACAGTTTATATTTTAACCTTTATTTTTACCCAATATCTCAACCATAGATTAGTCTCGTTTAGTAGCACAGAATGGTCTGCTGCACCCCAATGCTCTGATCATTAGTATTTCTTTGAACCAATCATAGTTGTTGTAGATGAAGCTAAATTAATGCTATGGTGTTTCCTCTAAATAATGACGAGTGAAATTTTAGTGGAGCATTTGCATGCAGGGAAGTAAAAAAAAAAGTGATTAAAATGGCAAATTCATCCAGAAAAACTAGCTGGGCTGCCTTAATGCACAATCCAAAGCCTCAGAACTGCTAACATTCAGTGCGGTAGGTCGCTAGCCTGGAAGTTATTGTTGTTGTTTCCCATATTGAAGTGGATTTTAAAACCTTAAGACACAGATTAGCCATAAATTAACAATGAAGTACTAGTCATTATGGGTTATCATATGCAACGAGTCAGAAAATGTTCAAAAAAATCAAAGAATATATGATGATCTCAACATTCAAAGTATTGAAACTTCTTCCATTTTCAGTTTAAGGACTTCATTTTACCCGATTAGCGCCCAACACTCAAGTTTAAGCAGTCTAGTTAGCATGTTGTGTCAACAAGATTTCAATTTCTTGAACTGTCTGGTCATATCAGTATTTCACAGCACTATTGGCAATGAGTTGGATTGAGAGTTTGGAGATGAAGAGCTTCTTCATGTCCGCCTAAATTTTTTCTGATCTTACCAGAAGTGAGTGTGGGCTAGCTAGCATTAGCTTTGTATGACTTCTCATCTTGGTTAGCCACTTTGCCACATTGGCTCTGTTTCCAGTTCCTAAAAGCTGAGACGTTTCTCTCTGCTATCCTTTTGTCTTTACCCTCAATTTAACCAGTGGAGGCAGATGTCTGCCCTCCCTGAGCCTGGTTCTGATGAAGGTTTCTTCCTGTTAAAATTGGGCTTTTTCTTCATACTGTTGCCAAAACTGCTTGCTTAAAGATAATCATTGAATTTTTCTGGTGTCCTTCTATAATGAAATGATGTGCAGCACCTTAAGATGACTGAAGTTGCGAACTGGCGCTTGTATTAAAAAAAAAAAAAGAATTGATTTGATGATTGCTGTAGGAAACTTCGGATGGATTTTCTCGATTGAGTGTTACCCAGGATTTCGTTAGTGAAACCAGAAATGCTGAAGCTTGAATATATTCAAACACTTTCTCCAGCATTGTCTAGTTTTTAACTGACCACATTGCTGCAAAGTTCTATAGAAAGACTCCAGATCTACTTCCTAGAAATGTGCACCTTTTGCTTCTGGATGCAACATGGAAGAATTTCAAGTTCAGTGAATATTTCTTGCAAAAATGCTTCTTTGTAGTTGTCTTCTTTTGCACAAAAGAAAAGGCTCTCGCATTTGACATTTTATTGAAGAACCAGATATGTTCTCTATTCACGATTCAACCTCTGGTGTTTCATGTCCATCTGAGCCTCAGAACCGATCCACCTCGCAGCTACTTCACAGCGCTGTCTATACAAATGAACTCGCTTCTGTATTTCCACGACATCCAGGGTTGCTTCTGTAAATGCCCCCACTCATTTGCTCCATTGTTCAGTCGGCCTGGCATCTGTAACTCTCTCGGCAACACTTCCATCCCAGCAGCTGCAGGTTGAGAGACTGCCGCGGATCAAACGTAGAAATGGAGCGTGAACGGGTGGAGAGAGGCTCGAGGGGTAAAAGTCCTAACCGGCTCTGAGTCGTTTTGAGCCGATCAACCTGCGAAAGGGTGTGAAATCGCGGCCCTGGGATCTCATCCATCAAATCCACATCCAAGAATCCCGGAGAAACACCCAAAACAGTCAGAAAACAACGACAGACATGCTTGAAAAAGATGCCATCAAATCAAACCCGTCCACTGTGAATCAACAGCGATGACAACAAGGCCTCAAAATTGGTCCACGGCTGGTTTTCTCTGTTTAATACTGCTGCACTGAGCCTCATAGTGTTAGTCTCCTCTACAGCCCTCTCCATCCCGAAGAGCTTTAATCTCCCAGTGGGCCTCTGGGCGACCCATCCAACACACATTTGCATACATCTGCATATTTCCCATTAGGCTCCACTTGTTGCCTTTTTCATGGAAAACTCGGATATGGTGATGATCACCCTTGACGGTAATGGTCCTATCTTTCTCTGCCTCTTTCTTTCTTCCCCTGTTTTTACAATATTTTTTCCCTCTTCATCCCTTGTTTCCCCCTGTGCATCCGTCATATCAGTGATCAGAGTGCAGTATGGAAGGTCTGATCCGGAGACAAAGGGAGCAGCTCGCGGTTAGATCGGCAGCTATAGTGAAACCATCTGGGGCACGACGGCAGCCTCTGGCCTGAGAGAATACAATAACAAGGCAGAAAGAAATGAATCCGGCGCACAATGACCACACAGAGTAATTAGAGTAATATGTGATCAACTATTCAATCAGGCCCATTCAGCTGCAGAGCTCAGGAGGTATGGATACACGCAAATGAGATGAGTGAGCACAGGATAAAAACGTGTCTTCATATGCGTCGAGCTGCAGATTGTTTGTGTACATGCAGGGGAGCAGCTTTTTTTATAGTGCAGTTATGTCACAAGTGCCAATATGTCTGAATGGCAGTACATGGTTGTAAAAAGACAGCTGTTTATAGCCTCCCGTGGTGGATTCGAGTTAATCCAACTTCACGGTGCATAAAAATACTTTACCTAACCAGTGCCAGTGTTTATGTAGGTAGAACTAATGTTTAATTTTGCTCCGGAGTCTCTGGATTTCCCCATAAAGTCCAGATTTATGCCAAACAGGTGGACAGCAGGTGCTAGTTTGCAGCGAGCGTGTGAACACATGGACTCCACAGCACCTCTGTGGTATATGGAGCTGTGACGTTTAGGTTCTGTAAGCTGCTACAGGTACGGCTTGTTCCAGCAGATTCTCCGTCAACATGCTTTACGACTTGTCCGTGCACGGACCACAGGCGGTAAATAATCCCTGCAGCTGACTACAAGCAAGCAGGAGGCTCCTGAAAACTAATTCAACAGGCTGATTCCCTGTTAAATGCACGGTTGCATGATAAAAGAAAACTAATTTACTGATTTAGATAAACATTTTAAGCTGTCAAACATTCATTTGATGGGTTGGGCTGACATGGAACTGTTATGTTAATTAGAATATATGCATGTTGAGGAACAGTGTCTGAAAAAGATAAACCAGATGATGCTGAAGGAGGATAAAAAAAACAGCCAAAATCATCTGTTTTTTGCAACCACACAATTATAAAAGTTGTAATGGTTGACATATAGTAAATATTAAAATTGTAAATTATAACTGTATAAGAAAGATGCTCCAGAGAATCAGTGCATTTGTCATTCTTGCTATGGAATTTTTGACATAAAAAGACTTTCAGGGGACCTGTTCCAACCACTTATTTTCAAAATGTAATTTACTGATTTAGCAAAAATGTAATACTTGAACATAATTTCATGAGAATTTGGCATATCTCAACTGTTTTACTGTGTTGTTGAGCCCAAACTTTATTTTCTAGAGTTGCAGTCATGTGGCTATAACAATTTAGCCTTTTATTAAGTTGCTCAAACCATTTCCACCTGCCTGTTTAGCTCAAATCCAACACTCTGACTATAAAAAACTCAACGTTAGCTCACTTTCTAACAGTGTTTTGGCCCATTGGTGACAGACTGGCGACATCTTAATGCTGCTTTTCTACCTAACATCTAGTTTCTGCCAGAAAAAAGGCAAAGTCCTACTTAAGTGGTCATCCAGACTAGCTAGTAGCACCATCCTGCTATTAGATTGGGACTTCATTGGTGAAAATTTTGAAATAATGGACATTAAATGACAACACGATGGTGATAAACTGTTGTTCTCAATGTAGGTGAACAAGTTTCTGGAGAAGAAATGGTTCCTATAAGGTTTGTGTAGAGAAACCATCAACTTTTTTTTCGTAAGCATGCTTGACTTTAGAGGGAGTAAATGTGAAAACATGCCTTTTTAAGAGCTAAAGTTAAGCAGAAGTGAAGAGCCACGTTCAGCGCCACCTGTTGGAGATCAATCAGCCGCGTTTTCTACATAGAATATGCTTTATTAGCTTCCTCTAACAGGATGATTGCTATGCTATCCAAAAAGAAAGACCCACTAAAGAAGGTGCCATTCATCAAAATTTTTTATTTAAAAAAAACAAAAAAAAAAAAACCCTCAGCATCACCTCTTCCCTGGCTGCTGAATTTTCTGCAGGGCGGCTAATCAAACGCCCGTCTCCTCTCATGAATTTAGAGGGAAACCTTGAGCATTTAAATGTGCATTTAATTGCGTTGGTTCTGGAAGCGTCGTTAAGTAAGAGCTGGGAAAATACATTTCTTAATGCGACTTAGTGATGCCCGGCAAATCAAAGACCATCAAGCGAATTAATGAGGGTGAGCGGTGAGCGCATTAAGAGTAGAGACGGAGCGCCTCCATAAACAAATACATATCTCTCAACTAGACAGCGGGGACGGAGGGACGGATGTGCAAGATGTAATAAATAGACTTCCCTGTCAATAGGCTTGGTATGCTATCCATTCCTGCACAATGTTCCCCGCTTTAGAAGCGTAAACACCCACACGTAGACACATACACCTTTTCTTCTGCTGTTTTTTTTTTTTTTTGAAGGCAGACAGATGCTTCTTCAGCGGCGTTCCTTTGCTCCTGAATAGAGCTGAGAAATCTTCTAAAGAAGAAAAGAGGAGCGGGCAGGAGGCGGCGGCGGGGACGAGGCTGAGATGAAAAAGAAGGAGAACTGGAAATATGAAACCTTCCTGGTTATTAAAAGCTGTCTAGCGAGGGCAGCGCTCCTGTCGTTAAGTACTCTTTCAATTATTAACGGGGGCCGCCGCTTTCATCCGCCGGCGTGCGAATGCCAATACAGCTCCCGACACACTTCTTCTTCTTCTTCTCTTTTTCTACTTGGCAACAAGCAAACACACACACACACACACACACACACACACACACACACACACACACACACACACACACACACACACACACACACACACACACACACACACACACACACACATCAGGTATTCAGCTGTAATTGTTGCCGAGCTGCCGAGAGGACGGGTCAGCGGTGAGGATGATTATATAAAACTGGATGTTTTTGAGACCGTCTGAGAGCTGTACGCCGCAAACAGATGGCCGGACACAAAGAAGAATAACTTTATTGGTGTAATTTCAGAAAGAGGCACCGACCTCAGGGGGGAGCTGCAGGTACGCACCATTTGGGGCATTTTTCTCAGCTGTCAAGTTCCTGTCAAGCTCCGGCAATAAAGGCGAGGAGATAAGGAGTGACATTTGAGATAGTTGGGATTGAGCTGTGAGCAATAAGACATGACCTAATGACTTAAAGAATGCTAACATTACCACATAACTGCACTCTAAAACCTAAAGTGTAGGCTCAACTGCAAAAACTAAACACTTTCTATCAACCGATTTTGAGTTATGACATCTTCTAATGAAATTATGTTGAACCAACAAAATATGCTGACAATCAAATGCATTTTAGATCATACAGCTTGGGATCTTTTCTGGCAGAAAAACACAATTAACCCTTTGATGCACAACATGGTTCAAGAGACACCCATTTTCCACTGAATATGGGTCCCTTTTGACCCCTGTCATGCATCAAACGGTTAAGACGTCTTAAATCTTTCACAGATGAGCCAAAACATTGTGACCCCTCATAGACGAAGCAAATATCCGTAGACAGGAAACAGGAAACAGTCGGTTTTCACAGTTAATGCTGGATTCAAGCGAAATAAGCAGTTAAGTGACTTAATAAAATCAATAAGGCCACACGACTGCACTCTTAAACAGAATATTTAGGCTAAACTACACTAATAAACACCTTGCATCAACCTGTTTGAGTTACGACAACTTCTAATGAATGTTGAACCAACAAACTATATCTACAATCAAATGCATTTTTAATCGTACAGCTTAAAATCGAGTCAGCCGTGAGGATGATTAGATGTTTTTGAGACCGTCTGAGAGCTGTAGTGTGTGAACAGATGTCCACAGACAAAGAAGAATAACTTTATCTTTGGAAATTCAGAAAGCAGCGCCGACCTCTAGAGGGAGCTGCAGGTATGCACCGGCAGGTCGGGCCCGATTTGGGGCATTTTTCTCAGCTGTCAAGTGCCCGTCAAGCTCCGGCAATAAAGGCGAGGAGATAAGGAGTGAGATTTGAGATGGTTGGGATTGAGCTGTGGGCAATAAGAGAGGAGCGGGAAGCTTTTAGGGGTTTTATCCGAGGCTCTGTGTTTGCGGCTCCAAATGTTCCTGTACGTCTGATGAGTCGGGCTCATATGACAGATTACCAGCACAAATGCTGCTCGGGGGGGTAAAGCTGGCACAGTTAGGCATCCAAACACAATGACGACAGATAGACAACTGTGTGTTTTTGTAGTGTGGGGTGATGGTCATGCTGAATGTAGGCAGAGAAAATGCAAAACTGTGCAGGACATCACTTATAGCTGCACTCTGCACCAATCTTTACGTTATGACAACTTCTAATGAAATTATCTTGAACCAACAAGCTATACTGACAATCAAATGCATTTTTAATTATACAGTTTGGGATCTTTTCTGGCAGAAAAACACCATTAAGACGTCCTTAGTCTATCACTGATGAGCCAAAACACTGTGACCCCTCATAGATGAAGTAAATAATGTTAGAGAGATAAGGAAACAGTCAATTTCCAGAGTTAAAATGTTGGATTTAAGTGAAATGGGCATCTGAAAAAGACCCAGGTGACTTTAAAAAATGCCAAAATCTCTGCACAACTGCACTCTAAAACATAAAGTTTAGGCTCAACTCCAAAAGCAGTTTGAGTTATGATGTCTTCTAATGGTGTGTTGACCCGACAAACTATGTTGAGTTGGGGGAATTAGCTTTTCTTCTACAATCAAATGCATTTTTAATCATACAGCCTGGGACTTTTTCTGGCAAACACTAGATGCCAAACAGAACAAAACACCATTAAGACATCCTCAATCACAGATGAGCCAAAACACTGTGACCTCTCATAGACGAAGCATCAGACAATAACGAAACAGTTAGTTTGTCATTGTAAAATTGTTGGCTTCAAGCTAAATAAGCAGTTGAGTGGCTTAAAAGATCAATATGAATTGAACATACATGCCCATTAAACATAATATTTAGGTTCAACTGCTAAAAATAAGCAGTTTGCATGAAACTTCTGGAGTTCTGACAACTTCCAATGAAATCATGTTGAACTAACCAACTATATCTACAATCAAATGCATTTTTAATAACACAGCTTGGGATTTCTTCTGGCAAACGGAGGATGCCGGGCAGAAAAACACCATTAAGACATCACCAATCTATCACAGATGAGCCAAAACACCATGGCTCTTCATAGATGAAGCAAATACCCTTAGATAATAAGGAAAGAGTCAGTATATATGGTAGAAATGTTGGATTTAAGTAAAATGGGCATCTGAAAAACACCTAATGACTTAAAAAAAAAAATGCCAAAATCACTGCACAACTGCACTCTAAAACAAAGTTTAGGCTTAACTGCAAAAAATAAACAGCTTGCCTTAGTCTTTTTGAGTTGCGACGTCTTCTAATGAAATTATGTTGAACTAACAAACTATATTGACAATCAAATGCATTTTTAATCACACAGCTTGGGATCTTTTCTGGCAAATACAGGATGCCAGGCAGAAAAACATCATTAATAAGTCACCAATCTATCAAAGATGAACCAAAACACTGTGAGCTTTCATAGATGAAGCAAATAACAGTCAGTTTTCATAGTTAAAATGTTGGATTTAAGTAAAATGGGCATCTGAAAAAGATGTAAATGACTTTTAAAAAAATGGCAAAATCATTGCACAACTTCACTCTAAAACATAACGTTTAGGCTCAACTGCAAACAATAAACAGTTTGCATTATTCTTTTCGAATTGCAACGTCCTCTAACGAAATTACGTTGAAGTTACAAACTATATTGAGTTATTGGGATGAGCTTTTCTCCTACAGTCAAATGCATTTTTAATCATATAGCTTCGGATCTTTTCTGGCAGAAAAACCTCATTAAGATGTCCTCAGTCTATGACAGATGAGCCAAAACACTGTGACCCTTCATAGACCAAGCAAATATTCCTGGACAGTAATTAGTCAGTTTTCATGGTAAAAATGTTGGATTTACGTAAAATGGGCATCTGAAAAAGACCTAACGACTAAAAAAATGCCCAAATTACCACACAACTGCACTCTAAAACATAAAATTTTTGCTCAGCTGCAAAAAATAAACAGATTGCAAGAATCTTTTGGAGTTTTGACAACTTCTAATGAAATTACGCTGAGCTAACAAACTATATCTACAATCCAATGCATTTTTAATTACACAGCTTGGGATCTTATCTGGCAGAAAAACACTATTAAGACGTCCTGAATCTATCACAGATGATCCAAAAACACTGTGACCCTTCATAGATGAAGCAAATATCCTTAGACAAGAAACAGGAAACAGTTAGTTTTCATTGGATTTAAGTGAAACTGGCATCTGAAAATGAGCTAATGACTTTAAAAATGCCAAAATTGCCACATAACTGTCCTCTAAAACATATAGTTTAGCCTAAACTGCAAAAAATAAACAGTTTGCATTAGCCTTTTGAGTTGCGACAACTTCTAATGAAATTATGTTCAACGAACAAACTACACTGAGTTCTTGGAATGAACTTTTCCACTACAATCAAATATGTTTTAATACACCGATCTGAAATTATTCAGGCGTGTTATGAGAAAAGAAGGGACCTGAAATCTTGAACTCAAAGTGAATGAAAACAAAGAGTCAACTCAACCAAAATTTGTTATTAAAACCAACTAACACGTAAATTTGACTATAAATTACGCACAAAGTCAAGCTCATGTCACACAATTGCAGTCTAAACCAAGAGTTTGGTAAAGAAAAAAATAAACTGTTTGCATTGATCCTTTTGAGTTCTGACAACTTTTAATGAAAAGATGTCCACCCAACAGCCCAACAAAGTGACGTTTGCAACTTAAAAGGTTAATTTAAATGAGTGTCTTTTATCTTGCAGCTGTGCATTTAATTAAACAGTGAAATAGGTTCCTTGAATTATTTTTAACATCTAAGACAAAAGCTGAAAATTTAATCAGATTGTAAAAATGAGAACTACACTGATTCTGTGGTGCAACTTTCCTATAAAGTTATAATTTAAAGCTTTAATATTTAATATACGTCTTTTTAGATTGTCAGGTTGTAATGAGTGGTGTTTATCCTCTTTCAGCATCACCGGTTCCTCGCTTTCGCTTTTTCTGGTATGATTTGGCCGTTTCTCAATTAACAACATGCATATATTCTAATTAAGCTAAAGCTGATGAGTTTCCCTCTTATATCCTCATGTACCATTGAATAACAGCACTACAAACAGTCCTTCATCCAGCTGTTTTTATCTCTAATTGAATCCCAGTCGTGTAAAAAACAACAAAAAAAATGCCTTCACAAGAAAATGGCTTCATTTTCTCAGCTCCACTAAAGAACCCTTAGACTTAATTGTTTTAAGATACGGAGACTTCAGAGGTTTTCTGAATGGAAACAGAAATTTAAAAAATGATCTTACTGGGTCACTATTAAACTTTGGTTTCCTATATCTCCAAATACAAGTGAGGAATAAATGCTGGAGCAACAAGGACGTTTCAGATTGTTTCAGGTTTGTTGCTAAAATAAATATTTAAAAGCTGGAAATAATAACAACAGGAATGAGAAAAATGTATGGTTATATCACAAAATTCAGAGCTGCATGATATTTTTGACCAAAATGATCACTTTAGAGACAGAAATGTGTTGTTTTGGCAGTGTCAGGTTGGTGTTGATGCTGTTCTATGGGAGTATTTTGGACTCTTAGCGGACTCTTGTTTCAAACGGAGGATCGCTCGTTCTCCCTGCTGAAAAGTTCGAGCCATGAACGTCGGACTGATGGGGGCAGCGCTGCTTATCGACCACGGCCGGGTGCGTTTCTGCTCTGGAGATGGGACGCAAGGCACTGGGGCGTGCTGACGAACATCCCCCGGGACTCCTGTCCAATTACAGCTCAAAATGAGCCGGGAGAGCGCCGAGATTGGGCTGGGCGCTCCGAGGTGATGATGGAAGTCGGGGAGGGGGTGCCGGGAGATGGAAAAGAAGCAAAAGGGGGCCGAGGATATGAGTAGCACTTGAAATTAATGGGGCAGGGCGGCGGCGGCGGCTCCCGGAGGACAAATGCACGGACATTAACTCCACCCTGGAGCCACCATTAGGGGGCGAGAGCTTCCAGTAATCTCAGGACACGGAGCAGGACAAGATTCGCCCCGGATTGTTGCACCGCCGCTGGGCTGAACCTGGCGAGAGTGACCCCTAAACACCATGTTAAACCACCGCTAACGCTTCAGGGGTCATTCCAGAATTGGAGGACATTTGGGCTTCAAAATTTTTGAAAAATAAATCTAATCTTTTACAACTTCCTGCTCCATATTCATCAATAATAGGTCATAAACTATCAAAGGCTTGATTGGCTCAGCTTACACATCAGTGGTAGCATTTTTATTCCATATTCCCTACTCTAATCACAGTAACAGGGTTGCTAATCCATGCTAATGTGATCTTTTTCTCAGCAGTAGAAGCTAGATATTTAGCTGCTGTTACTGCTGACCAAGAGGACAAACTGACTGATGGAAAACAGTCCAAAGAATTAGTCTGATCCTGATAATATGAGGTAGAGTGAGAAATTCAATCAAGGGTTAGGGTTAGAAAAATAGAAGAGTGGACATAACTTTGCTCTACCGATTCTTTTGGAAAACTGTTTGGTGATGTTGACGACAAAAATGAGACACAAAAAGAGAATAACGAGACACAAAACAACTAAAACAAGATGCAAAACGACAAAAATGAGATGCAAAATGACAAAAATGAGACAATATGAGAATAACAAGACACAAAACAACAAAAACGAGACAAAACGACAAAAACAAGACGCAAAATGACAAAAACAAGACACAGAATGACAAAAATGAGACAGGAATTGACAAAAACAAGACAAAAAACGTCAAAAACAACACACAAAATGGCTAAAACAAGACATAAAACAAAAAAATTTGACACAACATGAGAAAACGAGACACAAAACGGCAAAAATAAGACACAAAGTGACAGATATGAGACAGGAATTGACAAAAATAAGACACAAAATGACAAAAACATCAACAGGATTGCGTGCATGTTGTGAGACTCACGTTTCATCCATAATAATTATTTCAAATCGTATGTTGATTAAAAAAACTGTGTTCCCACAATTACAAGAGACATCAATGATAAAATAACACCAAAAAAGGGAGATTTAAATTTCATTTCAACTGTTTCATTAGAGATTCAGTTTGGTCATCAGGGGGGTGTGACAAGAGAAAAATGACTTATTTCGGATTTAAAAATATATTTTCAAACATTCTTTTCTCCTAATTTTTTCAGATTCTTTCTTTCCTTTTAGATACTTTCAGGACAAGTACATTTACACAACAACTGCATGTTTTAGTATTTTGTACATGGATTATTTGAAATTTGATGGCTGGGATGTAAAATGTCCTCCGGTTCTGGAATGACCCTGAGCTCATGATCCCATAACTAAGACGAGAATTTCACATGGCAAATTCGGACCCACGTCACGTAAAAAGTGACAAATTGAAAGATTCGGGCGAAGATTTTAATAGACGCCGGCTGCCGTTCAGAGGGCTTTCATTTGAAATGTCATATTTGGACGACTCTGCTCCGAGAGCTATTAAGCAGAAATGTGTTCGTCTATAAAAGAGCTCTTCTGTGTGTGATTGCCATTTAATAGCCGGCCATACGTTCACGCTCCAGTCTCGCTTTAATGTTGCCGTGCACTGGGGACGGGGAGGAGAGAACCCAAAGGCCTCAAAACATCTCATCCAAATTACCGTCATCTTCGGAAGGCGCGGCGTTGAGGAGGATGAGATGAAATGTTGTCATAAAGTCGCAGCAGCGGAGCTCATCGCCTGAGATACGACACATAAACACAACCGGGATTACAGCCATAAATCTGACCATTACAGCGTTGATTTAGCTAATATCGAATTAGCTCCTGATGCTAAACGTTGTGGCGCAGATTTTAAAGGAAGCTCCTCTGTTGTGAGGAAAACAAGCATTTTTTTTTGTGTGTGTGCAAAATACAAGATATCAGCTCGTATCAGTTGTAATCCAAAAATAAGTCGCTATCAGTTAAATCCTCTCAGTAACAAAGTGGCACAGACAAGTGCTCTTGTGCTCTCTGTTTCGCACACAAAGAAAACACGACTGTCACAGATTTGAGGAAGAGAAGACGCAGCGAGAGCAGAGACGGAGGAGCGGCGCATTTAAAGTTTCTTTCGCCGGGAGTCAGTGCTGCTTTTAACACGTACCGTCACATCAATGGCACATTAAGACAGTGTAACCACGGCAACAGACACCAGGATTATGTCAAACAGGAGCGCACAAAAGATCTGAAGATGCTCTGTGGCGACGTGGTCCGAGAAGAGAAGAAGTAAGGGGGAAGAAAAATGTAAAAAAGAAAGAAAGAAAAGCTACAAGGGCAGGGTTTTCATCTCCTGCTAAGAGTGTCTGAAGTCGCATTAATCACATCAGGGGACATGAATATGTGCACGCAGTTACATTTTTGCATCCGTTCGGAGGCAAAAATCAGGTTTGCGTGAGGTAAATCCGTCTATTTCGGGCCTAAAATGAGATTTCGGAGAGTTGCAGTTGAGGTGAGGCACGTAGTGATTATGGCTAAAGGTTGGGTGAGTGTCCAGAGGATGAATGTAGGTCGTTCATGCTGCAGGTCTGGGTCCAGACAGGGCTGAGGAATTTGACAAGGACATATAATTGCAAGTTTTCTGACACATTTTGCAGTTTGATTTGCGATTTAACTTTTAAAGTCCCGCTGCAGTTCGATATTCAACATGGAATAGACTTAAAACTGCAACAAGGATGGCAGGAATAAGTAAAAGCATCAGCATGATAGTTTAAAATCTGGTTGTTTTGGACTGGAAATGTACGTTCTAAACTGCAGCATGTGGCATTCGCTAGTTTTATTGTTTCAAATTGCAGTTTTGATTTGCAGTTGATTATTAGTTAAGTCCTGCTGTACGATATATGCAATACTAAAGTCTAATGCAGGGGTGTCCAACATGCGGCCCACAGGCCAAAACCGGCCCCCCAGAGGGTCCAATCCGGCCCACCAGACGACTTTGTAAAGCGTAAAAATTACAGAGAAGACATTCACTGCAAAATGTAACTTTGTAAAACTATAAAATAATTTCTAGACCATGACAAGTTGTTTTGAAAGCACACTCAGATGTTGTTCAGAAAGTAAAATACTAGATTGTTCATTGTTCTTTTGTCATTTTGTGCCTCTTTTTTCTAATATTTTGTCTTGTTTTTCATCTGACTTGTGGTTTGTCTCGTTTCTGTCGTTTTGTTTCCTCTTTGTCTCGCTTGTGTTATTTGTCCATTTTTTGTTGTTTTGTTTGCTTTTGTCAGTTTTTGTCTCGTTTGTGTCATTTGTGTAATTTTTGTCTCGTCTTTGTCGTTTGTCCATCTTTGTCACCTTGTAACTTTTTTGTCAAATTTTTTGTCTGTTTTGTGTGTCGTTTCTTATTTTTTGTCATTTTGTTTCTCGTTTTTGTCATTTTGTGCCTCATTTTTGTAATATTTTGTCTTGATGTTGTTGTTCTTCTTTTGTCTGACTTTTGTTGTTTTGATCACAAAATAAAATACTAGATTGTTCAGTTGCAGATACCTGTGACTAAATGTTTTGTTCCTCTGTAGGTAAACTGTGATCTGGAAGTTGTAATGTGTAAATGATAAATTGAGGCATAATGCTGTTGAATTTATTTTTCTTAAGAAATTTCAGGTTGTTCATAATGTTTTGTAAAAATATAATTCTTTAAATATGAACTTTTTTGCACTAAAACAAAGGAAGAATTTGGAGTTGTGGTTATTTATAGGTTGTTATGCTGTGATTTTATTGGTCTGGCTAAAATGAGTTTGACACCCAGACCTACATAGAGCATACATTGGATTGTTTTTAACACCTTTAATACATCCAAAGTGTGTGTTATCCCCAGTTCTATGCAGTGTTCAAGCAGTTTGGACATTCCGCTTGGTCACCGTGTTGTGTAAGTTTTCACCGTCTTGCTCATACATCCATCACAGTTTGCATTGTGAAATCACCCCTCAGTTCATTGTTGGCAGCTCAAACAAGACACCATGTGACACATCTTCTGCTGTGCAAAGGATTGTGGGTCAGAACGCCCAGCTGGCTCACATACTGCAAAAATAAGACTGTATGGAGCAGAACTGTTTTTGGCTTGCTGCGTTTGTTCTAACTTCTTTCTGGCATATTATATAGAGAGGTGGTGTTGGTGTTGGGTTACAAAGTGACAAAAGAATGGACAAACGACAAAAACAAGACAAAAAATTACAGAAATCACAAAAACGAGGCAAAAAATTTACATAAATGACACAAATAAGACAAAAAGGACAAAAGCAAGAAAACGGCAAAAAAACAGAGTAACAACACAAGCGAGACAAAAAAAACAAAAAAAAACAAAAATGATGCTCAAAACAATGAACAAAGCAAAACACAAAATGACAAAAATAAGACAAAAAACACAAGCAAGACAAAAAGGAAACAAAACAAAAAAAAACAAGAAACAAAATGACAAAAGTGACAAAGAGTGACAGAAAACAACGCAGAAAACAAAGTAAAACTCTTAGGTGAGAAAAGGAGTTGGCGGACAACATGGAAAGAACATCTTAAAAGATGTATTTTTACCCAACCTTGAGTAAAATGAGTGAACTAAAACAGAAATGTGCCCCGATGTCATCATAAGCTGTCATTTTTTCACTTCCATATTGGGCTAAACTTATCTTCTGAGTTCCTTGAAATCCCAACAGTCAGTTTTGAAAGACTAAAATCTCCCCCAGTTGAAGCACACAGAGAAGTAAAACTAGACTTTTTGGTCATGTTGTGCAAAAGAAGAACAGAACTAGACTGAAATCTATACATTTCTACATACATTTGTCCTCCATTGTTGCAGGAGTTTATTGAAATGAACATTAGTTTAAGGTCACAAGACTCAAGGAATCGATTGGGAACTTTACTTCATTTTTCAGTGGTTTCATCGACACTTTTGATAAGAAGTCAACCGTTTTAAGAATGAAGTTGTCGAGTTAGACATGCAGAAGAAGCTCTAGAAGACAATCAGCAGCAACACAAACTAATCTGCTCCTGACTGACGAAAACAAACCGCGGTGGAATCGATGATACCGAGAAGCTTGGCACATGAAGAGGAGCTAATGGAGGGTGTTAGCGTGAAGCTAAGAGCCACACATGAACATGACTGGAGGTTGGTAGCTGGCTGGTAGCCACTCGGCTGCTAAATGCTATGAGTCAAGTGGACTCCCCAAAACATCTAAAACTGCTGCTGTGGTCCACGTCTTTCATGTAGAATCTAGTGTCTTATCATACCACTGGGCAGATGTGGACAGCTGTGGATTTATTTGCACCATAATTGCAGTAATGTGCATTTAGACACGTTGAATGATGTCATATTTGAGGCTACAAGCCGACATCCATGTTTATGTGGAGCCTTGAAACGATGACATCATAGGGACTTTGTGAACCCATGAGGTCGACTGAGGATGGTTATTAGCAGTCAATTTGACGGACAACTGATTTTTGGAACTGCTGTACTAGTATATTTGAAGTAGAAATAAAAATACTGGTGTCAAAGTTTTGGAAAACAACAATTCCAACACAAAACTTTGACCCTTTAACCCAATAAGCTCCAAGCATTTCTTTGCTCCTGTAGCATTTTTACTCACTCTGGGTTAATTTTTTGCTGCAATATAAAGTCCTGCACCTCTAAGGAAGCAGAACAACCCAGACAGGAAGTAGAGAAAAACTGTGACTCTACATTTACATATATATACAATTTTACAACCTCTACAAACTACTACTACTCTGCACATCAGCTGTAGAAAGATGTTTCACCATGCTGAATGTATCTTCCAACAATTTACTCCTCTGTTCACCATTTTTATTTATTTTACTGATCAAATCTGCTTTATTTCCTCTCAGTCACTCTAATTTGCTTCCACACTGGTCTCCTCTCTGCTTTGTGTATACACAGCCTGCAGTTCAACCGAGAAGTCTCTTAATTTTGGTAACTTTGGTCCCATTGGAGTGAATGATGGTTTCTCAGTTGGTGATTATTAATATGAGGCATGCAGAATAAAGACATTTTGATCAAATAACACAATTTTATGGTCAGATTTAGTACATTTCCCAATGGAACCACATGTCACAGCAGAGAAGTACCATCTGGAACCATCTGAGTGGTAAAAAACTGATGATTTTACGTGTTTTTACACTTTGAGGCTCTGATAAATGGTCTATTTTTTCAAAACAACTGCTAGTTTCGGGGTTCAAAAAGGTTAAAAAGTGGGAATCCTTCCATCAAACTCAGTATTAAACTAATGCACTTGATCTAAATGCAAAATGAAAGCACCAAACCAACTCTTTTAGCTGCAAAGACAAAACTTTAGTTAGAATGTTTGTGTTACGGATGCAAATATAAGATAGGAATTTGATCAGTAATAATAACAATAACAACAGCCAGCTGCGTAAGAGTGTTTTTACATGCATTTTTTTTTTTTTTTTTTTTTTTTTATCGTGAAGGAAAAAAAATGATACCAATAATATAGAAGATGCTCAATATCACATTTGACAACTGGCTGACTCCTCTTTATGAAATTTAATTTGTGCAAATGATTTATTTTTGCTGAATGTTAACATGAGACATGCAGAATAAACTGATTTAATTTAAATATTGTGATTTAAAGTCCAGATTTGGTTATTTTTTTACAATGGAACTGGACATTACAGGTGAGCAGTTCAAGAATCATCTGAAAGGTGAAAAACTGCTGATTTTTGGGGGGTTTTATGGTTCCTGGCTCTGATAAATGGTGCAATTTTTTAAGATGCCTTTTAAACTCAGGGTTCAAAAGTAACATTAATTTACCTATAAATCATCTATTCATATTTACACTCATGTTTTTTTGTGTGTATTTCTGTTCTACGTATATTTTGTCTATATGTTTTATGTATTTGATACATTTATTACTCCGCCAAAGAACACAGTGGAGTTATGTGACGATCGGCGTATGTTTGTCTGTCTGTTAGCAACATTACTCAAAAACAGACTAACGGATTTGAATGAATTTTCAGGGAAGGTCAGAAATGACACAAGAACCAAGTGATTAGATTTTGGCAGCGATGCAGCTTATAGTCTGGATCCACTGATTTGTTAAAGATTTCTGTATCATTGCCAGATAGCGGCACGGCATCACTGTAACCATGACAACCAGAGAACACTACATCAGCTGCCTGCTGACGATCACATGATTGTGATCCTACTACAAATCCACCGCTGAGGACTTATCAGGACTTACCCATCAGAAATGATCCAAGGAACAACTGATTAAATTGTGGGGGTGTTTCTGAGTTCCATCAATTCCTGCCGCCCACTACATATTTAGATCACGCGATTTGGTATCCATACGAATCGCAAGGTCATTGTGTTTGTGGGTACATATATATTAAATGGCCACATTCTATGTTGCCGTAATTTCTGATCATCAATAACTAATAAACAAATGCTGCTTTTGTTAAAAAAATAAATAAAAAAATGCTGCATTTCTGACAATGCTATATGGGGGAATGAGCAGCCTTGGAGGAGGACTGCGCTCTCTGACTGCTTTTCTAGTTCCTACATGAGGCCTCTTGGCCAGGTCATGTTTGTAAATGGGAACTGGTTGTCAAACATCTTTACCTGGTTAAATAAAGGTCAAATAAATCCAAATTAATATTAAATGGTCAGTTTAAATGCAAAGTGAAAGTACTGAATCGAATCTTTACGACGCTGTGATGACACACAACAGACACACTATGTACAATAAAGAACTGAATCTTGCACTGGAATGCACTTTAAACCCATCCTACTGCTCATGTGCACTAACTCTGTTGGCATATTTATATCTTTTCAGTATTTTTTAAATTTTATTTGTATATAGTGTGCCTTTTTCTATTCTTTATCTATGGCTGGGAGTCACTAATCGTAATTTCGCTGCGTGGAAACACAATGACAGTAAAGATTCTTGATTCTTGATGAGGAAATTCCTGAATTTTGGTTCCTTTTGTGACATTACATGGCATTAAAGATACAAATACAAGTTTGATTGTTGAGCAGTGGTTGGTAAAAAGGGGGTTTTCCTCTCTTTCAACAGGACGACTCAGAGTCTGGAGCGAATCAGCTCGGCTCGTTGCATCATCCAATATTCCCGCTATATGGACTCCACCCTGCAGCGCTATTCGCTATGTGATCTATTTATTGGAACTCACTGCATTGGAGACTTGTAGAAGTTCTCATTTCTGCACCGGTTTGTGATCGACCTGAGGATCGGCGTTTAGAAACACAAAAACTGGCAGCAAACAGCGATTAAACCTCTGCAGTCAATCAGCATTGCTCCCTGTTCCGTTCAGACGGCTTAATAAGAAACAAAACAGTCCTCTCTGTCTCTCTGTTTTTGATTCCTGCTTTTTCTTCCTCCTCCTCTTTCCTTTTGCAACACTCCAGGGTCACCATCTGCATGGCAACACTCGCAGCATGACACTTCCATAACCCGGGAGGAGGAGGAGAGCGACGGAGCGCAGACCTCTCTCCCTCTATTCACAGGCCACCCATAATTCATTAGCTCCCCTCTCATCCCCGCTGCATTTCTCTCTGCTCTGCACTGTGACCGATGCAGGTTTCTGAAGCCTCGTTCGGCTATTTTCTGGAATGAAGCTGCTGACAGTCATTTTTTTCCCCCTGCCGCCATTCAGCATGTTTTAAATTCAACCTTTTTCATGCCGAACCTCATTCAGAAGAGACATCTTTCAGAGTGTGGAACAATGAATTTTAGCCTTTGAGGACGTTATGCTGCAGTATAATCAAGAAACTGCATCTCAGCCGTCAGCATCGACTTTTTTAGTGGTTTATCTTCAAAACAACAACGTAGAACGTCACCGTGCGCAACAGGAATTGGTCTCATAACTCTCTAAAGTGAAAAAGGTAGTTAGGTAAATCTAGCCTCAAATTCATTTTATTCTACGTCTCATTTAAAAAATCTCCCAAAAATAAACAAATCATTTGAAATAGATTCTGTGAAAAACAAAAAATTGTGTTCCTCTGCAAAACAAAAAGCCATGACTGACTCAGCTGTGACCAACACTCGTGACAAAAATTCTGTGACTTTTCAGTTAAATTGGAAATGTTTCAAGCTTGACCTTTTTTCATCCTTGATAATATAATGCTGTAGTGTAAAAAATAGATTATTTATCAGAAACAGAAGCTGTAAAAACACACAAACAATACTGGATTCTTGAACCACTCATGTGAAACATGCTGCTCTGCAAAGAAAATTAACCAAATCTAAGCTCAAAATCTCTTTGTTCTACATGTCTCATTTAAAAATCTCCCCAAAATAAACAGTTTGTTTAAATCAGATTGTGTCAAAAATAAAAAAATTCTGTGTTCCTCTACAAAACCGAAAAGCCATGACTGACTCAGCTGTGATCAACACTCATGTGGTACAAATTCATTGACTTTTTGGTTGAATTGGACATTTTTCACGTTTGATCGTTTTTCATGTCAAATTTCATCCAGAAATAAGTGGTTTGGAGCAACACATTTTCAGAAAAATGCAGTTTTTAGAGTGTGGGACAATACAATTTGCCTTTGAGAACATTACACTGTAGCATAATTAACCAAACTCCATATTAGCCATTAACACCAACTTCTTAGATGAGTTTTTTTTAATCATGTACCAGAAGAACAATGATTTTCATTTAAAAAAAAAAAAAAAAACTGCCTCTTAACCATCTAAGCCTGAAAAAACAGCGATGGGTTTGAAACATAGAATAGAATAGAAGAATAAAATATTCTTTATTGTCATTATACAATGTATAACGAGATTGCAAACATATACGATCTTTAAAAAAATCTGCAAAAAATGACACCATTTATCAGAACCAGAAGCTGAAAAAACACAAAGAATATGGATTCTTAGCTTTCCAACAGTTCTTCAACTACTCATGTGAAACGTGCCGCTCTGCGAAGAAAATGAACCAAATCTAAGCCCAAAATCACTTTATTCTTCATGCCTCATTTAAAAATGTGCAAAAAAAAAATAAACCTTATTCTTGAACCAGAGTCTGTGAAAAACAATTAATTCTGTGCTCCTCTGTGAAACTAAAAAGCCATGACTGACTCAGCTTTAATCAACAGTGATGCAACACAAATTCTGTGACTTTGTGGCAGAACTGGAAATGTTTTAATTTGACAGGTTTTTTTCATGCCAAACCTCATTCAGAAAAACACAGTTTTAATAGTGTGGAACAATACAATTTGCCTTTGAGAACATTATACTGCAGTATAATCAAGCAAACTGCATCTCAGCCATCGGTGTCAATAGTTTGTGATTTATTTCCGAGTAACTATGTAGAAGACGCACAAGAAAACTAATGATTTCCTTCAGAAAACAAATTGGCCTCTTGACCCTCTGAACCCTTGAGGTGTAAAATGCATGCTACCTTTTTAAAAATCACCAAAATTACACCATTTATCAGATCTAGAAACTGTAAAAACACCAAGAATTGTTGGATTTTCAGCTCTCCAACCTTCCTTGAACTACTCATTTGTAACATAAAGATCTGCCCAGAAAGTGAACAGAATGTAAGTTAAATATCATGATGCTTATTTTAATCCACATGCCTCATTTAAAAATTTGCCAAAAAAAAAAAAAAAAAAATTTGCTTGAATTAGATTCTGTGAAAAACAAATTCTGTGCTCCTCTGTGAAACTAAAAAGACTCAAATGATTCAGCTGTGACCAAGAGCTACTTAACAAAAATTCAATGACTTTTTGGCTGAAATGGAGATGTTTACTTTTGACCCTTTTTCATGCCAAGCCTCATTCAGAAAAAGGTATTTTTTAGAGCTTGGGACAATAAATTTCAGCCTTTGAGAACATTACAATGCAGCATAATCAACCAAACTGCAGCTTAGTCATCATCATCAACTTTTTTAGTGACATAATTTCAAATAACACTGTAGAAAATAACCATGCACAACAAAAATAATTATTTCCTTTAGAAAAAAAAATTGGCCTCTCGACCTTCTGATCACTAAAACGCAGCAGCAAGTTCAGAAAGCATGTTATCTTTTAAAAACCTGCAAGGGCCAGAAACTGAAAAGACATGAAAAAAACCGAAGAATTATTGGATTTCGTCTTTCCAACTTTCCTTCAACTACTTATCTATGAATATTAACCGAAGTCTGAAAGCAGGACATTGCATCCAAAATCATTTCATTCTGAATGTCTTGTTTAAAAAATTTGCAAAAAAATAAACCATTTGCTTGCAACAGATTCTGTGAATAATGATAAATTCTGTGCTTCTTGACAAAATTAAAATGACAAAACTGACTCAGCTGTGACCAACAGTCACCTGACAAAAATTCATTACTTGTTTTAAATTTGACCATTTAAATAAAAAATAAAAAAATCATGCCAGACTTCAGTCAGACAAAGGGTCGTTTTTAGAGTGTGAAACAACATCCTGCAGTATAATCAACCAAACTGCATCTAAGCCATCAAAAAATCAACATTTTTAATGTTGTTGTTTTTCTAAATAACACTAAATCATAACCATGCATAAGAAAAATCATGATTTCCTTCTAAATTGGCCTCTTGACCCTCTTTCCAACTTGTCTTCAACTACTCATCTATGAATATTAACCTAATTTAAGCCTAAAATCGCAATATTGCATCAAAATCAGTTCGTTCTACATGTCTCATTTAAAAATTTGCCAAAATTAAACCATTGGCTTGAAACAGATTCTGTCAAAAATGAAAAATTCGGCGCTTCTCTGCAAAACTATGCCTGACACAGCTGTGACCAACAGTCACCTGACAAAAATTCTAAAATTTTAACAATTTTTTATGCTAGACTTCAGTAAAAAAAGGTTGTTTAAGAGTGTGAAACAACATCCTGCAGTATAATCAACCAAACTACATCTCAACCATCAACACATCAAGTTTTAAAGCTATTCTTTGTCTAAATAACGCTGTAAATCACAACCATACACAAGAAGAAGTATGATTTCCCTACAGATGGCCTCTGGAGCTGCACAGATACAACCTGACTCTTACAAAAGCAAACCCTCACCACGATTGGTCAGTTTTTCATTTTAGCCCCTGGTCCTGCATTGTCTGCATTTTTCTGGCTTCATTTCAAGCATCCATCAGTCACACACAAAGAGATTATTTCCTCTTTTTTTTCCCCCCTCCTCATTTCCACCAGGCAGAGTGCCAATGTTTTCCTTTCCTCCGCTGACTCTCACCTCTCATCCCTCCTCTTCCACTGCTCTTGCTTTTCAGTTTGCAAGGAAAAAGCTGTTTATTTATGCAGACAAGATCTATTTTTTTCTCCCTTTTTCCCTCTTGGTTACATGCTTGTAGACGATCACTTAAAAAAAACAAAAAAAAAAAAAGAGGAGGAATCCAAAGACTGGAAGACAAACCTGCAAAGTAAAAAAAGGAGGGATTTTAAAAAGAATCTGACGACGTGAAGACGGTTGTGTGTCGCCGGTGGAAACACTGAGACGGGTTTAAAGCTGCTTTATGTGGCCACGGCCGCCGTGCACACGGCAGCAGCACCTTTGAGAATAAGACTATAACAAAGTACAGCAGTAAAATACAGCCGGAGGGAATGATTAGTGTGTGTTTGTGTGTGTCGCTGGTGAAAGAGAGCGCCAGATAGAGTGCCGTGCTCCAGGTGGTGCATTATTAAACAGATTTGTCACTTTGGGCCACTGGTGTTAAGAGTGTGTGTGCGTGTGTGTGTGTGTGTGTGTGTGTGTACAGACGATGAATGTATAGGTTGCAGGGAGCAGCTAAAGTTGAGATAGAAAATACTTTTTTTTAAAACACAAGCTAAATTGACCTCTGAACCCTAAAACCCAGTGGTGGGCTGGAGATGTACGCTATCTTTGACAAATAATCAAAATGACAACATGTATCAGAGCTAGAAACTGTAAACACAGAGAATCGATAGATTTTCAGCTTTCCAACGGTCCTTGAAACACTCATGTAGCTTAAAATGTAAATATTCTTCTTCACGTCTCATTAAAAAAAAGACCAAAAAAATGTGAAATGTGAAAATGTAAATAGTTCAATATCTATAGTATGTAGAGTGACGGTTATTTCCAGTGTTGATAACACCTGTGGACAATTTTTTTTTACATTTTTAAGACTAATGATAAAAGAAAAACAAATTTCATGTCTTCTTTTCCATGATTTATATCATTATATATGGACATAAGGACAGATTTTTTCTTTTCTTAATGATTTAATATTCAAAATGTATTTTTCTTCACGTCTCATTTAAAAATTCACCCAAAATAAAGCATTTTCACCACATTCTGTAAAAAATAAAAAAAATTGCCATCATCCCTGCAGCCAAGAAGCCATGAGTGACTGAGCTGCAACTAACAGCCACGTGACAAAAATTCTGTGAATATTCTGCTGAACTGCAGGCAGTGTACACAGAGTACACAAAATTGTTGGATTTTCAGCTTTCCAACAGTCCCTGAACTAATCACATGTAACATGCAGCTCTGCTACTAAAACGAACCAAATCTAAGCTCAAATTTAAACATTTGTCTTCATGTCGCGTTTAAAAATCCACCAAAAATGAAGCATTTGTACCACATTCTGTTAAAAACAAAAAATTCTGTGATCCTCAGTGAACCAATAAACCAAGATTGACTCTGCTGCAACAAACAATCATTTCATAAAAAATCTGAGAATATTCAGTTGAACTGCAGGCTGTGTGCACAGAGCAAAAGCAAGACAAGTATAGAAACACACTGCAGAGATTGAGAGCAAAACCAAACATAACTGAGCAACAAAATAAATGCAGCACGGCTTGAAAAGGTGAACAGAGCAGCAAGTTGTTGGAGATACATTCAGCATAGTGAAACATCTCTGGAGGAAAGTGCAATTGTGAAAAGTGGTGTAAAAAACACCAACTTTGTAGAGAACAGAAGAGAGACAAGTATCGAAACAAATTCCAAGTGTAAAATGACCAAAATGATGCAAAACGAACAAAACAAAGAACAAAAATAACAAAACTGTGATGCAAAACTACTACAACATTACGTAAAATGACCAAAATGAGGCAAAACGATAAAAACATGGGTTAATTTTACAAACTGACACAAAACAACTACAAAAACTGTAAAATATGAATAGAACCTACAGAAAAAAAACTGTATTTTACATACAGTGAGTAAAAATGTGACAAAAACATCTTCGATTTCAGCTGTTTAATAGAGAAACGTTTGATTAAAATTTCTCAAAACGAATACCACAATGACCTAACTTCATTTTTGCACACTTTTAGACCTAAACTGCATTTTACTGAATAACTCAAACATTCTTTATAGGGGACGTGATGATTTGGTAAAACTGAAAGTTCAGGGCGATAAAAGGGGAAAACAGCCATAAAAAGACAGAAATACTAAAGAAGAAGAAACAGGGAAAAAAGAAAACTGGGGTGATAATAAAACCAACACTACAGAAAAGAAAACAAAACAATAAGAAAATAAGAAACAAAAAAGATGAGGCAGTGAAAGCCAAAAAAAAGACAGAAAAAGAGAAAAAAATGCAACGTCTCTGGTTGGACATTTGATTTAATGCCACTGAAAACACACTTTCTGTCAGTTTCCATCACTTCAGAGGACATTGTGTTGATTTACGCTCATTTCTTGGCGACGTATCCGAATTTTAACCCTAATTTTAATCTACGCTAAACCATAAATGGAAAATTTAAGGTCTCATGTCCTCACAACATGAGTAGAACACACACTCCGTAAAGGTGTTGTGCTTTAAATCGGGATCGTTGTTGGAGAAAAAAAGCAGCTCCTGCGTTCGTCGTGACACGAAACCAGACTTGTTTCAGTCAAAAACAACATTAAAGAGACACACAACGTCCTCGGAGTGTGTGTCTATGCATGTGTGTGTCTGTGTGTGTGTGTGTGTGATCTGTGTGTATGATGTGTAAGCCGGCGGTAGCTAGGTAATCTCACTTCTGGATGAAATCAAACAAGAGAAACGCTGAATCGGGCAACAAATGCAGAGGACGGGACGGGAACAGCGAGTCCACACACACACAAGGACACACACACACACACACACACACACACACGGCGTTGCAAAGGCTGGGAATGATTCAGCACTGCGACTCCAACACACTTCTTGTAAAAGCAGAACAGCGTCCAGGTCTGAGCAGCTCTGGAACGTTTCTCATCTAAACTGTGTCCATTTAAACCTCTTCTTTTTTTAATTTCCCTCCAGATGTTTTTACTCCTGGAGAAGGCAGAAAAAAATCAAACATCTCCCCTGAAATGGAAGATAACAGACATATAGCCTCTTAGATTTCAATGTTTTTTTTTTGGCTGTTTTTATATTTTCATCCTGATTTGTTAGTTGCAGGTAGTTTAACCTGCTGAACTCCAAGTATTGTCTGGATGGAAAACATGCAGTTTTATGCTCATATTTTGACAATTTTCAGAACAGAAAGGTACATCACACCTTGTCTGAAATGTGAAAATATGATGAATTATTCAGTTTTTCATAGTTTCTTGTGTAAAAAAAAGTAAAGTTTTTCACAGAATCTAGTTTGAATGAATTATTTAAGCAAATCTTTACAAGGGGCCTGTAGAATTAACAGGATTTTGAGGATTTTTAGCTCAGATTTGGACAATTTCTTCGACTAAACTGTACGTCATGTGTGATTAGTTCAAAGAGTGTCTAAACAATGAAAATCTGATGAATTTTTCTGTTTTTACTGTTTCTAACTGTGATAAATGGTATCATTTGGACATTAAAAAAAAAGACGTCTTTCAAATGTGGCTCTTGGGGTTCGGACGGTTTATGTCTAAAAATGTGACACAGTTTATAAAATCATATGTTTTGCAAAGAAACAAGTCAATGCAGATGTCAAATAAACACAGGAGGAGTAAAATCCACAATATTTACCTCTGAGAAGTTGCTAACAAGCACCTCAGAAATGCACTTTCACACCAGCGCAAACCCCACAATGATAACCGTGTGATTAAAGAGCGACTTCATATCAGAGGTGATGCTCCAACTTCTAATAAAACGCCGTCTTCCTCGTGATAAACTCACACCTGAAGGAGTCTTTCCTCCTCGTTCCTCCCGTCTGTCATCCTCCCCACTTCTGCCTCTTTTGTGTTTAGTGACGCACTCTCGCCTCAACTATATAATTATCTCCTCGCCGACTCCAACGAGAGGAACTCAGCCCTCCCTCCCTTCCCTCCGTCCGCCCGCCCCGTCCGCTCAATGCCGTATTGTTTCTCCACCGCCTCAAAAAGCTTTTGATTGACGGCTGTGGGAAGCGAGGAGTGAGCAGCGAGCCCGCCCCCGCCGCACAGCGACCCTCCCTCCTGCCAACCGCCGCTTTCACTTGGACTTGTCAGAGGCGGCTTCGATCAAGTGATGTGATGGTTTAAAAGAAAAACTCTGGTTGAGGTGCGTCACTAGACGGCAGCTCTAATTTGAGCAGTTTTAAAAAGCCAAAAGGTGACTTCGCCACTTTATTCTGCAGGAGGAGAAAACCACGGCTCAGGTGGAATTACAGCTCGTATTGTTTACCTGAACTGTGACTTGTGCTTCTACTTACAGCTCAGAGGTGTTTCCTCTGACCTGATAGTCATGAAAATAGCTTGACGTGAGTCGACCGGCGTCATCGTTCCGCAGGTGTCAAACTCTGTACGACGGAGGTTTGAGCGAATTTCACGTGTAATTCTCATTCAGAACTCAACAATAGCAAATTAACAGATTCCACATAACGGCTCCAGCGACATTTGAAAAGGCAGAAAATGCTGAAAATTGCAGCTTCAGTGTGCACTTTCCCACCTTTAAACCAGTATAATCCGGGCACACTCCGACGCGGCGCTATCAGAGGGGATCTAAAGAGTCAAACAGTCGGTTCTGCTAATTAGGCCGATGGATTTGCGCCGTCCGGCAGCACAGGAAGCGACACATGGTGCAAGAAGGAGCGGGACTTTAAGTGGATTAATTAAAATCAACACTGCAGAGGTCAGAGGTCAAGTTGCTGCTCTCGCTCTTCCCTCTCCGTCGCTGCGGGATGAAGCGAAATCATGCAGGTGATGGGATGAAGCGGAGGAACGACGGCGAATTAAGAATTTGTTTGGGGCTGATTTCGCTCTGAAAATTGATCTCCGGATGCAATTAGTTCAGAGGGTAATAGAATAAAAAAACCTGTCCTCTGTCCCTTCCTTTAATTGAATACACCTCGTCTTTGCCATGCGTGTGTGTGTGTGTGTGTGTGTGTGTGTGTGTGTGTGTGTGTGAGTGTGAGTGAGTGAGTGTGTGGGAGCCGGATGCAATCAGATGGAATTAATATGCATGCTGTTTCTCATTATGGAATAACTGAACTGCACTTGAGAAATGTGATGTGATGCTCTGTGAGAGGCAGATTTCCAGCATCCGTCCCCGGAACATGAGCTCATACGTAGTGACAGAGTGTGTAAAAAAAGGAAAAAAAGATCAAATATAAGGAAAAAAATGCACAAGAGCTGACACGCCCTGCTGAGGATCACATGCACACACTTGTCACTTAAAATTCCACGGAGCTGCTCGCGTTAATCAGCTAACTGTGCTAATGTGCGCAACACGCCGGCTGCTTATATCACTTCCGTAGTTCGGGAAGGTTCTTGAATTCAACCAGATTCGGACAAAAAGTGCTTTTGAAATTTCACAAACAACTAAATCAGATGTTGCCGCTCGCCGAAGGTGGCTTGTTACTGCCGTGTTTATGATGTGAGTGTATCTGAGCGTGACGGAGGTGAGTCTCATTAGGGGGAAAACAATGCCGCCGCCACCGAGGTGCTTCATTAACATAGACGATTGAGGAGTGTGTTTGTGAGGGAATGAGGGAGCAAGTTTAGCAAAGAGTGACTGTGTGTTTATTAAGATGCACCAGAGAGGGTCTCTAATCTCTCAGGTTTAATCAAAAGAAGAAGAAGAAGCAGCATCGCTTGCAGCTGTTTTTTTTCTTCTTCTTGCATAATCTGGCTCTCAAGCCCCGTCGGTGACCTTTGACCTTTCACCTGCCGAGCAAACATGGCCGTCTCCAGCTCCAAAACGCCAATCATGGAGTCGTAATCGGTGCTAAAATTAGCCTAAAAGTGACTTTTTTTTCTGCCAAGAGATGTGTCCCCGTTAAGGAAATAGACCGAGAGCGTGTCCGCAGAGGAAGCCTCCGCCGCAGCTATTTATGAGCGCGTGTCAGGTCAGCTGCGTGGCCTATATTTCAGTCTGGATGGTCATCACTTGGATATGACATCATTTAGCCCCCCCCCCCCCTTCATCCTCATCCTCCTCCTCTTCTTCCTCATCCATCAGCAGTTCAGTGAAATACGCCTGCTCTACATTGCTCCACTCGCTTTCTATTTTGGATTTGGCGGATAATGACGGTCGGGATGGAGGGCAGCGAGTAGCAGAGGGGGGAGGTGGAGGGGTAAGAAATGATAAAAGGGGGGGGGTGCAGAGGCGGCATTAAAAGAAAAATAATTTGCGGGTCTTGAGGGTTTCTGTCTCCGTTTTTCTGAAATAGAATTTGCGATAGTCCCTGCCGCTGCCGCCCCGAAATCTGTCGAGGGAATAATGACTTATTTATCAAATGGCTGAAATATTCAGGGACAAGGCCTTTTAAATCCCAGGCTTTTAAATTCATAGGGCTTTTTTTTTCTTCTGATGAGATGCTTAATGACAGTGAATGTATTCGGAGTGATTTCTGCAGGTCCGAGATGGAGCCCGGATGAGTCCAATAGCTGTTTGACCAAAAAAAAAAAAAAAAAAAGAGTGCGGAGCTGGAGCAGTTTCACCTTTGACCTCACGGGAAGGAAATTTAGTGTCAGGAGCCACAGTGCCAAGAAATAAGCGCCTGTGTTGCCTAAAACATGTTCTGGAGATAAAATTTAATGTTCTTCTACGAGCGCTGCTGCAGCAGGCAATCAGCCATCAGTAAATATTTCAAGATAAATTCCTGGAGGGGTGTACTTTCTTTTTCTGCTTTGCTGCCAGCAACATTTTTGAGGGGACCAAATCACTACTGGGGAGAGGGAGGGAGGAGGAGGAGTGGGAGGGCTGGGAGGAGATAAATGAGTGTTTGTTTCGTACTTCTTCCCTGGGCTGAAATGGACGAAGTTTGGAGATGATGGTGGCGATGAAGCGCAGGAGGGTTAATGAGATGTACGCGGACACCACAACAGCAGCAGCAGAGGAAGCAGCAGCTCGCATGACTCATGACAGAGCAGAGCAGCAGAGCAGGAGAGCAGATCGGAAAAGTACACAGCAGATTACAGAACAAATAATAATAACGATAAACAAAAAAAAATTAAAAAACGGCGCAAAAAAACCCGTGCGTAATTACGCACTGCAGCGCCACCAAACAACACCGTCGTGGATATCTCTCTCACACTCACGGCGGCGACCTCCTGTCTGCACCGCGTCCCACCCTTATTTTCCCAGAGAACAGGGAAAAAACACACAGATAGAGATAGAAGAGAGGAAGGACACCAGCGCACTTCTGCCTCCCGTTCCTCCACCTCCTCCGGATACACGACAATGGCCGAGACTGTGGAGAAACTAACCGGGGCGCTTACCTTAACACGTTCCAGCTTTTCAGAGGGTCCAGGTCTGAAATTATAGAAACCATGGTCGACTGGCTGGGCAGCACCGGGAGAGGGAGGGGGTGCGGCGAGAAAAAGATCGAAAGAAAAAGCGGCGCAAAGGCTGTAAACTCCGTCTGCGAATGACAGCGATTGCTCGGATGCAACCCGTCCTGGTTGTTCAGTGGGTGATGAGCGCTGTCACAGCTCTCTCTCCCTCTCTCACCCCTCTCTCTCACCCCTCTCTCTCTCCCTCTCTCTCCGCCCCCTCCAGTACAAAGCCTGCGCGCTCTGCAGACGCGTCTCCGAGCTTCCTCCGGTCCCTCTTCTTCAACAGACAAGCTGCTGCTGCTGGAAATGCACAGATGTACAGTTAAGGAGGGTTAAAAAAAAAAAAAAAAAAAAAAAAACAGCCACTCTGGAAACTCATTCACCTTTCTTTTTCTTAAAAACAAGAAAACACACCATAGGCAAACAGTTTACGCATCGTTTGTGTGGTTTGGCAAACTGGAAAACAAATCTGAAACCTGCAGCGTCTTGTTTGGTTTCATTTTTACGCTCAAACCTCCTTAAAGGATGGATCTGATGTCACCGGGAAGAACATGCTTAAATGCAGTTTTACTTCATTGTACTAGAAGATTCTGCTTTCTGGGACCTGTTGGATTGCGCTTTTAGAGGAACCTGTTGGCATCATTTAATTAAATGCATTCCTTAAACCTTTTAAGTTTGTGTCATTTAAACTCTAATTTCTCCATGAATCAATTTAAAACAAAATTAAAGTTTTAGAAGATTGATTAAATTGGCTTGATGATGTAATTTTTCTCCTTATAAACATGATTTTACTACCAATAATGCATAATTTGCCAATAAAATCAGCTTTTAATATATAGGAAAATCTAATTCTCTTAACTCAATATAGTTTTGTTGAACATAATTTATTCTGAAGTTGTTTTACTTCCACCAACTTAATATTGTGTGGAATTTAAACAGAAATTTTGGCAGTAATTCATTTAAAACATACTTTAAGTTGTAGTTAATTAAATTGGCTTTAAAATGTCATTTTTCTCCTTAAAAATGTGCATTTATGCTACCAATACCGCATAATTAGTGAATAAAACCAGCTTTTAATATATAGGAACATCTAATTGTTAACTCAATATAGTTTTGCTGAACATAATTTCACCAGAAGTTGTTTTAATTCTACCAACTTAATATTGGATGTAATTTAAACTCGAATTTCTGTGGTAATTTATTTAAAACACAATTTAAGTTGTATCAAATTAATTAAATTGGCTTGATAACTTCTCCACTTTCACATCAGGATGACAAATTCTTAATTTCTATGCTACCAATTACATAGTAAATGGTAACTGAACCTACCTTTGATTGCAGATGACAAGCCAAATCCGCTAACTCGGTATGTTTGTTGGATCAAGTTCTAGTAAATTCATTAAAACTGGCTTCGTAAAGTATTTTTTCTCCATTTTGAGTTTAGTTTTAAAAGTCCATAACAGCTTGTTTTTACGCTTTTTTTTTTTATTTACACAATTGGTCATTTAAAAAACACCGCTGATTGCAGAGAAAAAGCTAATTCCGCTAACTCAGTATAGTTAACAGGCTGAACATAATTTCATTGCAAGTTGTCGTAACTCAAAAAGACAAAAAAAAGCATGTGTACTGTTAGCACCATGTAATTAAATGCATGGTTGGAAGATTAAAAATGATCAATTTAGAATAACTTTTGAAGAAACGTTGTTTTGATGAGTTGTGTTGACGGAATTGCACCAACTTAATATTGTGTGTAAACTTTAGATTGTAGTAAATTCATTAAATTAACTGGATAACGTCTCCAATTTAACTTCAGGATTGCAAGTCCTTAAAATATGAATTTATGCTACTAATTATTCTATAATTAGTAATTACAAATACTAATTCTCCAAACTCAAAATAATTTTTTGACTGAATATAATCCCATTAGAAGTTGTCTTAACTAAAAAAAGATTCATGCACTTTGACTCATAATTCTGGGGTCCTGTTAGCACCATGCAACTAAATGTATGGTTGCTTTAATCTAAATTGGTTTCGATAAAACTTTATCAGTTGCAAACTTTGTTTTTATGTGTTGTGTTGATGTGAAACTGTTAGTAGTTCCACCACCACAATACAGAATGAAATTTAATCTCAAATTTCTTTGTTAACTAAGTGAAAACAAATTTTAAATAGTTGGAAATTAATTAAATTAGCTGGATAACTACTCCACCTTGATTTTACGATTCCAAGTCCTTAAAAATCTATATTTATACTACTAATCATTCTGAAATTAGTAATTAAAAAAGAAAAGCTAATTTATCTTAAATCAAAATAGTTCATTGGCTGAATACAACTTCATTACGTTCTTCTAATTTAAAATAGTTTGTTGGTTGAACATAATTCCAAGAGAAGTTGTCAAGAAGTGCCTGTGTGAGCGTATGTGTGTGCGAAATGTGTGCTCTTTCATATATTTCTACTTCATATTTTACTAGCATGGTGCACTTAAATTTCATTGTGTGTTTGTATAATGACAATAAAGAACGTATCTTTCTGTAATGCAAAAAGACTGAAAAGTAATTTTGGGGTTCCTGTTAGCACCATTCTGTAATTATAAATACCTGTGACTGTAGAGGAAAAGCTAATTCTCCAAACTCAAAACTGTTTGTTGGCTGAACATAATTCCATAACTCAAAATAATTGATGCAACCTGTTGGTTTGTTTTTGTTGTTGAGCCTAAACTTTTGCTTTTTGAGTGTCGGACGAGTGAACTTCCATCTCCCTCCAGAAACAGAACTGCAAGACGTCAGAGTTGGATGCCTCTTGAAATAAATTATGAAACCATCATTGTTCTCATTAAAGAAGCCAGGCCGACATGTCAAAGGCTTCACGGCTAATTCATGCACGTTGAAATGTGTCGCCACCAGAGATTCATCGGCATCAACACAACCCTGCAGAGCATCTCGCTCCCCGCAAACCCCCCCCCCATCAGCGCTAACTTCCCGTCTGACACCACCACATCCTGTTGATAACTGCTTTTTCTTTTTTCTTTTTCTATCGTTTTCTTCTCCCCTCCCCTCGACATGGCAGCAGACGCGTCATCAGCAACAGCCAAGTCCCACCTGTTATGAGCTGCTATCTATTTGCTCATCGGGATAAAAACAGATGAGCCCTCGATGGTAATAAAAAAAAAGAAAGAAGACAGTGTCAGAACTGTGTCTGTTTCAGATAATTGTCTGGGACAACACAGCAGAGTGGGACTGAGAGTCTCTGCCAAAGCCATTGTAGTTTCAGCTCTGGCGCTTTGTTATTTTTTGCAGGGTTACCGTGCTAGTCAGATAATGGTCAGTTTGACAGGAAACTGCTGCAGTTTAAGTTTAGATAGTTCAGAAAAAAGAACATTAGAGCCCAGTGTTGGCTTCATCATCATGTTTTGAAGCCTTCTCCAATCAGAGAACATCCATCATCACCAGTTTTTGAAAACTTTCCCCAAAAAATCGAGGTTTGCAGGGGGATGCGTCGAGTTTCGAGGTAATTTCCAGAACTGAAAACCCGCTTTGGGTGGAATCAAACGGAGAATTTGAGCTTCGAGTCGAGCGCTCTGGAGGTAAAGACGTAACGGTAATGCGATGCTACAGCCCGACGCTCTCAGCATCAGCAGCCATACCGCACCGGCTTTAAATAGACTCAATTGGACATCTGCTTCACAGAGGAGGAGGAGGAGGAGGAGGATGGAGAGAGTTGACAGCAACTCTCTCCCTCTTCCACTGTCTCTATTTCGGTCTCTCGTGCTCATATAGAAACTAATGCTCGCACACGCCAGCGAGATCAAACAGAGTTTAGTTCTAATTCCTGCATGATAATCACGCTGGCAGGCCTGACGCTTCCGAGTAGGTGTTGATGTACGAGTTAGCAAAGCACGCAAACACCTGGAGAATAGACAGGCAACACCACTCACTGAGAGGTTTTACTGATCATCTTTATAGAAAAAGAAACAATAAAAGTACACATTAATTCCCTTTAATATCACCTTAAATCAAATATATTGTAGTTTATTCCTGCAAGTAGTGCAATGAATTTGTATTTAAACCTGTTGACAATGAAGCTGCACCAAACAGGTGTTCTTATGGTCGACTAATGTGATGATTTTTAATTTTTTCTCAATTAATTGATTATTCCTTTGGTCTATAACATGTGAGAAAATGTTGAAAAATGTCTTTTGTCCACAACCCAAAGATGTTCAGTTCATTGTAACAGAGAAACAACAACACCAACAAATAGTCTTCATATTTAAAAGGTGTAATAGATACATTGATGTTTATTTTCTAATAAATAAATAAATGAAACTGAGTAATCACTTATAAAAATAGGGAAGTACAGATCAAATTTTTCTTTCCGGATCGTTTAATATTCCGTATCTGCTGATACCTGATACGTTTTTTACTAGATCACACAATTTGAGTATTGTAGATCAGCTGTAGTACCTGGTTGTGCCACCAGGTGGAGCATTTTACTGTTTAATACTGTAGGAAGCAGAGGAAGTGGGCAGTTCCATGTTCCACGATCAGAGATCATTGTAGGAGTTTAGCAAGTAAAGGGGCACCATGACAAAGACTTCTGTGAGCCATAATGACTGGATTTTCGGCACTTCATCACGTTTCTGTAGTTTCGCCAGCAATGTCAGTGATCAATAAAAAGTATGCTGACTCCATAATATCACATTATCAGTTATTCAATTAATATTAGTCAAATTTACAACACACAAAATAGCAAATACAAAGGATCAGGTCCAGATTCTAGCCAATACCAATTCTAGTTTTTACTAACAATATATTCCGAGTCTAACAGTATTCAACCATGTTTCCCAAATGCAGCTATATACTGTAAAAATCTGGTGTTTTTCAGCTAACAGTGCAGTGTCTATAGTGCCTCATTTGAAAATTTGTGAAAAGTAAACCATTTGCTCTTAAAAAATGCTTAAAAAACTAAAAATAAATAAACCTGGGCTGTTATTAGTGACATAGTTTCATCCAACAGGTTCGGCAACTTGTCGGCTGAACTGCAGGCTGTGTTTTCACAGAGCAGGGAGAAGAAAAACATGGAAACAAACAAAAAATGCAAATATTTAAACATCTATAGTACATAGTGTGTCCATTTTCACAAGCATCAGTAACATTTGTTGGCAGTTGGGGAACTACTAATTCCAACTTTTTTCAATTTTTGTAAAATAAGTAATCGAAGCAATTCAATATAGTTTTTTTTTATGATTAAATGCATTATTGGTTTGTTACACTACACAAAAGACAGTATTGAGTTCTCTCTTTCTCTGGCCATGCTTGTGCTGATTCTGTAGGTATTACAGTCAAAATGAGGCCACAGTGAGTAAAAATGTGAAAGTACCGGAAAACACCCAGAAACTACTTGGGAGTCAGAGGGTTAACATTGAGAAAATTCATCATCAAGGTTATAAAATAAATATGCAGTTCAGGTTATAGAATAAATGTGATTAAAAGTGTTGTTTAAAATAAGTTTTTTAATGAACAGCTTCTTCTTGTGTTAACGTTTTGTCGACCCACCCATCCACCCTGACCTCCTCCCTATGCAGATTTGGCGTCACCTTCGCCTCTTTCTTTGCTCCCATCATTCAGTGACTGCAACCACCAGTAGAGGACACTGTCACAATGAAGCCGAACTATAATATGCTGCACAAAAGTCCTATGGAGTTGTTTTTTTTTTCTTTAACGTTAGGACGATCTGTTTACCATGGGAAAAAAATAAAGATGTAGCGTGGTGAATGAGTAAAGTGTGACTCCAGGATTGACTGCACCGTCACCGCCTGTTTGAACCTATCAATCCTGTTATTCAGCAAAGGATTTAAAACATTCAGACTCCTTTCCGGCACATATTTACACGTCCAGGTACATGCATTAGCGCGGCTGTATTCAATATTACAAAACCGATGGAGCCAAAACAATATCAGCACGATAAACACCTTGTATTCCTCGCGCCCCGAGCTTCTTTATTCGACAAAATCAGGCAGATCTGAGGACGAGCCTTGAGGTTTATGTCATCATGCATATGTGATGTGCATTTCAATTCTAAACAAAGTCTGTGTATCTTAAAACCACCCACTGAATACAGATCTCCATTTTACCTCAATCCATTTAAAAAAAAAAAAAAGAGGGGAGGCGGGAAGTGGAGATGAGAGGAAAAGAAGAAGAAAAGAAAACAAGCAGAGGAGAGGATGTGGATGAAATAAGTATGGGGGGATTATTTCATAAACGACAGAATTTTCTTTTCTGCGTAAGTCATTTGATCCTGTCAAACATGCCTAAAGCCATACGCCCACGTGCTCATTGTCTGAAAAACGCTCCGTTTATGAGAATCTCCCCCCTTTCAAACAATGAGTGGTTGGCTGGCTCAGGCTCCACATCAGCCACAGCAGCGTTTCAGTACAAAAAAAAAAAAAAAAAAAAAAGCAAATGAGATTTAAATCGGGGACGCAAAGTGGCGCGCTCACGCCCAGGAGAACGGCCCGGCGAGCTTGTTTGTTTGTTTGTCCCACGCTGCAATCAGTGCGCTAAATTACAGAGGGCCTTCCGTGTGCTGTGTTTACCTCCAGGACGGCCGACATAGATGCAGAACAAACAGAGCGGTTCCCTCTCCCATCTGGACCCTTAATATGTATCTCTAACGCCGTTGCCACTAATCTCCATTTACACCAGGAACACTGCTGCACTTACACAACACACACAGGGAATTTTTTTTTTGTTATTTTTGTTATTTCATGCCCTTTCCACGTACTGTATGTGTTATTCATTACTTCTGGTTTCCATTATGTCTAAACAAACATTGTCTGTGTTTGTTTTTAAAGCTACAGTTGCTGTAGTCAGCTCATTGTTTGGATTTTTTTTTAGCTAGCAGCTCTGGAGCAAATGGAAAAGTTAAAGACTACTTGGTGAAGAAAGTTGAAGTTGGTGGACGGTAAAGCTAGTGCTAAACTTACACTCATCAGGTAAACAAACAACCACTTGCTATCAGATTAGCAGCGTTAAAGGTGACAATATGTCAGACTTACATTTATAGTTGTGCTACTGCCTCCCAAATTGGTTATTTTGTGGGTTATGTCTTTGTAGATTCTCAGTCATTCAGGTAATAGTAATCTTCAGTGCTTCAGTAAAAGGCAAGTGGACTCGTTTTTTGGTTTTTGAAGATGTTCCACCTTCATGCAAGTCCTCAGTTCTTAATGACTGCAAATCGCATGACTCTGTTAATGAAAGATGAAACACATTACTGAAGGTCTATATGGTTCAAAACTGCCTAGGGAGGGATCTCAAGACTGCATTATAAGTACCTGATAATTGAGCCTGTAACACCATGTATCAGGTACTTATAATGTAGTCCTGAGGGACCTCAGGACTGCATTATAAGTACCCAGTAAGTGGGTCTACCACACCAGCCATCAGGTACTTATAACGCAGTTCAAAGATCCCTCAAGACCGCATTATAAGCACCCAATAAGTCGGTCAACCTCATCTATTATCAGGTAGTTATTGTAGAGTTCTAAGGTCCCTCAAGACTGCACTATAAGTACCTGATAAGTGGTGTCATAGACTCAATTAGAATTCCATTAAAAATACCCAGTAAGGGGGTCTGCAACACCAGTTATCAGGTACATATAATGCAGTTTTGAGGGACTTCAGGACTTCATAGTAAGCACCCTATAAGTTATAGACCAACTTATAGGGTGAAGAGAAAATGTTTGCATATCACAAATTCTTCTGATGCTGTATGTCAATACAAGGAAAAAGTGGTGTAGTCTTTAAGATCATATATCTTCAGGTGAGATTACCATGCAGCAGATTTTGTCATTTTTAATACAGGGGACATTAAAACTATAAATGGTTTAATGCTATGTTACTCCAAAGTGTTACACTAGAAGGAAATTGGACCTTATTTGGTTCTTTAAGATGCTCAACCTCTAAAACAGGTGGCTACAGTTCTAAATCTTCTCATGAGGAGTCCTAGATATGTATTCTGTGTCCGCATATTTTATTGTGTACACTGTTCAGTGTTTATGCAGGTGAAGTGGTGAGTCATGCAGATAAAAATATGGTCAAAACTTGTGTGATATTTCCTACTACTGACGAGCATCTCCACCGGCACACTGCAGAGAAAAATTCATGCTTTTTTCCCCTCCAAAGATTCGGAAAATGGACGCCACTCTGGAAATTTTAACCAATCGTTGCTGAATTGGGTGAAATTATCAGGCCGACCTGGCAACACCAGCCGCGTCTCTCAGTGTCTATTTTTATTTTATTTTATTTTTTAGTAGTTTTAAAGTGCTGAGAGCGAGTGGAAAGGAAATGGAAGAGAAAGAAGAAGCGAATCGGTCGAGAGAAAAACGTGGAGAATCGAGCCGGTTGTAGGAGAGCAAGTGGGTGAGGGAGAGAAAAAAGCAGAAGAGGAGGAGGAGGTGGTATAGGAGGAGGTGGAGGATATATTTAGAGCTGCTCCTAATCAACTTCTCCGTCAGTTTGTGTCTGTGGGGGTGAAAGGGAGAAGGAGAGAGAGCCACACAAGTTCAACACTAAAAATCGATACTCAGCCCACTCGCTCGCTGAAAGCCAGAGAGGAAGAGAAAGTGAAAGACGGAGCCGGGAAACGACAGGACGAGGCAGAAGAAGTGTTTTAGTTTACTGTACGCTAATGTAATTCATTCAGATTGGGGTTTTTTGCAAGCTCTTTGCACACGGTGCTTTACAAAGTACTTTCTCATTTGAAATGTTGGTGCAAAATTCCCTCTTTATGTCTCTTGTTCTAATCTTTCTGCTACATCGCATGTTGGCTGGTTGGTTGCCGGGATACGACAGCAGCAATAAACCTACAAACAGCTGTCAGGATGAAGATATCCACACCCAACTGGCTAACTCAAGTCAGCTGCAGCCTCATTTCAGCTTTGGCTGAACTTAAAGTTCCTCTCTGGTCCTCAGTTTAACCCCTAAAACCTTGTTTCTGTGTTACATATTCAGAAGTTTTTCCATGAAAATATTTCCCCCCTGCCTTAAAAATGGTTCAGATGTAACGCTACACTGCTGTTTTCTCAAAAATACATATATCTACGTAGTCGTTCCTGCAGCTTGAGCACACCAGCTCACCTACAAATCTGCTCAAACACTGTAAAACTACTCTATGATACACAATTACAAGTTGCTGGTTAAGCATGAAACCATGAAAGTACACTGCATTTTAAACATTTTGTCTTCTAGCAAGTAAAAAACACCATACAGACATATTAATGAGGTAAAAAGGAGTCTAAAACTGGCGCAGGCTGTACTTTCTATGGCATCATTGGGAAATAATTCAATAATAACCTTTTAGCATGTTATCGTTAAAGGGGTCTGAGTAAAAGAAACCTCTCTACCACCTCTTGGCTCCATTTTCAGGCTTTAGAATATCTTTAGGCCTTGACTGGAGATTTTAGACAATCACAAGTCTTCAAATCCACTGTGAAAATAACATGTAGTGGCACAATAGGTTACAAAGAGGACTTTCACTTGGTACGCCAAGGTGAATTTACAAAAAAAGAGACAATTTCAATAAATTTTTTCTTTCAAAATGAGTCAGTTTTAAGGTCTGGGCTCTGACTCGGCCACTCCAGAACATTTAACTTGCTGTTTTTAAACCCTTTATGGATAACTTTAACTGTGTGCTTCAGGTCATTGTCTTGACAGAAAAAAAAAGATCTCCCAGGCCTTCCTCGGTCTGCTGCCAAGAAGCATCTTCACATCATGATGCTGCCACCACCATGCTTCACTTTATGATGCTGCCACCTCCATGCTTTACATCATGATGCTGCCACCACCATGCTTCACTTTATGATGCTGCCACTACAATGCTTTCTATTATGACACTGCCACCACCATGCTTTGTATCATGATACTGCCTCAACCAAGCTTCATATTATGATACTGCCTCCACCATGCTTCATATCATGATGTCACCACCATGCTTCATATGATGTTGCCACTGTCATGCTTAACATCATGATGCCTCCACCATGCTTCATATTATGATATTGCCTCCACCATGCTTCATATTATGATACTGCCACCACTATGCTTCATATCATGATGTTGCCACTGTCATGCTTAACATCATGATGCCTCCACCATGCTTCATATTATGATATTGCCTCCACCATGCTTCATATTATGATACTGCCACCACTATGCTTCATATCATGATGTTGCCACTGTCATGCTTAACGTCATGATGCTGCCATCACCATGCTTCAGATAATGATGTTCCCACCACCGTGCTTTACTTTATGATGATGCCACCACCATGCCTCACAGTGGGGATGGTACATTTGTGACGATCTGTGATGTCTGCTGAAAAAAGCATGTGTTCTGTTTGCCTGAAAGCTCAATTTTGGTTCAATTGATTAAGTTATCAGTAAACTGTCAAAAAAGTGTAATTAAATTGGCCATGATTCACTGTTGAAAAGCAATCAAAGGGGTAAACCTCCAAGGGGGGGGGTGGATTTTTTATTTTTATTTTTTTATCAGAACTGTAAATAATAATATAGCTAGGCGTGGTTGTCTGTCAATTTAGATGATAAATGTTTAGATGCTAAATGACAGAGTTCCTACCACTGCCAGTATAAATGCATTATTTACAGTGAGTCTCTACTCGTGCAGATACATCTACTAAATCAGTTAAATTGTTAAATTTTACTCAGACTTTAAACTTAAGGTCACTTCCAGGTCTCATCAACTTTTTTTCCACAACAAAGCAGCATTGTTTTGGACCGTCTACATAAATCCTTATGTGTGTGCTGGTGTGTGTGGATATTGACAGGTCTGACTTAAGATCAATACTGCGTGGGCTATAATGAAGCCAAGATGCAGGAATGATAGCAACAAGACCGTTTAATAGAGAAGGAGGAGGTGGCGGAGGAGGGTTAGAGCTCATATACAGTAGCCTCTTTTTAAAACCACCGGCTTTTTGCCTCCCCGTCCTCCCTCCTCCCCGCCCAGCATCTCTCATTAGCTGATGATCGATCCCCTCTCTGTGTAGCTCACACAGAGAGAAAACGCAATTAGAGCATTGACCAAACGATTGTGTGAACCGGTGATCGATAGGTAATCATCACCTGAGAGGGGCAGCGGGCAGGCTGTGGAGGGGGGAGGGCGGGGAGCCAAAAGGGTGAGTGGGTGAGTTTGGGGTGAAGGAATGCCGAGGACAAACTGAACGAACCGAGATGAGAATATGGGAATGGAAGAGGTGGAGGTCCGGCGAAGGGAAAACAACAGCAGCTAATAACAGAGGTGTGAAGGCCAGTTTGTGGACGGGGTCACGTCACCTTAAAATACCACAAAAAATTGGAGCTCTCCTAAAGGTCACGTTGAGTTTTACCAGAGAACCGGTTTAATCTGATTTCTACAGATGTATTTTTCCACACACTGGTGGTCTGTGTGGGCAAATATCCATGAAACTGTACAGAAAAACCAACATATCAGAAGTACAAAAAGTATATAAACTTAACAATGGCAGCTACAGCATTTCTTAATATTGTAAATATCATTCATAATCACACTAATGTATAGCATATTTTCTGATATTTTCTCAATTCGCTTCAATTAATTCCCCATTCAGCAAATGTCAATATAGTGCAACATCAAATTAGCATGTTAGCATAGCTGCTATAGACTCTTTATAATCATCAATTCATCATTCTGCACTTAGCATCGATCCGAGATCATCATGGTTAAAATGAGTGACCTCCATCTCTCTGAGGGCGTTGTTAGCTCTAATATTCATCAAAATTAAAACCACATTTCCCATAAAGCCTGTGGATTCTCCCCTCCCCTGTTAGCTTAGGCTAAGGCTTACCAGAAAGGGAGGATACATTACCTGAATAAACCTGCTCTCATATGGTGAAAATCCATTTTTATTGCCCTTTGTGTGTTTTATAAACATAGAGATGTAAAATAAAAGCTGTGAAAATATGAAGACAACATTCTTCTATCCCTGTCTGCACAAGACAGCCTCTCAGCTTGATGAACGAGAAAGAATTTACATCCAGATTCCGTCTAAAAACTGAGAAAGCAATAGATGTCAAGCTACATACTTGCACATTTCTGCCCCTTCAGTGACTAAATCTATTCAGAACGAGCAGCTGCCTCGTACCTCAACAGGTTTATTGACTTTCAAGAGCTGCTTCAGCTAACTGTAAAATAGCTAATCCTTAAGTCAGCCTCACCAAATATTCTTCTGTTGGCTGCAAGAATGAACACAAGAGTCTTCATGCACTCCCAGCATCTCAGGAACTTAATATCCAGTGAATTACTTTTATTTTTTATGACAATTTCCACACAACAAGAGGAAAATTCTGCATTAGCATGTTGTGCCGCTAATATGGCTAACACTACCATTAGCTTTGATCATGTGGCCACAGATGAGAGCTCTGTGGAAACTTTAATTTAATCAAATAAACAAGGACCGTTGTGCTTCAGTTCAACCTAAACTCAGCTGCTGTTAGCATCTGTTAGCTTCTCTCCTGCTCTCTGTGCTCACATATACTGCATTTTTAATACAGCCGAACTCCCAATAAAACTGTTGTCATTCACAGATTTTCCTGCTTCTACAGTCGGACGACAGAATAAGTATGAAATGGTGACTGAAATGCCACTTTAGAGCCATTTTCAATTTACATCTCTGCAGCTAAACTACCGATTTTGTAACTACAACCGATGTCAGACAAAATCACCACCCGAGTTAAAAACGACGTTTAGAATGTGTTTTCTTGTGATATTTCCAGGTAAAATGATACTCAGAGAGACAGGAACAATACAAAATCCTGGCTTCAAAGACTCAGTGGCATCGACGTCAACTGTGCCGTCAATCACAGATGCAGAGAGCGTCTTGTTACTGAAGGGGGCGGGACAACAGCGACTCAAATGCATTTAAGGCTATGAGAAAAGGACTATAAACAGATACAATACATATGCATAATGTGGTAAAATCAGTCATCATTGCAGTATTTTAGACTGAAAAGCTAGAGAAAAAAAAAAACATCTCTGGGGACATTTGAGACTTTAATTTGCTGAAAGTGGCTCAATATGGGACCTTTAAATCCGAGCAGAACATCAAGCAACATTTGAAGTTTTTTGATCTTTCTTAGGATCTAATTTTGTTGTTTTGCAGCATATTTTACCTCATTTTTTAAGTCTCTGCTTCATGCTGGATTTGGTGTTTGTTAACTACATAAAACAGCTATCTTCATTGCTAATGCGGGACCTCTTTAATCTTTGAATTCCTGCTTATAATTGCTCATTATTTGGACTGAAATGTTCCTTCTTGGCTATTTTTTGTCCCTTTTATTTAGTTTGGAGAAAAAAAAATTAATCACAAGAATCAGGTTGATTGAAATCTGAGACTTCAGCAGGTTAACTGATGGAAATAGACATGTGGGAAGTGATTTATTACCCATTAGTCCAGAGGTGTCAAACTCATTTGAGTTCAACGGCCACATTCAGCCCAATTTGATCTCCAGTGGACCAGACCAGTAAAATTACAGCATAATAACCGATAAATAACCAGAACTCCCATTTTTTCCTTTGTTTTAGTGCAAAAAAGGTATGTTCTGAAAATGTTCACATTTAATTACCTATCTTTTTACAAAACGTCATTAACAATCTGAAATTTCTTAGGGAAAATAAGACCAACAAAACAACAAAAGTCACACAAAAAAAACAACAAAAACAAGACAAAATGTTACAAAAACAACACACAAAGCAACAAAAAATGGACCAACGATACAAGTGAGACAAAAAAAGACACAAAACAACAAAAATGAGACAAAAAATAATGCATAAAATGAAACAAAGTCATAAAAATGAGACAAAAAACACAAGCGAGACAAAATGGAAACAAAATGACAAAAACAAGAAACAAAACAACAAAAACATGAGACAAACAACAAGACAACAAACAAGACAAAATATGACAAAAATGAAACAAAATGACACAAGCAAGAGACAAAATGACAAAAAATGAGAAACAATGCAAAGCAAAACAAAAAAGACAAAAAAATAGGAAAAACTTACAAAGCAGCAAAAAAATGGACAAACAAAAAAAATTAGGCAAAAAATTTGACAAAAAAATTACCAAGGATGGAAACAAAGTGACAAAAATTAGACAAAAATTACAAATAAGACAAATAGAAACACAAAATAACAAATGACAGAAGTCAGACAAAAAAGGGAAAAAATAACAAAAACAAGACAAAATATTACAAAAATGAAACACAAAGCGACAAAAAATGGACAAATGACACAAGTGAGAAAAAAGACACAAAACGACAAAAACTAGACAAAAAACTATGAATAAAGCAAAACACAAAATCATAAAAATATGACAAAAAACAGAAGCGAGACAAAAAGGAAACACAAAATGACAAAAACATGAGACAAACGACAAAAGTCAAGACAAAAAACAGGACAAAATATGACAAAAATGAAGCACAAAATGACAAAAGAACAATGAACAATCCAGTATTTTACTTTATGATCAAAACAACTTGTCATAGTCTAGAAATCATTTAAAATTCATAGTTTAACAAATTTACAATTACACTTTACAAAGTCGTCCCATGGGCCGGACTGGACCTTGTGGTTGGCCGGTTTTGGCCCGTGGGCCGCATGTTTGACACCCCTGCATTAGTCTGTCACTTCATCCAGCAGCTATCAACTATCATTGATCAAACATCGTGGCTTCGTCTCTCGTTTTCCGTTTAACATTGTGTTTAACGTCGCGTTTAACGTCACGTTTAATGTCGTGTTTTTTTTTTTGTCTGCATTATTCTCATTAACGTCATGTTTAACGTCACGTTTAATGTCGCGTTTAACGTCGTGTTTTTTTTTGTTTGTTTTTTTTTGTTTGTTTTTGTCTGCATTATTCTCATTAACGTCATGTTTAACGTCGTGTTTTGTCACGTTTCCGGCGGGTTGTGGACAGAGTGGGCCCTCGCTCTAGCTCCATCTTTGCTTCTCTACCGGAGAAAGGTGGCCTCGTTGCTTCCTGCATATAAATCCTGTATATTTATCCTCTCTCTTCGCTTTCTTTCTCTCTCATTTCCTCCTCTGTATCCCATTGTCTCTCACTCCCACTCCTTCTAACCCCTCTCCATCCCAGTGCCACTGTTTCATGCCGTTCACCCAATTTCCTCTCCATCTCTTTTCTCTGTGTGAATAGCTTAAAAAGCATTATGCGCCACACTGATTCACTCATATCATGAATAAAATAATGCTACCAGTCACACAGGAGCCTAAACCAGGCTTTGACATGGGTGTTTTTTTCCAAGGCAGATACCAATATTTTTAAGTATTTTTAGAACGGAGCTGCCAGGAGCACTGAGCCAACGTTCTGGGTTTTAAATGTCACCATTTTCTGGCCAAAATCTGCGAAAAAACACGACAAATTTCTTCCTGATGAGCTCAAGAAGCCCAGTGGATGAACTAATATTTCATTATTTCTGTTCATGTCTACATTTTCATCAAGCAAACAGTAAGTACTGAGGTATTTATGTTATTCCGTCGTACACATTTATGTATTTATTCCAAACGTTTGTCTATATTACATGAGCTCAAGGGCATCTCGAAGTCGTGCTTTAATGATTCGCCTGAAGGAAAGAAACAGTCTGCACACTTAGCTCATCGACATGAATGTGTGGTCACTACAAAAGCTTTTGATTTACTCTTCAATTCAATTCACTTTTATTGATAAAAGCACCAATTCACGCAGACTTCGTGTTCATCTGCCAGAACCGCTGGCTCGACGCTGAAGCTTGTGTGCAAAGATGCCTTTTTTTTTTTTTAATGTCCTTCTTTTTTCTTACTTTGTGTCCTTGGCTGACTTATTTAAACTATTCAGTTTCCACGTACAAAGAGTCACAGAGAGGTTTTAACACAGTAGACTCTTAAACAACAGAGTTATAGCATAACGTCTGCTAATTAGCACTAACAAACCAAATAGAATAAATATATAATACAAAACTTTTGCAGGTTTTATTTGATCACAAGTCTTGAAAAATTGGACTTTTGACTTGAATGAAAATCTTCAGAGAGCCATGCAGCTACTGTGGCTAAAAGAAAATAAAACCTTAGCTGGATTATCACACCATATAGTACTAAACTGTATTGCACAAAGACTTCCAACGTACAGTATACCTAGCAGAGATTATTGACTTTATTATTTTTTTTATCACTATCTTGTAAAAGAAAAAACAACGTAAGCAATTGTAGTATTTTGGCAGCTGTGATGAAAAATGTTTTGCAAATTCAACAAAAAAACATTTGTTGTACTCATAGACCTGAGACTTGATGCACATCAATAGTTTGCATACAATTTTGTTGTACATGCAGTGACATTAAATGTTTTTAATCTAAAAACAAAAAAACTCAAAACCTGCCATTAAAACACAATAATTTTCCAAATTTAAAATGCATTTTCTAGCCTTAATTTAAATGAAACTGTGTGTATTTTTTGACTTTTTAATATTAAATAAAGAATATTTACATGTGTAAAAACAAGAATATTACAATTTATAGGAATTTTTTTATATATGTATATATATATGTATGTACAGTATCTCACAAAAGTGAGTCCACCCCTTGCATTTCTCCAAATATTTAATGATATCTATTCATGGGACAACACTGACGAAATGAAACTTTCATACAATGTAAAGTAGTCACCGTACAGCTTGGATAACAGTGTACATTTTATCTTCCCATCAAAATAACTAAAAGACAGCCATTAATGTCTAAACTGCTGGCAACAAAAGTGAGTACACCCCTAACTGAAAATGTCCAAATTGGGCCCAAGTGTCAATATTTTGTGTGGCCACCATTATTTTCCAGCACTGCCTTCACCCTCCTGGGCATGGAGTTCACCAGAGCTTCACAGGTTGCCACTGGAATCATCTCCCACTCCTCCATGATGACATCACGGAGCTGGTGGATGTTAGAGACCTTACGCTCCTCCACCTTCCGTTTAAGGATGCCCCACAGATGCTCAATTGGGTTTAGGTCTGGAGACATGCTTGGCCAGTCCATCACCTTTACTCTCAGCTTCTCTAGCAAGGCAGTGGTCATCTTGGAGGTGTGTTTGGGGTCATTATCATGTTGGAACAATGCCCTGCGGCCCAGCTTCTTAAGGGAGGGGATCATGCTCTGCTTCAGTATGTCACAGTACATTTTGGCATTCATGCTTCCCTCAATAAACTGTAATTTTCCAGTGCCGGCAGCACTCATACAGCCCCAGACCATGACACTCCCACCACCATGCTTGACTGTAGGCAAGACACACTTGTCTTTGTACTCCTCACCTGGCTGCCGCCACACACGCTTGACACCATCTGAACCAAATAAGTTTATCTTGGTCTCATCAGACCACAGGACATGGTTCCAGTAATCCATATCCTTAGTCTGCTTGTCTTCAGCAAACTGTTTGCGGGCTTCCTTGTGCATCATCTTTAGAAGAGGCTTTCTTCTGGGACGACAGCCATAGAGGCCAATTTGATGCAGTGTGTGGCGTATGGTCTGAGCACTGACAGGCTGACCCCCCACCCCTCCAACCTCTGCAGCAATGCTGGCAGCACTCCTACGCCTATTTCCTAAAGACAACCTGTGGATTCGACGCTGAGCACGTGCACTCAACTTCTTTGGTCGACCATGGCGAGGCCTGTTCTGAGTAGAACTGGTCCTCTTAAACCGCTGGATGCTCTTGGCCACCGTGCTGCAGCTCAATTTCAGGGTGATGGCAATCTTCTTATAGCCTAGGCCATCGTTATGTAGAGCAACAATCCTTTTTCTCAGATCCTCAGAGAGTTCTTTGCCATGAGGTGCCATGTTGAACTTCCAGTGACCAATGTGAGATGTGTGCGAGTGATATTACCAAATTAAACACACCTGCTCACCTTTCACACCTGAGACCTTTTAACGCTAACAAGTCACATGAAACTGGGGATGGAAAATGTGCACTTGGGCCCAATTTGGACATTTTCAGTTCAGGGTGTACTCACTTTTGTTGCCAGCAGTTTAGACATTAATGGCTGTGTTTTAGTTATTTTGATGGGAAGATAAAATGTACACTGTTATCCAAGCTGTACGGTGACTACTTTACATTGTATGAATGTTTCATTTCGTCAAGTGTTGTCCCATGAATAGATATCATTAAATATTTGGAGAAATGCAAGGGGTGGACTCACTTTTGTGAGATACTGTATGTATATATATATATATATATATATATATATATATATATATATATATATATATATATATATATATATATATATATATATATATATATATAAACTAGTTTTAAATTTAAGGGGTATTTACAGTAACATGTTAAGTATTTTTATTTTATATTAAACAATTTTATGTATTTATTTGTAATATTTATTGATATTTGCAGGTATTTAAAAAAATCAGAAAAATAATGGTGAAAAATTTTATTCTTAATACAAATATTTTTCTCAAAAAATAGATTCCTGTAAATAATGGTGATTTGTACTGCTTGAAAACTAGTATTAAATAACAGACGTATTTACAGTAGGATGTTGTAAATATTTATATTAGACATTTTTATGTTTTTATTTTAAATCTATTGATATTTTCATGTATTTAACAAAGAAAATAAATAGGAAAAATTCTGTAAAAATGTGTTTTTTGTGTATTGTAACCTATGTATTGCTGCAAACACACACACACGTATTTATATAGACACATAAAAATCAATATCGGTTCAATAGATCATAAAGAATTGTACGTTTGCCTTATTGAAGACGGACCTCAGCATCTCGTTAATAAAAGGCTCATCTCTGCTCCGTCTATTTAGTAAAAACCTGCTCTTGTCCTGCTATACAGCACTTATGAAGGCAAGACAACAATAAATATTGCTGCAAAAATCCCAGTCTGTCGGTGGCTGCAGGACTGTTTTCCCCCCGAGCGGCCTCCACATTGATCCGGCAAAATAAATCAGTCGGGGGGAATCCGTTGACGAAAACACACCTGATGGGAAATCTCTCTCTCTGCTGGTCTCAGGTGCTGTGGCCATTTGTGCTAAAAGGTCAGAGGTCAGGCGGCGCAACAGCCAATTAAAGCCCAGCACATTTGACGCGAGGAGGAACCAATCTAAAAACCCCATCTGTGGACCTTTTGCCTCTGGGGCCCGGCTGCCAATAATAACTCGGAGTGTCTGAATGCAGTGTGAGGCTCACCTGCACCTGTCTCCCTCCCAGGATACTTTTAGATAGAAATAGAAATATCTCCTTCTGCACTAGCCTGCCACCACAAAAATGTTTATGTGCATGTCTGTATCTTTTATTGCTTCGCTGCCGGTGCAGGGGTCACTGCGAGCCGGCACACTCCATTTCCCAGGCTGCCGCGGGGCCGGCCGAGGGCAGCAGCGACACCTTGTTCTGTGGCTTGATGAAACATGTCCGCCTCGCTACGTGGGAGGAGGTGGAGGGTCAGCGAGGGATGTGTGTGTGCACGAGTGTATTACGATGTTTCTAGTTCACGATGCACGCCGACAAGTCAAAGGATCGTCCATCATCCTGCTGCATAGTGGCACGACCGTATTTATAGCGGGTGTCACGAAGAAAACGGGAGGAAAACCTACATTAAAAGCAGGAATTCCTTCTTAAATAAACCTCACTAAGGTTTACTTAAAGTCAAATGTGGAAACTGATGTCAAAAGTACGATTTTACCAAAGAACAACAGAGTTATTTCTCATCATCCGACTAAACCCTGCTGTTCAGCCACGCACTGCAAAAAATCTGTAAAAAATATAAAAAATCTGATAGAAAATGTTAAAATATTGTTATGTTTCATAACTGTATTAATGATTAAAAAAATGGCAAATATTTGTAACAGAAATCTTTTTTTGCTGATTTAAATACAGTGAAGTTGTACCATTTTACAGCCACACATCGTAAAAGAATAATGTGAAAACACAGATTTTTGATGTGGGCAGAATTTTGATACAGCATATGAATTAATACTTTTTTGTTGTCTAGGATATTATGTGTTATTTCACAAAAGGAGGAAATGTGTAAAACGACAACAACAATAATAATAGTATTCTACTACTACTAAAAATAGTAATAATAACAGATATAGTACAAAACCATTTTTCAGCCTATTTAAAATAATAGTTTTTGTTGATTTAAATGCAGTAAAGCTGCAGCATTTTATGGCCACACATTGTAGAACAACATGAAAATACCGATTTTTGCTGTGGACATTATTATATTTTTCTGCAACATATTAACTAATACTTTAAAAAATCATTCACAAAAATGAGGAAAATATGTAAAACAACTGTTAAAATACTACTACTACTGATAATAATAAAACCATTTTTCATTCCTTCGTTTTTAATATTTGGAAAATAATGTTTATTAGATTTATTTATTTAGAAATTTAAGTATAATAAAAATTAGCAATTTTAAAGTGACAGTCTTGAAGAACTGATGAGTATTTGCTAAAAGACTTAACATGGACATTATTTAACACATCTTAAGACTTTTTTTCCTGTGATTTTATTAGATATTATCTGAAATCTAAAGAAATGGGGAAAATGGGGTAAAATAAGAGTTAAAAAAACATGTTACATTTAAAACTCTAAAAAAGTGTAAATCTGTATTGAATCATAAACTAATTATCATTTATATTTCTATTTTTTTAATTAAAAGCATTTTTTAAGGTAAATATGTCAATAAGTCTCAATTTCTGCTGATCCAGACTAAAAATGCAAACCCCAGACTTCAAACTAAACCAGGGTTAACCGACTATTTAAAAAAAAAAAAAAACTCTTTCATGTCAAAATTAAAATAGATTTCTTCAAGTGTGTGAATATTTATGCAGTCACAATCATATATATTTCCTTAACTGACATCACATTGCAGAAATCTGCTTTCACTTTGGCATGAAAGAGTCTTTTGGGGGGTAAATTCTCATCAAAAAAGCCAAGTTTTAAACCAAAAATGATTCAATACTTCACATACTATAGACACTGTAAAGTCAAAACAGTTGGAATTATACTGCTGTTTTTCTCCCTGCAGCTTTATCAAAAATCATTTTCCAAAATGAAGAATAAGGTAAACATTCGACATGTAGTTGCTCTCAGTTTAGTCATTTTTTTCAGTGATCTAACGGGAAAAAAAGAGAAAAGCAAACATCATCCGGACCTGACAAAAATAAGCCTTCAGCAAGCTCGTAGTGGAGTAGGAGGTTGTAGACTGGAGCTAAAAACAAACTCCTAAATTAGCTAACGGCGTTAATAAGAGCCAGGGATGTCATCATCTCTGGATGTGCGCTTTATGGAGTATGACTTCTTGCTTCGGAGCAGTGGGCGGGAGAGAAAAACAGCCTGCCAAGATATTGTTTCATAACATTCAGCACTACTCTTGACAACCGTGAGCTGGTTTTTACCGGCCAGTGAAAATCGCTCTTTCCCTGCATCGCCGTCCCACACAAGCTCACCTCTGTGGAACCCGCTGCAGGGCCGAGCAAAGGCAGGAGGAGGAAGTATGGAAGGAAACGGCTCTGCAGAACAAATCTGAAAAACCTCCGAGTGTTGTGTCATCGCTGCCAGCAGACCGCTTCGGTCATCCAAATGTGTTAGCAATAAAGTTTGAAGAGAAAACACACACACACACACACACACACACACACACACACACACACACACACACACACACACACACACACACACACACACACACACACACACACACACACACACACACACACACACACACACACACACACACACACACACACACACACACAGAAACGTCCACGCTGACATTCTAATTGAAAGAACACCATCATCTGTTTCTCATTGTTGAGGAATCTTCTGAGCCCATTCCAAAGCTCCACCACTCCTCCTCCTCCTCCTCCTCCTCCTCCTCCTCCTCCTCCTCCATTTCCTACAGTTCAAACTGTGAACGCATGAGGGGTTGAATAAACTCACAGCATCGACAGAAAGACTAATAATCAGTTTTCTGCAGTTGTTATCGAGCGGCGTTGACGACAACCTTCTGGAACAGTAGAAAAGATCACAATTATCTGCTGTTAAAGCAGTACAGACTGATTAAAATGCCTAAATTATTATGTTAACTGTCTATAAAATGTCACAAAATGGCGAAAAATGTCAAAAACCCAAAGCAAATGTCAATTTACTGTCATAGAGAGGGAAGAAGCCACAAAATTATTCACATTTAAGAAGCCCTAACCTGAGAATTTTGACTTTTCTTTCATCAAAATTACTCAAACTGATTATTTGATGATAATTACTGCTCTAAAATATACTGAATTAGGGATGTCTGGAGCCTGATTCTTGGTATTGGAAAGAAATTCATTTGAAACGTTTCCTTACGACGACTTTAGAAGGTGGTCATTAAAGCAAACATAATACTCTGTCATGGTGCCCCTTAGATCGAATGGGGGGAAATTCCTCCCCTATATAAGATTTAATAACGTGTTAAGAGCATGTTTTTAATAAACTGTACTTGACTGAATACAGTACACTTAATGAACTCTCAATAGCACTTCATAACATAGATATACATGAGAAAATAACAATAAAACCTCAAGTGTAGCATTGATTAAGATGTGTTTCACATCTTGCTGTGTTGCTTCTTGTAAATGTGTCATAACAATGAGAATTCCATTCATTATTATAAGAAAAATTGTTGAAATAACAGCTCAGTTTGTCGACAATGAACGACCCTATCGCTGATCTACAATATAGTTAATGACTGCTCAGTGACGCTATATAACAGTTAGAAAATGTCATTCAAAATTAATTACAGCAATATTTATGGGGATATTTTTTTCACATTTAGCTAAGATGCATTATTATATACTGCATAAATATGACATTATGATTATTTTAATGACAGAAAAAAGAGATTCTTTCACTGTTTAAAATAACAGCTTGCTTTTGTGGTTGTAGATCAGAAAATTAAATCTTTACGATTAAGAAAAAGCATGAGAGGAATATTGTTTCCTCCATATATCATACAAAAAAGCATGAATGAACATAATTCACTAATATGTTTATGCTATATGTTTTCAGTTTTGCACATATCAAACATTAATCAAACACAAAATCAGGTCATTTGGTTGAAATATTTTCATCCAACTATATTCTCATTGGTTAGACAATTGCTTGTGTTACTATCAGGAAGAGAAAAGCTCGGCATCTACAATATTACAGGATGAATTTGATATTTTTGATGGTAGAAAGAACAGATTTCATGTGAAAAAAGCTTTGATATGGCCCAAACTAATAGAAACTCCCACTTATTTTATGTTTACTGAAGATTTACTTGGTGTAAAATTCGTAACTGTGGATGCATTTTTGTTCAAGCCGACGGCCAAAAAGTAGAATATAAACTATGTAAACTCAACAGCCAGCATGCATATCATGCAGAAATAGCAATATAACTTGTCTGACTTAATATAGTTCTGTATTATTTTCAGAAATTATAGAAATATCAGCAGGTGCATGGAGATCATTACCAAACAAGCTGGCGAAAATGATTTCATATAGCTTTTCATATTGATGAAAAAATGTTGTGAAAATTAGTCTAAAATCATTAAAAATTTGTCCAAATTGATTGAAAAATAATTGAAAATGGGTGGAAATTTGTCAAAATGACTCAGAATGGCCTAACATGTCTTAAAATCTATCCAAAATAACATGAAAGTTGGCCAAAATTCATCGATGTCTGTCCAAAACGACTCTGACTTGAGATTTATCAAAAATGATCAAAACGTCTCCAAATTGTTGAGAAAATTTGTGTAAAACCATTCAATATTGGTCTAAAATGATTTAAAACAAATTGAAAATGGGTGAAAACCTGTCAAAATAACTCAAAACTTGCTCAAAATGTTATTAAAATTTGTCTGAAACAACTCAAAACAAATTGAAAATGGACCCAAACCTGGACCCAAAATTACTAGAAATTGGTTGAAAATAACTCAATACATATAGAAAATGAACTAATATTCATCAAAAATGACTAAAAAATTTTCACAATTTGTCAAAACTAGTCCAAATTGACATGAAATTTGTCCAAAATGTCTGAAAATGGGTATAAAATGACTGAGAAAATTACTGAAAACAAATTGAAAAGGCCTCAAAACCTGTCAAAAATTACTGAAAATGGGTTGAAAATAACTCAAAATTATTGCAATGGTCTCAAAATTTGTCCAAAATGACTAAGAATTGCCCGATACATCTTAAAACCCAATAAAATACCTTGAAAGTTGACCAAAATCTCTCAACATCTATTCAAAATCGGCAGGTGCATGCATATCAGTATAAAACAACCCAGCTTAAATGATTTAATATGCTGGAAACAGTAGCTTTTTATGTTGATTTATAATTCATTTAGGCTATAAAAAGCAAAGAAAGTAGAGCACAATGAGTGTATTGTGACCTATTTAGTTCACCAGGAGATAAATTCCAGATTTGTTTTTCAGCTAAGGTTTACAGTTTATTTGTACGATGCACCATATTGAAACTGTACTCATATATTGGGTTTATTGGTGCTAAATAGGTGCAGAAGTGACCACACTGCGTCACAGTCGTGTCATGTGAGCCACACTGATAAAAATGTGGGAGAAGAAATGCTAATTTCTGCTCCGTGTGTCAGTGGTCTGACTGTGCCGGAGCGTCATGTGACTTCCAGAGCTCCAGGCTGGTGTTCGTCAGGGGGAGGAGATGGAGGGAGTCCAGAGCTGTCAGAAAGCTCCAGGTCAGAGCTCCACAGAGGGGGAGAAAAAAAACACCAAGTCAGCGCTCACGAGGGCTGCATAATTGCATCACCAAACCTTCGATACTCCCTCCGATGACAGATTGCATAAGCAGCATTTTTTATCCCTCAACACTGTGACTTCTTGACAACGAGGTGACATATTAACGCCTCAGTGAGACTCTGTTGTGTTCCTGTCCGGCTCTGTTGTTTTATTTATTCGGTGCGGTCTGTCAGATTTTCCTGGATGCCTGCACGGCCAGATCATCTGGAGGAAGTTTTCCTTGAGCCTCTACATGTGTCTGCCGAGCATTCGATCTTTTCAACAAAGCTCCCCCCCCTCCAGCGTCGACTAGCTCTGACGTCACATGAAAGCAGTGAAGGGAGACCCCTGGATATGTTGGAGAAGCTCTGAGCTGCAGCGATCCATCCGAACCTTTTGAAGTTTTTATACTGCACACATTTAGAGGATCTATCAGAAGCTTCTGAACTCCCTCGATAGCATTTTACAACAGAGTACACAGTAAAGACAAGTGTATTTGAGCTGCGGGTGAAGTAAAATAATGCTTTGAATGTTTACGTTTCTGCTTTGAGGATGGCAGTTTACTTTTGTGAATTCTATCAACTTGAAATTTTTACTTTTTCAGCAAAAGTGTGAATATTATTCCTTTAGCACTGTGCCTCTGATATCACGTCATCCATGTTTTTTAGTTGTTTTCTGCTGCAACTCAACTGCCATTTTCTTCAGATTGTACCATAGAGTGAAGAAAAAGAAAGAGCATAAATCTGATGACAAAATCATAGTTTACACTTCATGTTTGGGCAGAACAGAATCCTTAGTTGGAAACAAAATTATTTCAAATTTGTCCAAAATGACAAAAACTTTTCCAACTTGACTCGAAACTTATCCAGAATATTTTGAAACTTTTCCAAAATAACTCAAACTTGTCTGTCAGAAATCACTCAAAACACATTGAAAATTGATCCAAACCTGTCCAAAATGACTTCCCTGATGTGTCTTAAAACCCATCCAAAATACCTTGAAAGATGGCCAAAATCCATCAATGTCTGTCCAAAATGACTCAAAACGACTTGCGATTTATCAAAAATGACTAAAACTTGTCCAAAATGTTGTGAAAATTTGTATAAAATAATTCAATATTTGTCCAAAATGATTTTAAATGAAATGAAAATGGGTGAAAATGTGTCAAAATGACTCAAAACTTGTCCAAAATGACTCAGAATAGCTGAATGTCTTAAACCCATCCAAAATACCTTGGAAAAATGGCTAAAATCCCCCAATGTCTGTCCAAAATGGCTCAAGACTTATCAAAAATGATTCGAATTTGTTGTGAAAATTTGTCCAAAATTTCCCAAAATAATTTTAAAATTGGTCCAAACCTGTTCAAAATTACTTAAAATAGGTTGAAAATAACTCAAAACTTATCATAAATGACCCAATACAGATTAAAAAATGAGTAAAAATTGATCAAAACATGTCCAGAATGTCATGAAATGTGAACAAAATGCCTGAAGTGGACTCACAATATGTCCAAAATTACTCCAAACCGATGCCTGTGTCCACATGCAAATTTTACCAAAATTCCTGAAAAAGGGTCTAAATGACTCAAAATGTGTCCAAAATTACTCCAAACAGAATGAAAATGCTTCAAAACATGTCAAAAATGACTGAAAACGGACTGAAAAATAACTCAAAATTATTGAAAATGCCTCAAAACCTGTCAAAAAGTGACAAAATTGATGGAAAATAACTTAAAATGTATAGGAAATTACTCAAAATTGATTGACAATGACTATAAACCTTTTCAAAATTACTTGAATTTGGTTGAAAATAATGTGTCAAACAATGCAGTATTGATTAAAAAAGTGACTAAAACACTGTCAAAATACATCAAAACTTGTCCAAAATGTCATGAAATTTGTCCATCACCAAAATTACTCAAAACAAATTGAAAACGGGTCCAAACTGGTCCAACAAGACTAGAAATTGGTTGAAAATAACTCAAAAAATAACCTAAACGACCCAGTATGATCAAAAATGACTAAAACCCTTTAGCATCAAAACTTGACCAAAGTACCTGAGGAGGGGTCTGAAATGCCTCAAAACCTACCCAAAATGACTGAAAATGGGTTGAAAATATCTCAAGGGTTTTCAAAAATGACACCAAACTTCTTCAAAATGACTTTGTTTCAGAAATTACTTCATATAAAATGACTTAAAACTTGTCCAAAGCAAATTGAAACTCTCTGAAATGTTGAGAAAACCAGGCGGAAATGACAGAAAGTTGATCAAAACTGTATACAAATCTGTCCAAAATGACTCAAAATGGATTGAAAATGACTCAGAATTTCTCAAAAATGATGTTGCATGAATATGAAGAGTAAAGTCAGACAGCGACACGAGGAGGGAAAAAGGGTTAAAAACTACAAAGCTGCTGCTTTGTGTTTGGGCCTCTGCTCCGGTAAGTAAGGTCATGAGACGAAGGTAAAGAGTACGTCTGTCTCCTTCGAAGACGGACTTCCTTCTATCCCTCACTCTGGTTTCTAAAGCCGCCGGTATCACATGATAAAAGTGCAGCTTTTAAGAGCTTTTAGAAGTGAACAGTCTCATCCTCCGTTGTTCTTTCTCAGCACTTTATGTCCTCTTCCTTCCCCACGCTCGCTTGAGCAATCACACGGCTGCTGTTCTTTATGCATGCACATGCTTTCACGGCCCATATTGGATTTGCTGATAAAAACAGAGGGGAGGGGAAAATGAAAAGAAGATTGCAAGCTAACAGTTTTGACGTGGATATTCAAATGCGCTCTCGTGAAGAGAAACGAGGGCTGCTCTGAGGTCAGCTCCAATACCGCAGGCCCAGATCAACATAAAAGGGGGAACCGGCTCCCCACGCCTGATCCGGAGTCAGTTCATCAAATATTAATGCTGCGTGTGGTATTCCTGGGAGCGTAGCCCGATCCGAATACAATTACAAGCAATAAACAGCAGTTCTGCTTTAATCACAAGAGCAACGTTTACATGATTAATGCAATAAACTCCAATCTCATATCACTGTTATGAGCTCAAGCTGAGAACATAGTGCCAACGTTGTGATTATGCACATGATTATGTTGATTTTTTTCCTTCATATTACCTCTTTTCATTTCGCCTTTATCACGGACTCCAGGATTTTCGGCGCGGCTGACATGGCGTGGATGTGCCGACGGAAGCTCGCTGAAAGGCGCTGAAACCCGGCCAGCATCGGAGATGAATCCAGGGTGCGTTTGAAGCCGTCCCAACTCCGCCTGCCTGTCGTCTTCAAACATTTCTGCACAAACATATCGAAATGTGACACTCATTTATCGTGTTCCCAATATGCACCCTATCCAAACCGCTGCGAGCTAAAATATCCCCCCAAAAAACGGATCAACAACTGGGTCAAGACTAAAGGGAAGCTATGATTTTAACTGAGCTTTGAGTCCAAAATGTGAAAATTTGTGCAAAATCCTTCAAAACATGTCCAAAACAATTTTAAATTAATTGAAAATGGGTGGAAACCTGTCACAATGACTCAAAACCTGTCAAAAAATGACTCAGAATTGCCCAATATGTCTTAAAACCCATCAAAAATACCTTGAAAGATGGCTAAAAACCATCAATGTCTTTCCAAAACAACTCAAATTGACACGTTAATCAAAAATGACCCAAATTTGTCCAAAATGCTGTTAAAATTTGTTTGAAATCACTCAAAACAAATTAAAAATTGATCCAAACCTGTCCAAAATGACTCAAAACTTGTCCAAAATGTTGTGAAAATTTGTGTAAAATAATTCAATATTTGTCCAAAATACCTCGAAAGATGGCCAAAATCCATCAATGTCTGTTCAAAATGACTCAGACTGACTCGAAATTTATCAAAAATTACTACAACTTGTTCAAAATGTTGTTAAAATCTGTTTGAGATCATTTAATACTTGTCCAAAATGATTTAAAACAAATTGAAAATGTGTGGAAACCTGTGAAAATGACCCAAAACTTTTCCAGAATGACTCAGAATTCCCTAGCATGTCTTAAAATCCACCCAAAATACCTTTAAAGTTGGCCAAAATCTCCTAACAGCTATCAAAAATGACCCAAACTGACTGGAGATTTATCAAAAATGACTCAAACTTGTCCAAAATGTTGCTAAAACTTGTCTAAAGTCATTCAATACTTGTCCAAAAAGATTTAAAAACAACTGAAAATCAAAAATGGAAACCTGTAAGTAAATGTAACTGCAGAAACCAAGAAAGAGGTGGCAGCAGCAGCACAATCCAAAGAGTTTGCAGAATGAAAAAAATAAACTCCTCTGATTAGGCAAACACAATCCTGATTAGGCAGAAATCAGAAAGCTGACGAGGGCAGCATCGGGGTGATTGGAAGGTGGCGCTTGGAGAAAGTGAGCAGCAGCTAAAGAGGCTCTTAACGCTGATGGCCGGCCCGACGGCTACTTGACGCACTGTGGCAGACTCCTGTAACAAGATGCAATAACCCACCCACCCACCCTCAACCTCCACACACTCACATCACACACTCCACTTCTGCTTTGACCATCCTGCAAAACCCTAAGACAAAAAACACCATTTGTGTTTGCCCTCTGGAATAACTACCGCTTCTGATCTGAGGCTCGTAACTTTGCAGAAACATTGCAGAAACATTGCAAACACTTGTTAAGAAATAAACCCATTATATGGTGCTGCACAAGTACGGTTAAGACGGTGAAGATTGCAATATACGATTTCAAATAAATTCTTTTAAAGATTAAGATTTGATAAGGTTTAGGCCTAAAATCAGAGTCAGAACCCTTTACATTGCCAAGTTCACACACAAGGAATTTGAATCTGACAACACTGACAAGTAAAAAAACAAAATAAGGATGCAAAGCAAGTGCTGCAAGTCAAATAAGAAGAAAGAATAGGAAATTCAAGGTAATATATAGGTAATGGAAGCCATTTTCATCAAAAATGACTAAAAATCTGAGTTGAAACTTATCCAAAATGTTGTGACATTTCAATAATTTCAGCATTTTCTCCACTGGCCTTGTCTCATTTGAAATAAACAAAAGGGTTTACATGATATTGACATATTTGCATTTTGTTTTTAATTTACACTTTATGTAAAATGGGTTGTAGTAAATATGGAGAAACACATCTCTTGTAGTGATGAAGTGAAGCGCCAAGAATAAATACATATACAACTTTAAAACTAAATTGTTCTCTTCACGTCTCAAACCATTTGACAGGACTGGAGGAATCAAAGTACTTACTAGCTACTTGTCAAAATGCCTGAAGAGGCATGTAAAATAACTCAAAATTACTCACAACACATTGAAAAAGCCCCAAAATGTTTAAAAAATGAGAGAAAAATTGATTGAAACAACTCAAAACATATCAAATATTAATCAGTTCGCCCAAAATGACTAAAAATGAGTCTCAAAGGTTTCCAAGAGTGACTCAAAATTCCTTCAGAATTACTTCAAAGTATTGAAAATGACTCAAAACTTGTCCAAAGTTACTTGAAACTTGTCTGAAATGTTGAGAAACCTGTCGTGAATGATTCAATGTTGATCAAAAATTAATACAAATCTGTTTGAATTAATCAAAATTTGGCCAAAAATACTCAACATATTGAAAAGAAATCAATCATTTAAAAAAACGACTGAAAATTGGTCAAAAATAACTAAAAATGTTTTGAAAATTACTGTTTGTCTAAAATTACTAAACATTAGTCTCAAAGGTTTTCAAATGTGACTCAAAAGTTCTTCACAATTACTTCAAAGTATTGAAAATGACTCAAAACTTGTCCAGTTACTTGAAGCTTGTCTGAAATGTTGAGAAACTGTCCTAAATTTTCAAATTACCTTAAGTTCATCCATTAAAAAAAGAAAAAATATTAACAATCTGCAGGAATGTGCAAATTATTTACATGAAACTGTGCCAAACTGCATTGTATGTAATGATAAACAACCTTAACCGAACCCCACAAAAGTCAAATAGGTACCGAAACTATTAAATAAATCGATGAACAGGTAATCAAAGCCAAAGACATGTTTACTATGTGCAGGAATGAGCAAATTTTCTTGCATGAGAACGTGCAAAATGGCACCCAAAATTACATACTTTTGGTCCATGATCAGGTAAATTCTCCATCAGCTCTAGAATGTAATAGGAACAACACCTTTACGTTGTGGCGTCTGCATGTTGGCATACTCAAGACTTAAGTGTCAGCTACCTTTGGTCAACCCTAAAACACCGTCACTGTGAACTTTTGCACTGCAGAAACAAACCTATGCACTCTCAAGGTTACTGCAAATTTTGTTGATGTCAGAAAAGTGGTACAAAAAATGGACACATCAGCGTAACCTACTTAGTGTTCCCCGAGGATAGCTGATTCTTAAGTCTCGAGTAACTTGCAGACGCCACAACGTAAAGGTGTTGTTCCTACTACGTCCTAGTCTTTATGGAGACTACATCCTTAAAAATTACCACCACAGTTTTTGTCATTCTGCTGACCTTAATTCCCATCTGGATGCTGCCTCAAACATCCATGTGCTAAAATGCTTTTTGCAGACACATCGGTATTAATTTCAGAAGACGTGCATGATAAATACTCGAGTGGAACGTGGAACAATTGTGTTTTTTCTGAAAAGTCAGCTAAAATCACTTCGGTGGGAGGTTGTGGGATGGATGGGAATGAATGGTTGGTTTTGACAGCACTGACCGTCCTCGTTATCTTCAGCTGAAATAAATGTGGCTCTGAGGAACCGTGGATGTTCAGAGTTTCCACTATTTTGAGCGCTTCAGGGACTTTTTTTGTCCATGTTGGCTCAAATTTCAAGCTTTGGCAGCTCATGTCTGATCCAGGAAGCAGCTGATGACAGAACAATCCCTTCTCAAGATCACCTTTCTTGCTTTTTCAAGCACAGCACATCATTATTTGGAAACGCAATAATAATATATTTCGTCATTTAGGTATGAGGTCTTGTTGACTTTTAAACACTGGATGCAGCTGTGGTGACATATAAAGGAGGTTATTAGACAGATTTATGCCTTTCTGTTATAACTGTTATGATTTTCGGAAGGGAAGTAGCGATAGGAGGCTTGCTGTCCTGTCACATTTATCCTCCCTTGGAAATCAAAACCCTGTTCCATGTGATTTGCCAAAAAACATCCACGTTGAAATTAATCCAACCCCTCCATGAAATCCATCCCAAATCTGAATTTATCTCTTATTTCTCCCACCTTTCCCCTTACTGTTCTTGTGTAACCGTCGGTCTCTGAGAAAGAAAGAAGAAAATGTTTTGAATGATGGTTGTCAGAAAGCATTTGTTAGCTTCGGTTCACACCTGTAGTTTGTTACCCTTTGTCTAAGCCAAAAGGAAAAAGAGGATCCGTTGTTGGCTTTGCTTTCATTTAGGGGCTCACGCTGGCTTCTCACAAAAGAACCCAACCTTGAAAATATGAAGTCACATGGACTGACAGGTATCTCATTTACTGGACACTTTTCTTCACTCATCATCCGACATCTTTGAAGAATCAGGGAACCGTGGGGGAATATCAAAACAAACTTTATTCTGGCTGAATGACGGGAAGTCATGCAAAACTCAGCTGAACTCGAGGGCTTCAATTTTTTTTCCCCTTTCTGGTGGTCATGCAAAACTCACAGTTCATGTCAGCTGAACTGGAATTGTTTTTTTTTTTAGAACAATGGACAGACACGTACCGAACCCAACCATGATGCCTCATCTACATCTACTTATGTACCTTTGTTGCCTCTATTAGGAGTTAAAGTGGTGTAATTTGACCAAATATTTGTGTTCCAATTTGCCGTTGTTTGGCGGAGTGAATTGTTCTCACAGCTGACTGAAGATGGGGAATAGAAATGTTTTTTAGTTACTTTAAAACATAGAATCGTGCCAAAATGGCATTAGGGTTGATGGTGAGGGGAATTATTCAAATAGGCTGTTAGTTTGCCACCAGGTTCTAAGTGTTGTGTTAATTGTTTAGCCAGTGGATGGGCTTTAATTGTTTGTGGTTTGGGTAAAGCTTTCCAAGGGTGCTCTAAAACCAGTCAAGTGGAAGGTACTATTTTGTCCAGTGATGTATGTTGGGAAAGCTCCGGGTTGAGGACACCAGCATGTTCAAGCTTCAGCTTCTCAACCTCTAAGTGGCTTTTAAATTTCCTGTAGTTATTACTGTGTTAATGGCTGTAATTTTTGGGAAAATACTTATTCATCCAAGTTTATCCCTTATATTGTTTTTTAAGATTGAATCACAGTCAATAGAGTTTGGCTTTTGGCAGGAAGTTAGAAAAGTTGGTTAGCAGTTAAATTAAAAAAATATATATAAAACAAGTGATTGCAAAAGGATTCACCCCTCAGTGTCAGTATTTAGAGGATGTACCTTTGGCCACAATTGCAGCATTTAGCCTTGCACATCAGAATAGTGAAATTTCACCCCATGATAATTGTATTTTGATACATATCATACATTGATAAAAACATGTAATCGTCTGTAATTACACCTGAAAATTGATACACAATTACAAAGCCAGTAATTGTTCTTCTGCAAACTGTCAATAATTGCATCTAATTTTAGGAATATGTTTACAGTTTTAAACTTCTGTTGGATCAACTGACAGAAACCCGTTTTCACTTGGAAATGAACGAGTCTTGTTTGGGTAATTTCTTGTCAAAAAAGTGCAAATTAAACTGACCATGACTCAATATTGAAATGCAATAAAAGCTGAAAATGTCCAATGCTTTTCACAACAGTACATTATTGGAAAGTCCAGTTACAATATTAAACAACAAGCCTCGTACTCCGCTGTAGAGTTCTGACATCGATTATACAGTAGTTAACTGTCCAAACAGAAAATGATAGCGACCACAGCTGCTAGTATTTCACTGTAATTGTGCAGGAAAATTTGTGACAGTCTAGCTTGGCCGGCTGTCCATGGAAATAAGGAAAACACAATATTATAGAACTAGGAAGCATTGCAAGGTACATCTCTATTAGCAGTTTCAACAGACAGTGTTTTAGCTTGGATGGATCTGAGAGCAAACTGAGCGAGATTCAGTGAGAATAAAAGATTTGATGTGAGTGGAAGGATGATAGTCTGTTTTTTTTCAAAGATCTATTGTGAGGCTGTGATGCATGCAGTAGATGTGTGCTGCGATTCTTTTTTTTTTTTTTTTTTAAATTGTGTGATTTTTTTAAAGTCTTCCTGCGTGTCCCCAGGCTAAGATACCTGAGCAGCTCTCTCTTCCTCCCCGCTGCCTGCCGCTTCATCCTTTCATCCTCTCCTGTCCGTTTTCATCTTCTGTTGGAAAGGGAAACTGTTCCATCTAAACTGCCAAACATTCACTTTGAAACACATCCACCCCCTCCACCGAATCCATCCCAAATCAGCATATATCTTTATCTCTCTGCTTCCCTTCACCTTTTTTCCTTGCTGTCCTTGATCATCTTTGTTTCTCTGGTGGATTTTTTAATTAATTATTTCTATTTTTTCTTGGAAATGTGTGATGCGGCCCCTCATTCTGAGTTTTGGCTCGCTGCCCGGTCATAAATCTCTCCCCTCTGAGTTCGGTCCAGACCTGGATCTCGCCGTGCAAACTCTTCCTGCCCGTGACGGAAGAAAACCATAAAACTCCTCCTCGCTTATAAAAGAGCCCACTGCTGGAAGTCACATCTCAGCCCTCTGCGCTTTATGTGGCCAAATTCTCAATCTTTTGCGCTGTATATCAGCCTTTTCTGAAGCCGCAGGGCAACTGGCTGTCACCATGACATGGCATAATTAAGTGCAATGAAAGAAGCTGGATAGCAGGTGTAGCATGGCACTGTGAGGATGTCAAATATTGGGCACGTTCCCAGCCGAGCCTTAAGGGGAGATGGAAAAACACATGACAATGACTTGGCTGAGCTTGAGCAACCCTTTGTATGACATTGTTAAGCACTCATTTCAGACTGTGGAAGAAAAATCCCCAAACTCAGCCTCTTTTTTTCCTGTTTACTGCACAGTTTGTTGCATGGAATGGGCACCTCTTATGTACTACAAGACTGTGTCCAATGAAAATCCAGTTTTTAACATTATAAATGTATCCACATAGTGTTTTTTTTTTTTTAAATGCTAGGAGACATAAGACAAACCAGCTGTCAACAATAATGTCCTTGAAGTAGTCAATTTAAAGACCCCCTCTGGTGAACATCTAATTTATAACCTTGTTAACATGTCCATATGGTGTTCTTAGATGCCGTCTCTCATAGAAAACCAAAGTCTTGCTTGTTCCTTTGTTTCTTTAAATTTTTTAGCTGTTGGCAAACAACTGGTAGCTTCTTTTGCTCTGTTTATTAAAGTTATGTAGCCTATAGTGCCACCTTCGGATGACACTATGCAGCTGAGTTTAAACACTCAAAACAGAAACAAGTCTAATGCACCTTTTTGTTTCAGATTTGTTTTCAGATTGCTTGATAGTAGTATGAAGTGGGTCTATAATAAGGTCAGTAAAGTCATGGTATAAATGACAATCCCAGCAAGACAGTTTGTGTGGTGAAAAATTCACCTCAGCTTTGAAGAACTCACATTGGGGAATTTCTCCACCACCTTTGCCCTCAAGAACAAGCTACTCATGAATGCTACGATTATACTCCATAGTGGACGCAGTTTCATACATGTGTAGTAAATTGGTGTCTAAGTAATCTTCACACGTGCACAAATTTCTGCAACATTTCTCAAAATTTGCTTCAAAATGATATGAAAACAGGTCTGCTGAGACTTAAGTCCCAACCAAAGTCAGGTACTATTCCTCGAACGAGACAGTTTGTTTGACTAAAAACAAAAGAACTGAGATGTTGAAGATCTCACATCTGTCAAATTTTACCCTTTCTTTAGATGCAAACAGCATCAAACTACTCACATTATCCTACATTTTACACCATTAAATTTGAAGCTGCAGATGAATATCCCTTAAGGGGTCCATGGAAACAAATCTAATTTGCATATTCTTTTTTAAAATTTCTGCAACATTTCGAGAAGTTGGATTCAAAATCACATGCTAACAGGTCTACTGAGAGTTTAATCTGAACCAAAGCCATGATACAATCAACATCCCTTGAACCAGACAGTTTGTTTGACTAAACAAAAAAGAATTGAGATGTTGAAGATCTCAAATCTGTCAAATTCTACACTTTCTTTAGATTCCCACAACAACAAACTACTCACATTATACTGCATTCTAGTCTACTTGGAGGATCTGGTTTCATATATACCAGGAACACTGGTGTCTACATATTTCATGCATGTGCACCATTAAATTTGAGGCTGCAGATGAATATCCCTTAAGGAGTCCATGGAAATAAGTCTAATTTACATATTCTTTTTTTTTTTTTTAAATTTCTGCAACATTTCTCAATATTGGCTTCAAAATTACATGAAAATCCGTCTACTGAGAGTTTAGTCTGAACCAAAGTCATGGTGTAACTTAAATACCAGGAACAAGACAGTTTGTTTGGCTGAAAACTAAAAGAATTGACATGTTGTAAGACATTTAAACTTTGAAGATCTCTTTCTGTAGATGCCCTCAACAATAACCTACTTCCTCATGCACAAAGACAGCTGCTTACAACACATAGTTGCCTTTGGGGTCCATGGAAACCAGTCTAATTCACATTTTCTTTTTTTAATTATTGCAACATTTTTAAATGTTTGCTTCAAAACTAAAAGAATTGAGATATTGAAGATCTCACATCTGTCAAATTCTACACTTTCTTTAGATGCCAACAGCAACAAACTACTCACATGATACTGCATTCTAGTCTACTTGGAGGAATTGGTTTCGTACATGCCTAGTACATATTTCATGCATGCACAAGCTGCAGATGAATATCCCTTAAGGGGTCCAAGGAAACAAGCCTAATTTACATATTCTTTTTAAAAATTTCAACAACATTTCCAAAAGTTTGCTTCAGAATTACATGAAAACAGACCTATTGAGAGTTTAGTCCCAACCAAAGTCATGGTATAACTTAAATCCAAAGAACCAGACAGTTTGTTTGGCTGAAAACTAAAAGAATCGAAATGTTGAAGATCTCAAATCTGTCAAACTCTACACTTTCTTTACTACATTCTAGTCTACTTGGAGGATTTGGTTTCATATTTGCTGGGTACATTGGTGTCTACATTTCATGCATGTGCACCATTAAATTTGAGGCTGCAGATGAATATCCCTTCAGGGGTCCATGGAAACTAATGTATTTTGCATATTATTTTGAACATTTCTGCAACATTTCTCAAAGTTTGCTTCAAAATGACATGAAAACCGGTCTACTGAGAGTTGAGTCCAATCCAAAGTCATGGTATAACTTACCAATACCAAGAGCTAGACGGTTGGCTTGGCTAAAAACAAAAGAAATGAGATGATCTGTCAAATTCTACACTTTCTTTAGATGCAAACATCATCAAACTACTCACATTATGCTATGCGTCTACTTGGAGGATTCAGTTTCATATATTTGCAGTAGATTGTTGTCTACATATTCCAAGCATGTGCACCGTTAAATATAAAGCTAGAAAAAAGGTCCAGACTCTCAGGTTTGAAATGACAAACTTAGCATCGCTCAGACTCTGGTGAACCCTTTGTTCGCTCTCTGAGAACATCAACCCGGCCTTGGTTGGCCATCAGAATGTGGCTGGAGAAAACTGGTTGTAAAACAGCTCCAACAAAAGAGCCACTGTTGGCTCCGGGCAGCCGTGACCTCTCATTCAGCCCTTATTACATTTGAAGTAGCGGGAAAAAAAAAACCAACAAAAAAAGCAGACAAAATAGATGCATGTTACTATCTGCTTGCCCCCTTCTGCATCGCAAAGACAAGCAATCAAGTGGGTAAACACACACATCTGCACACATACTGTATACACAACGACTGCTACAAGTGGCTGTGGATGTTTGTCCTCCCCTGTCTCCCCCCCTACCTCCCCGGCTAATCTCCCATTAAAATAGCACCGACTCTTCGGTCTGTGTTTACTCTGACCCTGGCGGATATGAAGTGTGTATTCCTATTATTTGACTTTTTTTCTTGCTGTTTGAAGTGCTAATTCTGTTGTTCTGCCTTTATCTTGTGATCAGAGGGCCTTCTAGCCTCTCACTTCACACCTCTGGAGGGACGGGGGACGCTCCCAGGTGAAAGCTGTTCACCGGATTGTCCTGTTTTTTTTTTCCTGCCACTTTGAAATGAAATAAAGAACACACAGCGCTTATGTACAACAACAGTGAACCCAACACTGTTTCTAAATGGACTGGAGAGAGAACTTTGAAGAGAGACAACTTCTTATGGACTGCTGCTTCTTTTATTGTTGTATTGTGGGCTGCAAGACTGTATCTGCAGTAAATAGAGGACTAAAAAATACACCTACCCAGCCATGTTTTCACTGCATTTAAGTAAATGCAAGCTAAACTGAACAAGAAGTAAGCTACCTATGATTATAATGCCCCACCTAGGGGTCCAAATCTTCATAAGGTTGCCAGTAATTCTGCAAGAATTAACAAATGACTAAAAGAATGAAAGAAAAACTGTAAAATCTTCTCTCAAAATTGTTTTCTTGGGAATTATTTGACAGTCCCACCGATGCATCCCTCCAAAAATCGTTCAACAATTCTTCAAGGACCAAAAGAACCCTACATTCTGATCTGCAGTTATGTATCTGAGCAGCACTGTGGTTTTGTAACAGTAAAAGAAAAGAAATAAAGGCTCTGGATCACAGGTTAAAGGCTTTAGGTACAGAACGTACCCGTCACCTACATGTCACTGGAGCTCAATTTTGCTTTACAGACTAAAAGCACTGAAACTGTACAGACTTGGTCAGCACGTCTGTCTGGCAGTATCAAAGTAAAACCTTCCAACCACCATGAGAAGACTTTTAATTTGCATTAACAAAAGCAAAACAGCGGACTTTTTCACAGCTCCAAATGAGAGCAGATCTGACAGCAGTAGAGTTACCATTAAATTAAATATACGTACAACAGCAAGCAAGAAGAAACTCCTGACATGTCCAACCAGCTCGGTTAAGTTTGGGGATTGTTGAAAAAACTGGATCAAAATCAATGACTGGTAAACCTTGTGAATGGAAAATGAACATACAAGTCTCTGATTTTGGAGGTAAACAAGAGCATTTGCAGAAAACCAACACTGAAATAACTGAATTAAAGATGTGAAAAAAGGTTGGAACTCGACTTTTAGCTAAAAAAGTGTTTGAATTGACAGCAAACACTCGACTGTCCTCGCTATTTTCTCAGAAACTCTGTTGTCAACTGTATATGTTCAAGGTTTCCATGATTTTGAGCATTTCTGGGACCCAGACTAATTACTTTACCTTTTAGCTTTTATCTTGGCCATTATAACAGCTATATACTGTATCTTCTTTTTATCAAATCTTTAGTCCTTTGACATGTAAATACCCTATATATCAAGTAAAACATATGTAATAACATAAAATCCTTGTGTTTTTACATGTCATCTTAACTGAAGTGTTCACATACAGCGTTCTCACTGAAGAGACAAACCAGGTGACCTGCGCTTGTCCTTTGAAAAGCAAATCCATCATTTTGAGTTTGATTTTCATACATAGTGGGATTTCATTCCAAAACTATGTTGGACACAATGCGTAAAGTTGCTATAATTTGAAAACCAGTTTACTTGACAGCTTTTATTCAGACAGGGAAGCAATTATTAAACTAAGTATCATCAGAAATGGAAAATTAGTGAGTCAAAATGCCGGAAAAGACAAATACAGTGTCTCAAAATGACACAACAGCAACTGAAAATGACATAACATGACAGAAAACAACAACCAAAAATGACAACAAAACATTGACTGAAAATGATGGAAATTAGTGAATCGAAATGACAGAAAACAGCAACTAAAATTTAAAAAAAAAAACAGCGACTAAAAATGACAGCAAAACACTGACTGAAAACCAGTCTTAAGTGAATATTCCGCTGTTTAATTTCATGTGGTTTATTTTGGAGTGTGAAAATCGGTGAGATGTGAGTTAAGATATCACTTTGCAGAAATCTTCTTAACCTGATTACCACAATATGTAGAAATATGTGATATAAACCATTAAAAAGATCCAGGCCTGTTCTTTTTTGTGACATGTCATCCATATCTATGCAATGATGCGTTCAGGGGTGATTCAAACACCACAGTTGGATGTAGAGATGGAATTAAAATGGAAGTAATTTTTCTTGCATTTTATAGCACAGGGAAAGTTCAAGCTGTCAAAACTTGCAATAAACACCACAAAGGAAATTTAACCAAGAAAATCTGATGTGATTTTGGACATAAAGTGTTGGGTTCTTAAGGGTAATGGGAAAATCTCTGGCAAAGCTTTGTGCATTTGCAGCTTAAATTTGGCACCAAAACTCATCTGAAGACCCTTTAGGAGGCAAGAAACCTCCACGCACTGATTCTGTGTGGAGAATTCAGTTGAAAACATGCTCGTATAGCTGTCAGTTCAGTATACATCCCCTTGAGAAAAGGTACATGCACGTATCTGCGCAATATTTGTGTCAGCTTTTACTGAGTGTGATAATCCATTCAGCACGGGATTGGATCCGCTGGAACAATGCCTCAAAAGTACATATATATGTGCTTCTCTGTGTGCATCTTCCTCCTCCTCCTTCCTCCTCCATTAAACTGTGAATGTAACTCAGCTGGAATATCTCAGTCGGGGCTGAGCCGAGCAGGTGACCCAGAAAAAGAGCAAACAGAGACGGAGGGAGTCGAAGGGAGGAAGGAGGCTGGGAAAAAAAGAAAAGTCTGATATTTATAGATATGAGGATAATGATGGTACCCAACAGAGAATGTGAACAGTGAGACTTGTGGATAAAGTGTGTAGTGTGTTTGTGTGCATGTACAGTGTCGGTGAGAATAACATCCCTGCACTAAAACCTGTCTTTTTGCAGATAAGACTTCATCAATATCCACCTCCTGTACAATTCCAACATATCAAACTCCAGCCAATCTATCTTCCTCTATTCTGTTATTTGGAGCTCCTGTTTTTTCTTCCCCCAGCTGCAGCCAGGTAAAGTTTGTAGGAATCCTGAGTTTATATATCTTGAGATAACAGATGAGCTGACTACAGAAACCAACAGACTTTCACGAGTTTTAGAGAAGAATAAGAGATCAATGAATTCTACATGTCTGCATAGGTAACATGAAGCATCACTGGAGTTGATCGATTGACTAGAGAAGCCGTTTTCATATCAGATTATTTCTAAAAATCAATCATCACCATTTTGGAATGACTAAAAAACCATGAGAATCCTGAGCATTCACCTGAGAAAACTTTTGCAAATTATTCAGCTAGTAAGTATTCCACTCACTTCCCTACTTTGTCCACTTTTTTTGTGCACTTCAGAACAAAAATAACTTTTCATGACCTGCTCAGTACATATGTTTCCTTGGAAGTTTTCTGAGACAACGAATAAGAAGAAGCTTCCTCAAGAAAATACAAAAAAGTAGGTCTACTTTGTTCTCCTATCCATATTATCTCCATATGCTCCTGTGTCTTCCAATTCATTTTCTGGATATCTGTTTGATAAAAACTGTCACATGGTGAAAATACTTGGAAGAGAAGGTAAAAAAGCCTATGCTGAAGTTTTTGGAATTTCTTTGGCATGAAACAAGTCAAATGCAAATATGCCAGATGCCAGCAGGAGCATGTTTGGTCCAGAACCAGTGATACTGGCCTCCAGAAGCCCATACAGCTCTAACTCTATTTCCGGCAGCCTTTAAAGGCGACGTTAATCCCTTTTCTTTCTCCATCCGTTTTCCCTTCTTCCCTCCCTCCTTTGTTCCGTTCACCAGTGTCCTTCCCACCACGTTGTCATGCAGAGCCAGGCGGTAGTCGGTAGGCCTGCTGACACTCTGTTCCATCGCTCAGACCCACACTGTCACCTGCCTCATTAGTGCTGAACTGGTGGAGACGAGACACACAATCTGAAGAAAGCTGCACGGCTCACACACACACACACACACACACACACACACACACACACACACACACACACACACACACTCTCGCACAAATCTCCCACGATGAACGCCATGCGATCGTACGTGCACGAGGCCGGATACACAGCGAGGCGTTCACATGCACGACCGAGCGTCGGCACACTCAACCCGAGAATGAGAGAAAATAAGGAGGGAAGAACTTGTTCTAGGTCACTGATATGTGTGTGACAGCAAAGCCGGAGTGTGTGTGCTGCAGCAGAAGCCTTTTACCGAGCCGACTGTCTCGCTGTGACAGAGGGTTTTGATTTTCCTCGTGTCTGACAGAAGTGACTTATGGCCATACCAGTGTCTGTTAAAGACCCCCGGCCCTCCTCGAACAGGAGGCCTTGTTCAAAGTCTACATATTACAGAAGCACGTCCAGCAAAAACCAGCACCATTCGGCTAATATGGGCTGTTTAAAAGGCTCCCCCCCTACTATTTCTACTGGACTAAAACCTGCCAATAGCTGATTTGCCGTGCCAATGTTTATCTTTTTACATTTTTCATGCTAAAAAATGAGTCAGTGTTTTGTCCTGAATTTTGTTCTTGGCAGAGCGAAACGGCCCCTGCAAAACAGCAATTACGAGACACAGAAACTCATCACTAAAACGAGGCATTATAATAGTAATGATGATGATGAGCACATTCATGCATACTTGTGTGGAATCTGATTAAAATGTCACATTAGAATCAGTTCAGGTTAAGGGTTTCCAGCGCAGACATGGAGAATTTAGCAACTGTGCAGGAAAAGCCACATGACGCGGTAATTCTAAAAGCAAAACGGTTTGTAGGATAAAACATGAAGACAACTTTTGATCCTTAACATTAGCAGCAGGAAAAATTTTTGTTTTGGCTTGAAGATTGGCACCAGAGAACAATCACATTAACCGCTAACGGGTTTATCCAAGTTAGTGCAATTTTGGAATTTGCATCTTAATGTTGATTTAATTCTCCACTTTACAGAATAGAATAGAATAGAATAGAATAGAATAGAATGGAATAGAATAGAATAGAATAGAATAGAATAGAGGTTTATTGCCATCTGCATGGGTACATTATAGTACAGGTGCATTGGAATTTTTCAAGACCTAACTTTGGTTTAACTCCATAAAACTGGTCTATCTTAAGAGAAAACACCTGCATTCATCTAAGAAAACTTTTGCAAATGAAATTTTTTAGCACTCACATCCCTACTTTGGCCACTTTTTGTGCCTGTAAACAAGTTCAAAAATGCACTTTAAACTCTATTTCCTCAGGAAAATACTAGGAGTACATCTTCTTTGATCTTCTATCCATATTATCTTCATATGTTCGCTTGTATTCCAGTTCATTATCAAAAAATAACTGTCATATTGCAAAATTACTTGGAAAAGAAGGCAAAAAAGCTTTGTGATGAAATGCTAAACTTTGTAACACATTTTTCAGAACTTCTTTGGGATGAAACAAGTCAAATGCAAATATGCCAGATGCCAGCAGGAGCTTGTTTGGTCCTGAATCAGTGAAGCCCATACAGCTTAAACTCTATTTCCATCAGTCTTTTAAGACATTAATCCCTTTTTTTCTCCATCCGTTGTCCCTTCTTCCCTGCTCTTTTGGCGGTAGTCAGTCGGCCTGCTGAAACTCTTTTCCAGTGCTCAGACTCAAACTGTCACCCGCCTGGTTTATGGATTTACCTAAAAATCCAGTAAATGAACATTTTGATATCAGATTAGTTTAACCTTTTAATGTTGATTGTCACAAATTTGCATTATACTGCTTGCATTCAGGCTGCAATCGAGATGGCGTATGCATTCCCCCAATACCACTTTGTGCATTTTCAATACATACCACGGAACCTTTTGCAAACGCTGGTTTCTCGTAGGACCAGTTGGAATGGGACCTACATCATTATATCTGTTATTATTATTACATATCTGTTCATTGTGTAATAGACAAATTAACAATCTCCACTTAATTTAGCATCAGCTTGAAAGCAAAAACACTAATAATTTTTAAAAAAACTATAATTGTAAATAAATTCAGGCATCAAGGGATTAAAAAAGTGAAATCACCATAGTGGTATTGTTATGGAATATGCATGTATTTTCCAATTTGTTACTTCTTAGTGCTTCATTGGTGGATAAATAGTAATTTTGCCTTCAAAACTCTGGATTGTTATTCTGCAACTTTGTAAAAAGACATGAAAAAATCTATTTAACAAAGTAACTATTCAATATTTAACACAACTTTGGTAATTAACTCAACACTCCGTAAACAAAAAAGCAAAAAAAGTATTTTTTTCTCAAATTTCTTGCTAATCCATTTGTTGGATGTCAGGATATTTCACAGTGCGTCCAAGAGTTTGACCAGCAGACTGATGGACCACTGAAACACTATATATTATAACTATATAAAACACGTTAAAATTCATAAATAGGCTTCATAGTGTCACCTTACAGTCTGCATGTTCTCCCCGTCCTCGGGTGTTTCGACTTCCTCCCACAGTCCAAAGGTATGCATGAGAGGGTAATTGGTGGTTCTAAATTGGCTGTAGACGTCGGCGTCTGTCTCTTGGCAACCTGTCCTGCCTTCACCTTTCCCATGCAAACTGCAACCCCATTCTACGTGTGATTAGCTAGTCTTTTTTTTAGCTGCTTCAACCATTTTAAAAAAAATAACATTTTTTGTAAAAGTGATAGAGGAGGAGGAAGTAACATGCAGCAAATCACCGAGAGCTAGAATCCAACCCAGACTGCTGGGATAGTCACTCTAGTCCTGGTACAAAGGCTGATGCTCAACCAGGTGAGCTATTATGGAGCCCAAATTGGTAAAACACAATTAGCACACATAGTAAAAAAGGTAAAAACCACAGGCAAATAAACTAGCTCAGTATCTAGAAGCTAGCTCTGCACTGGTTCTCCATTTATATTTTAGCTTTAAAGTTTTCTATGCAACAAGAGAACCCTTGTTATTAATGACACCAGTGACCATGAGGTGAACTACAGTCAGCATCCTGTTGATTGGACTCTATACAAAGGGTCAACTTAGCATCCTGTGCATTGCTAGCAAGTTTTGATAGGAGCTTCAATAATTGAAGAACCAAAAATCTGCCTTCTACTGAAGCTTTTATAAAAAATATGATGGGTCAGAAAACTCAGTTCCACAGCTAACCTTGGTGGTGCACAGTCTGAAGCTAGCAAGCACAGATTACGTCTATAAAAGTTCCGATTGTCTAAGAAAAGTTGTCCCCGCTCCTTTTCATACAGTCGATGTTTTTAAATTCTAATTCATTCGCATATCACCAATAATAATAAAAAATAAGCAAAAAGGAAATATTAAGGTCATAGTCATCCTACGAACTTCAGTATAAACCAAAAACAACTGATGAAGTCTTTTGGATTACTAGCAAGCAGAGTCTTGAATCAACAAAGGTTGAGATTTTCATGGAAAATGTAGAAAACAGAAATCAGTCCACAGGCTGCTCTGGCCAACAAAGGTCATGTTAGTCTAACTTTTTTAAGTTACGTGACTTAAATATGGTGTCAGAGGAATTGATTTCAAAGCGAACGTTGGTGCTACATGCTGTGAAGCTAGCGAGTAGTCTTGAATCGATAAAAGCTTGGATTTTTTTGGATAGCGTCGAAAACATAAAAAATCAGTCCACAGGCAGTTTTGGCAAAGAAACAAGGCTATGGAAGTGTAATTTTTCTTCAAGTTACATTATTATACATTTTCACATTAGCAGTAAAAGCATCGAAAACAACAACAAAAAACAAACAAAAAAAGCGAACAAGCAAAAAACAATGAATGAACTGTACATTTTACGTCCAATTTGAAGATGGAGCCATGGTCAGAATGGTCATCTAGTAATCCTAGAAGTACTACTGAAGTAAGCAGAATCTTGAATCAGTATAGGTTGAGATTTTCTTGGACAACATAGAAAACACAGAAATCAGTCCACAGGCAGTTCTGGCCAACAAAGGTCATGCAAGTCTAACTTTTTAAAGTTACGTGACTTTGTTTTTCATTTGTTGGGAGCTGGTTATTTATGGTGTTAGAAGAATTGATTTCAAAGCTAACATTAGTGCTACACAAGTAAAGCCTTGAATCAACAAAAATTTGAATTTTCTTGGACAGTAAAGAAAACATAAAAAATAAGTCCACAGGCAGTTTGACAAAGAAATAAGGTCATGGAAATGTAGTTTTTCTTCAAGTTGCATTCCGATCCATTTCCACATTAGCAGTAAAAGCAACAAAAAATGAATACTTGAAGACAGAGCCATGGTTAGAAGGGAAGTATAGTCATTAGTAATCCTAGAAACTTTGTACTGAGGTTCCAAGAATCACAGAAATACATGTGGAGTTTTCTGTTTCTAATCGGATATCTACAATCTATGTCAACACCCCTCTTTATCCTTTTGTGTCTTTATTGTTGTAGCTCCATCATCCTGCTGCTCTGTTTACCTTGTAAGTATCAAACCATGTCGGGGAAAATAGTCAACGTTTCCAAAAAAAAAAAAAAAGTGAAACCCGAGCCTCCCATCTTAAAAGCAACTCATCCAGTCTGTTTTGTGTTACTGTCTGCGGTTAATCAGTCCTATACTGGTCGGTTTTAAAGCTCTGTTTTAAAAGGACTCTATGAGGTAAAGACAGAGAGATTCTTCATAAATATGTGGTGAAAATAAATCACGTAGGGGGGTCGGACGGACTAGAAAAGAAGTTCAAGTCATCGCTGTGGTCAGGAATACGAACATACGAACACGTAATCTCTGAGACACATTCAAGAATAAGCTGCTTTAAGTTTCACAACACTTGTGACAACATCTCTAAAACATCACAGACGACCCCCTTCAGGTCTCTTAAACACAAGTGTGCACGCCAGTGTGTATTTGTGTGCAGTTGTGCGACTGTCCGTTGACCCCGCGGGCTGGAGGAAACAGATGCTTAGCGAGGGGCTGGGGTTTACACAAGACCCAGAGATCAAACCCAACCACAGCCAGCGTCGCATTATTGCTCAACAGCACACAGAGACAGGAAGCAACTTAGACTGTTGGACTCAACGAAACACACAGTCTCAATCGGTCTCAGCGTTTTATAGCGTGTTTTATACGTGTTGTAATCAGCTGCCTGTTCCTCTTGCAATCAAATCACTGCAAACTGGCATGCTTTTGAACTGCTTGCACTGGAACCCCCTTCATTTGTTTGAATATTTAGATTTTAAATCCCAACTACTGTGGTGTTGCCTATTGGAATGATGTTTTTTTTTGCCTTGCTGACATGTCCATACGATGATTTTATACGCATCATGAGCAAAATAAGCAGTCATGGTTGAGTATTTCTACCATGAAACTACAGCATAAACAAAATCAGGATTCAGAAGCCCAAAGATTCCGATGCTGCCAGGGAATTTCAGTGTCTCAAAATGAGTTTGGCTAACTTGCCAGTGTGTACCATGTTGTAGTTTTCCAGCGTTTGAGCAGGTGAGCTGGTGTGCTCAAGCTGCATTAAGTGGTGAGGGCAATTTAAAGGCAAGTAGATGTTATTTTAATGGGAAAGAATACATATAAATATTGAATCTTCAATGACATATGAGTTTTAGTAAGTTTAACCAACAATCAGAGATGGATTTTTAACAAAATCTGTACAGTTCATGAATGCATATCAAGAATTACATTACTGGAGTATTAGAGATGTTTATATGCAAGACAGAATTGTGCAAAAATCTTATGTTTCTGTGGTAGTACGATACCAAAAACACCATTTTAATGGTGTTTTTGGTATCGTACTACCACAGAAACATGAAGCATTTCAGTGGCCATGAAACTGACTGCTGATTTTGCAAAGTTTTTTTCTTGAACATTCAAATCCCTTATACACTAGTAATGTAATTATCCACTTTAGCTGTGTGTTCATAATGCATTTTTTTTACAAGCATTTTGAAATATTGCCTTATTTTAAAAAAAGAAAGATCACTTTTGCAAAGCTTGAGGTGGTTTCTTGGCTTTGTTGAAAAAAATAAATAAGCGAATACACCTCCTGGTATTGGGAGATAGAAACACCTTTTTTTTGAGAAACCAGCATGAAAGTAAAGATTTATTCTAACTCACACAACTGAAAACAATTCCTGAAAACTGAATTTTGTTTCACAGAGGGAGGAGGTTTTGATCGTTTCTTTCTCTTTAAGGTTTTTTAGTGGTTGGCAAACACCTGTTTTTTGTTGGGGTTTTTGTTGCTATGTGTAATGCAGCCTCTAGCGCCATCTATACAGCCTAGTTTATTTGCTCCAAAGTGGCTAATGGAAACAAGCCTGGATTTATATTTCTTTTTAAATTTGGACAAGACTGCAAAAAAAGAAAAAAGAAAAAAAAATCCTATTATGTCTGCACTGCCTGTAGGCACCACGGTCCCATGATCACACTTTAACTTCTTTCATGGCTCTTATCCAGGTTGTTTTCTCCTGACTAGATCCTTGCTTGTGTTGTAACGACACCCAGATATACGTCACTTTGGATTAAAATGTCTGCTAAATCAAATTGTAGAACTTTTCTTGGTCTTTTGTATGTCCTGGATATACACTGATCAGTCACAACATTATGGCCACTGACCGGTGAAGTGAATAACATTGATCATATGTGGTGTTCTGCTGGAAAACCTTGGCTCTTGGCGTCTTGGACACCCAAAGAAACATTGTCCCAGAACAAGCACAGTCCCTCATGCACATAGCAATCCCAAATGTCATTGGCCTACCCATGTAGGAAAATGTACCCCATTCTGATCAAGCGTCACCAGGATGCAGTGGAACAAGTTCGATTCCCAGAGACACCACTGCACAACCCAAAGGAACTAAAGGATCCACTGCCAACATCCTGGTCCAGATCCCACAGGACCACCTGAGAGGTCCTCTGGTCCAGACCCAGTGGTTCAGAGCATCTTGGACCCCATCAGGGGGACTTACACAATATTAGGCAGTTGGTCATAATGTTATGCTTGATTATTTTAAAGGTGTGTTCCACCCGAAATATTGCTTTTCTGTTCAAGTACTTAATATTTCAAGGGTTTATTACATCCAAATAGCACTTTAAAACACACAAGTTCTAGTTTTTAAGATTTATCCAACTCAAAATATTGTTTTTCTGTTCAAGTACTTACAGTTCTAAGGGTTTAATCCCCCCAAATAATAATTCTTATTACACAAATTATGGTTGTTCAGATTTATCCAACCCAAAATACTACTTTTATGTTCAAGTACTTGCAGTTTCAAGGTTTTATTTCATCCAAATAGTGCTTTAAAAGTTATTGTTTTAAAGATGTATAGAGAAATCGACAATAAAAATCTATCAATTTATTGAGGTAACCATAAACAGTGTCTTGTAATTTGTACTGAATATTGACAGTAAATATCTTGTATCTGTAACTTGAATGTAAAAACAAAGTATTACGACTGACCTTCAAATCCACATATCAGTCCGCTATAACAACCAGCTGCTGGTGTCAGTCATCTGACAAGCAACAATGGCTTCATAAAAATAGATTCCTCACACACACACACATGCTGAAGGACCTTTTCGCTTTGGAAATGAGCATTAATTTGCACATGAACTCTTACACAACCGTCATTGTCACGTCTGCGTTGAGTCCAATGGAGAGAGCGAGGAGGGGAAGGAGAGGAGGTGAGAATAATGAGGCGAATGACGGAGCTCTATCAGAGTAAACAAACCGCCGGCCGGGTCGGCGTGCTGTCAGTGTGTGTGGGAGGAGAGACAGGTGGAAACAATGTACTCTTCACCTGGGTTTAAGGGTTCTCCAGGCAGGATGGTGGAGAGGCGAGAAAAGACTGGAGAGCCAAGTGGGAGGGCGATAAACTCCACACAAGCGAGGGCTACCACACTGTAAAAATGAAAACTACAGTCTATTCAGCACAGTGGATATTCTGATTTGTTTGAACATGAAAATTAAAATAGCTACACTTGACATGAAAATACACATCATACCAATCGTGTGCACCTTATTATGTCTAAATTTGTACTTGTGAATAAGCTGAAAATGTAATTTGTTGTTGGTACAACAAAGTTGGAAAAAACCACAGGGTTTCCCAGAATACACAGCAGGGGCAAGTCCTCATGCTTTCTTGCCCTTGGCCTACAACTCAGCTATGACCCCCTGTAGCTCGACAGGTTGAGCGGACGACCCATAAACGGGCTATACATAGCGGTCATGGGTTTGAATCCAGCTCATGGCCCTTTGCTGCAGGTCCTTCTCCCACTTTCCTGTCTCTCAAGAAAACCAGAAAAAGGCCACAAAAAAACCCTTAAAAAACCATTTGACTGTGGGGTAGATTAGCTTTTGGTAGCTCTGTGAATCACACTATTCAGCTAATAAACAAGTTTATATTGGCCAAATGAAGAATTAATAGTAGTGACTATTCACAGAACCATGTAAATATTACTGGTACAACAATGAAATATGACTTAGGACAATGAACTAGCAAATCGTTCAGACAATTCAAAAATTTTACTGCAAAAGGTTGCCTTGAAATTTTAAGTTTTCTCAACTCTTCTTTTTTTTAATAGTGTACAAACACAGAACATGCTAGTAGATCAGACTTTCACCACACATGTTCCAATGTGGCTGCACAGTGGCTTGGTAGTTAATACTTTCACAATGCAGCTAGAAGACCCCCGGTTCACGTACCCTAACCTTAACCGCTTTCCTGGGCTCTTTCTGCATGGGTTTACTGTTCCCCTTGTGCATGCATGGGTTTTCTTTGGCTTCCTCCCACAGACCAAAAACATAAATTGGTAACTCTAAATTGTCCATTACTGTGAATGTGATTGTTTGTCTGTATATGTAATCCTGTGATAGACTGGAGACCTGTCCAGGGTGTCCCCTACCTTCACCCCAAGTCAGCTGGGATAGACTCCAGCCCCCCTGTGACCCCAATTAGGATTAAACAGTGTACAGATAATGGATGGCTTGATAACATCCAATCCATGCCTTTTTAAAAACCCTCTTGTTAGGTTTGTTTCTCAGGTACAGCAATGATATTTAACCTTTGTGTTGCCTTCTGGTCAAAAGTGACCCGGTCACTATGTTTAATAGCAGAGAAAACCAGCTAAATGACCTTTTGTCAACTTGAAATTCGATGACCTCTCCTAAAGTGACCCCAACATTACAAAAAGTGAAAAATTGTCTTTGTTTATATTTTCATCAAAGCTGTACATTACCAGGGTACAAAGATTGTCTCAGAGTCATTTTTGACCTGACAGTTAAAATCAGTCACAAAACCACAAACACCCAGTGTAGTTGAGTTTTTGTAGTAGAATTTCAGCGTACAGTACACTGTTGTTTCCCTTCAAAAAATGCATTTAAAGCTATTTTCTGGCACTTTCTTAGGACAGAAGTACTATCTCTTGCTAAACTAAACTAAATTAAATACAGTCTTTCTGCCTCTGAAGAGAGAAAACCCAGACATACAGAAAGTGTGTGATGCACAACAGGTTCTTTCTTCATGTGAAATAGATTTTGGGTTGAAAATTCAATTAAGGTGCTTTATTTTAGAGGGTCAGTGGAGGCGGGTCATTTTTTTTTGCCCTTTGTTGGCTTCATTGGACACATTAGTAGAGAGGCAGACAGGAAATTAGACCAGCAAGAAAGGGCGGTGAGCAGGAACTAGGTAGTATAGCCCCTGTTCATGGGTCACCCATTCAACCAGTTGAGCTATCTGGGCAGCTGAGGCAGGTCATTTCTGACCTTTAGGACAATGGGAGTGTTCAGGATGTTAAGACCACGTGAGGGTTAAATATCAAAAAATGTCAGGAACCAAAAAATCCCAATAAACATTGTTTATATCTCATTAACTCCATTACAAACCATTTCAATCAATACTTAGTGCGATGGTGTTCTTTACCGCTCACAGATCACAGTTCAATGAGGATAATTCACTCATTTTTCATAAAAATGCATGTTAAAACTTTTTTTAACGTACGTTGGAAAGACGCACATATAAAATACTGTACTTTTACATGGCATTGATTTTTTTTAAAAAATGTTTTACATTTTGATTTTTTTTTCTTTTTATGGAGAAGACAAACTTCATAAAAACCAAACACACCCTCCAGTATCAGCAGCCTCTCAAACAGGACGATGTACCCCAACACAGCGTAAAACCTCACAGTAACAACTTAACGAACACAACAACGACTCCAAGGTAATGACCCGACCTTCAAACTCCTCAAATTCCAATGCAATCACGCCTCCATGCAATGAACAGAACAAATCCTTTTGGGTTCTTTGGGTTGTGAGGCTCCACCTCACAACCCAAAGAACCCAAGATGATCTGCTGCCAACATCCTGGACAACTCTTAAGGTCCTGCGTTCATGCTTCTATAGGTAACCAACCCTGTCTTCTAAAAATGTGGTTTCTATACAACTAATATTTTGTAATAGAAAAAGTTTCCAGTTCAAAGGAGCCACAGAGTCCATGTAAAAACATAGGAGGCAACTGGATTTTTACAAAGAAAATGGGTGTTCACATCCTGTATGGGACTATTATTCCTAAAACAATTTTTTTTTGTTTTCACTTTTTGTTTACCTTTGATTTACCATCACTGTTTGGTTAGCTTTAGGTGCTAAAACTACATTGTGATGTTTAGATTTTGGGTTAAAACATTACCCTTTCACAACTAGTTTAAAGCTTCTTCATCATTTTCTGGGTCACGTGGGTGACAAGTACCATCCCAATCACATATATATCTGGTTGGCTGAAAAGGTTGTGTGATTTCTAACAATAGAGAAGGCAGTTTAGCTGTATAAGACTGTATAATTTCTAATAGTTTTAGAAACAGGCCTAGGGTCCATTTAAGGTATTAGCTCTCTTATGTTTGTGTTTTTAAATTGAATATCCATTTGTCTATATGCATTTTGTTCAAGATAATAAACTTAAGAGATAAATAGTATCAGCAGCCAATAAAGACTTCACTATTCTTTGCATCCTGTATGAATATAAGACATACAGTGTGTGTTGGATATGATTTACCATATGGGCATTATAAAGATGTTTTAAACAGGTGGTTACCTGGAGTGGCTCCACAGTCCTTCTGTTAATTTGTATTGTTACACAACACATACATTAATCACTGCTCTGGAAAACACACACCCTTGATAAATTATTACAGCGCATTAGTGATTAACTTAAACAGAAGCAGTTTCAGGTCATTATTTTTATCCAATGGCTTGTATAATTACAGTAAATTTGAGTGAGAAATTAATTAGTCCTCAGTGAAAATAAATGTATACTGACTTACAGATCTCTGCGCTCACATGCACACAGCATGCTGGAGCAGAACCCGGGGCGGCCTGGGAGCCTGCCAAGCCCAGCTGGTGGCAACTAAGCAAGTGAAGGGCAGCGAGAGCGAAGAGGAGGAAGAGGAGGAAGCACGAGGGCCAGGAGGGAGGAAGGGTTCAGAGGAGGCTGGTGGAAATCATGATTTTATAGCATCATTTGATAAATTAATGAATTAAATATGACAAATGTGCACAGAAGTTGGCGATATTTTCACAGAGTCAGTCAAAACCTGCACAATAAGTAGAAAATGAGTTCCATGTCGCACTTTATTTAATGCAGACTTCATTTTTTTCATTATTCTAAGGCGTTTAAGTAGAAATTTGTACATTGTGTAAATTTTTATTTACAAATCCTGATTTTATAATGTCATCTGATAATTTCACCAAAAATGGAAGTTAAAGATGGCAAATGTGCAGTGAATTCAGCGATATTTTCACAGAATTTGTCAAAAAAAAAAACTGCACACAAAGCAGAAAATGTGTTGTTTTATAACATCCACCATGTCCATGTTGCACTTTGTTTAAAATAGAATGGAATGGAATGGAATGGAATGGAATAGAATAGAATAGAATAGAATAGAATAGAATTTATTGCCATTTGCACAGGTGCATCACAGTGCAGGTACACTGGAATTCTCAAGTCAAAAAAAAAAATAACAACAAAAAACCCTGAAATAAATCACACTAAAGCACATTATCAGTGCAAATATTAGCATAAATAGATTAAAAAAAAAAAAACAAGAATCAATAAAATACTTGTTTGCAAATTTACTTATTGCACATTGCAAGGGTATTGCACATTTGTCCATTATAATTTGTGTGGATGTCGCGATATTTTGATGTTATGCTGTGCTATTGTATCCCCCTCCCTGATGTCTAATATCACTAGTCTGATGGTGGAAGGACTGAACTTTATCGCTTCATTAAAGGGTTTAAGAGAAATTTCAGCTTTTTTTGGAGTTGCACCTACATAGGAGGCCAATTTTTTTATTGTATTTTGTTATGGTGCCGGTTTAACTCTACCAATTTGTACTTTAATATATAAACTGCAATTTAAAAATCTTGACTTCACACCAACTCCTGACAATTTCACCAAAAACAAGTTAAAGACGACAGATGTGCAGTGAATTCAGCGATATTTTTTTTTTTAACCAAATTTGTCAAAAACTACACAATAAGTAGAAAATTAGTTGCTTTAGCAGCATACTTAATTTTTGCACTATTAAAAGGCATTTAAGTAGAAATGTGTACATCAATATGTAAACTTTTATTTACAAATCCTGATTTTATAATGTCATCTGATAATTTCACCAAAAATGGAAGTTAAGGTCTGCAAATGTGCAGTGAATTCAGCGATATTTTCACAGAATCAGTCAACGAATGCATAATAAGTAGAAAAATAGTTGCTTATGTTGCACTTCATTTTTTCACTTGTCTAAGGCGTTTAGAGACGTGGATTACTTTTGCAGATGAACTTCCATAATAAACCTGTTTTTTTATTAGTTTTTATCATGTTGTCAGTTTAAACCTACAGATTTGCACATTAATATGCAAACTTTTATTCAGAATTCACACAGTGTGCGGTCTTGAAATGAATCTTCAAATAGTTTACATGCAAAAACTGAGAAACTTCTATGAACAACGGCCAACGAAGCAGAGGATGGACAGCAGCCACTAGAGTTTGGAGAGGAAGCTGGTGGAAATTATGATTTTACAGCATAATCTGATAATTTAACAAGGTAAATTTGACAGATGTGCAGTGAATTCAGTGATATTTTCATAGAAATTGTCAAAAACTGCACAATAAGCGGAAAACTAGCAATGGTATAACATCCACCATTTCCATGTTGCACTTTGTTTAATGCATAGACTGAACTTCCTCACTATATTAAGGGGTTCAAGAGGAACTTCAATAAAAAAAAAAATTGTTATTTAAAATTTGTTTTTATCATGTAGCCAGTTTAACTCTGCAGACAGTAACTTTTTTGAGTTGCTAGTTTAAGCCTACAGGTTTGTATTTTAGCATGCATAAAGTTTTTTTTACATTTTCTACTGTGATGCATTAAACAATGACATACAGGTTTTCAAAATAAAACCCAGTGGTTAAAAAAAGAGTCTTAATGAGCAGCTCTGCTCTTTAATGCTCTGCAGCTACAATCTTGAACTAATCTGCATGCAATAAATGGTCAAATTTGACGAAAAAAGCCTGTTAATAGAGTTTGAAAACATACTTTCACAGTCACGTGTTGTCAAATAAATGTAAAGCAAGGGGGTTTTATCATCTTAGAATAAGCTGCTGGAACCAACCAAGCAGCCAACAGATTCCCTGTGGAAAGTAAAGAATCCTGCATGACGGAGGAAGAGAAGGCTTCAGAGGGGGGATGGTCTGCGAGTTAATGCATGTATGACTGCATGTATGCATGTGTGAGAGGTATGCATGCTGCGTGGGTGTTGAGAGATGATCTATGTGAGCCGGAGGAGCCGAGCAAAAAGTGGCGACAGAGCCGAAAGCGGAGGGGAGTCGACTCCATAAAAATATCCAAACGCCACTAAATCTTTCCATTATCCACAGATAAGGCGGTGACAGATGTTTCGGAGCCCAGATAGAATTTAAATCGCTGGCGTTTTGGCCGATAGCGGTGGGACTGAAGAATGAGAACAGATAGGTGGAGGCAGACAGAGCGAGACAGCAGACAGAGCTCTGTAAACATCCTCCATTCCTGCTTCCACTCTCTGAGCCGGAGCTCTGGCGGGGTCAGGGGTGAGGCAGCGCCGCCCCCGGCCCCGATCCGTTTGGGCGTTTTATAGATTTGCATGCTTTCTTTCAGAAACTGCAAAAAAAAAAAAAAAAAAGTGTTGTGACTGCTGGTGTGCATATTAACTGAACTGCGTGGGTGTATTTCACTTCTGCTGTCCGGTGGAATCAATTTGTCCAAAATACAAACTTTTCCCAAACTTAAACTCATGTATTTTAACCCTCCTGGTATGTTGCAGGTCAAATTGACCCATTTTAAAGTGAAAAAATGTATTTTAAAAAAAAAAAAAAAAAAAAAAAGGTTAAAAGTATTTTTTCAGTGTGAAACTTCTTGGTTTCTAAATGGAAACAACATATAAAATGAAAATGGTTCATTTCACATATTTGCGCCCTAAACAGAGGTGTCTTGTGTTGATTTATCACCTCCATACAAGTAAAATAAAACTTTTTAGATTACTTCCAACCCCCTCTGTCTGCATAATAGTAGTGTTGGAACACACCGTGGAACCCTCCAGAGCATTACTGGAACAGTACTGTACTGCAGAAAGTAGTGTATTGCTATAAAAATGGTGATGAAAAGGTAATTAGTAACAGAAGAGACAGACCATCATAACACTTGAAAATGTAGATCTTTCCTCCAGAGACATTGTGAAGAAAGTCCAGGTGTCAGTGAGTCCATGTTTCTTCACCATCAAAGGCTCAGAAACTGGAGGAAACTCTGACAGGAAGAGATCTAGAAGACCCAAAGTCACAACAGAACCTGAAGACAAGTTTCTGAGAGTCAACAGCTTGGTAATAGGAGCTCACAGGACAACAGCTTCAATCAGCTTCATAGTGGTCGTAGGAAGACGTCTCAGTTTAACGGAGGTTTGACAGGTGGAGCTGCAGCAGAAAGCCGTTGCTAAGATGGCAGAATAAGATCAAGAGGCTTGAATGGGCCATGAAACACCACCAATGGACTACTGAAGACTGGAAGAAGGCATTATGGACTGATAAATGAAAATTTTAAATCGTTGGTTCATCAGTAGGATGTTTGTAGCCGTCCAGTAGGAGAAAGGATGGTTCCTCAGTGTGGAACATCAACTGTCCAACATGAAGGAGGAAGTGTGATGGTCTGGGGATGTTCTGCTGGATCCAGGGTCGGTTCTTGTACAGAGTGAGAGGAACCCTGAAGCTAAACGACTACCACAGCATTCTGCAGCTCCATGCAGTACCCTCTGGTATGTTCCTAGCTGGTCAGAGGTTCATCCTACAGCAGATAATGACCCAAAACATCAGTCCAAGCTCTGCCAGAACTACCTTACTACCTACTAAAAGAACCAGATGGTGAGCTTGAAAACATGGAGTAGCAGCACAGTCTCCAGACTTAAACCCCATGGAGCTGGTTTGGATGAACTGAACAGAAGAGTGAAAGCAAAGCAACCTACAAGAACCACACATTTATGGGAACTTCTGCAAGAGTTGGAAGAACTTTCTGAAGAATGTTTGATTTCCATTGTGGGAAGAATGAGTGTGTTCAGCTGTTATATCTGCCAAAGGAGGTGCTTTGATGAGTCAAAAGGTTAGAATACAGTTTGGTTTCTAAAATGATTTTTTTAAACTTCATTTGTTGATTTGTTCTATGCTTTCATTTCAGAGCACAATGAGACATTAATGTGCAGAATTTCCAATAAAAAAACTGGAAAAATTGGGGTGTTGGGGTGAAAATTTTTAACCGGTAGTATATATAAATGTTTTAACATGCATTTTTATGAAAAACTGGTGAATTATCCTCATTGAACCCAGATCTGTGAGAAGTAATGAACACCACTGCACTAAATATTGACAGAATTTTTTAGTAATTGAGTTAATAATGAGATATAAACAATGTTTATTGGCATTTTTTGGTTTCTGACATTTTTAGATAATTACACAAGCCCTGTGTCCTCATTGCTGTCTGTGAGAACAGGAGGGTCCAGTGTGGCCCCATAAAGGGTCAAAACAATAACATTACTAACAAAAACCCATCAAAAAGCAGCATTTAGACCTCATTTGACGCTCAACCTCCAGTGAAACCTTCGCTAATGAAATTCCTTCAGCAGCAGATTTACAGGCGAAGCCGTTCAGTAAAAAAAAAAAAACGTCTCAGAAACATTTTATTGTTGAACAGACGCTGATGCAACGACCCGCACCAAGGCTGAAAACACACACAAAACTGATGTTCCAGACGATAACCGCTCTGTGCAAGAATTTTAAAAATTAGGAACCGTTTTGGAAAAGGCCCTTATCTCATCTGTGCTTTAATGTGAACTTTTAGGAAATAAAATGCTGAACTGGTGTTGAACTTGGCCTCCGGAGACCCACAGCTCTGTGAAGCAGCTCTCAGCGCTGTTCTAGAACTTCAACGCCTGAATGAGATGCCACAAAATCAACACAGGAGACTGAAGCATGCCGGGATTGTAAAGCAGAACATACTGACGGCAAGTTTCTAGTCCTTTCTAACCATTTTCAAGGCTTATGCATGTTTGCAGGATGTTTAGAAATCTTAACAGTCCAGAAACCGCCAAAAACGCTGACTTTCCATCCATAAATCACTTTTTTCTCCTTTTCTCTCCTGTTAGTCCACATAATTAATGACTTTAATACTAAAAGGCGTTTAAGGTAAACTTCAGTTTTATTTGGAGCAGCATTCACAAAATAATCCTGCCTTTTTATTTGTATTTAGCATGTTGCTATCATGTAAACTTTAGTGGAAATATCTGCTGAAACTCAGAAGCCACTTTCTTTAAGTAGGATTCAAAACTGAAGAAAGAAAATATAACAATTTCATGTTTTCATATTTTATGTTTAAATAAAGCAGACACCTTTGTTGGACGGATTTAAAACTTCAAGATGACTTTTCTCAAGATTAAGTTGTAGCAATGTTCATTTAAGAACATTCAAATGATTTGAGTAGATCAAACCTGTTCATAATGCTTGATTACTTGTATAAATGCAATTCAGTTATGTGTTATCAAGTGAGCTAATATTTTATTTTTTTCACTGCAATATAGGCTTGTGTTCTATTTGAAGGCTAAGTCAGACAAAGATTTGAGAAGGGAAAAGGGGAAAAACATTTAAAATGTGTTGCTTCAGCAAAATGAAGAAAAAAGAAACTAAATAAACATAAAAAGATGCAGAAAAGACCACAAAAAGAGAGAAATGAAAAATGTGCTCAAACTTGAGACAAAGCGAACACAAAAATAAACGAAACCAGTGCAAAAAACGCAAAATGAACAGAAAACAATGAAAAATAAACACAAAGGCACACAAAACAACCATAAAGAGATGGAAAATTACCACAAAAAGTGGCAAACATACACAAAAACACACAATGGGAACAGACACACAACATCAAAACAAAAAGAAACAAAATCAACACAAAGATGCAAAAAATACAGCAAACAAAGAAAAATGTGCTAAATAAATACAATTATAGACAAAATGAAGACAGAAATAACCAAAACGACTGTAAAAACACACAAAGTGACCAGAAAACGATGAAAACACAAAGCAACCATAAAGAGACAAAAAATTACCCCAAACAGTGGCCAACGTGCACAAAAACACATAATGTGAACACAGACACAAAATAAATGGGAAAATATGCAAAAGGACATTTTAACAAATTCCTCTGAGCTGCTAAAATTCATGATTATTATTTTTAACCACCACAACATTGTCTGACAAACACACAAGGAAACTGCTGTCCTGTGAATTCAGCTGTATCTTCATAAAATCCATGTTTTTTGCTTTTTTATTTGCATTTATCATGTTGAAGTTTCCAGTTTATGTCTACAGATTTGCATTTAAATACGTAAACTTTAGTGGAAATGCCACACTGTGCTGCATTATGAGATGATTTCCGGTTTGGCAAAATACAATTCACTAAAACTAAACAGAAATTTTGCTGTTTTAATCCAATAATCAGAAAAATCTGAGTATTTGGCAGCCCTGTGCTCTGTAATGACATTATTGAAGTTAGGCCTGAAATAATTTGCATGAAATTTTGACAAAAAAAGGCAGACTTTAAGTTTGGCGTGTCAAATTAAATACTTCAGTTTTAAAAGTTAACTTTTTTTTACTTTGGACATGCATGCTTTTGTAATTGTATTGATATTTTGGTGACTTTTGAAGTCCATGGTATATAACTTGCATACATTTTTGTCAAAAGTAAAAACAAACTAATGTTTTTTATGTTCATTATGATCATGTCTTTATGGATTCCATAAGTATTTATTATGGAAACAATCATTTGTTGATAAAAAAAAATGACTGGATATCACTGTAAACTAAGTAACCGTCCAGATTTAATAACAAACATCTAATTAGCGAAACAATAATAAAATGAGTTGATTCAGAAACTGTTTTGATTGTGTTCTTTTTTATTAAGTTGAGATAATGACTACAGATATTTCTTTTCTGGCAATATATCAAATTTTATATGGAAAATAAATTGTATCTGTGTCCAAGAAACCACTTTCCACTAAGTTCCCCATTACAAAAACACCTCTGAAGGAAGTGTGTTAATTCCAGATCACATGACCTGCTCCACATGATGTCATTTCCTCCTTAAGAAAAGACTGGCAAGACTCTAAGGCTTTCTGACTTATTTAATATAAAGTAGTGTGTGAGTCAAGTGTGGATTTATCGCATGTCAACAGGTTTCAATATCATTAGAAATAACTTTCAATTTTCCTCAATTGTAAATACAATATTTTAGAAGAATCTTTCTGTAAAAATGCCATGTGGTGTTTGGTTATAGGTGTCCAACTATGTTACAAAAAGTCCCGCAATTATATATTGACCCATATGTCTTTAAAACACAAAAAAAAATCTGAAAAAAAAAAACATTTGAAGTTGATTTAACTTTGTCTAAGAGAAAAGATTTAACAGTTAACAGTACAAGTTTTTCATGTTATTTTACAATAATGTTTCATTTTAGTGCTCTTTTTGTGTATTTTCCCCAATTACTTTATTTACAGTGCACCAAACTCCACCCTCCATACAGCAGTTTCTCCAGACAGCAACCCGTCTCCGCCTCCAGATCTTTTATTTTGTGGCCCATGTGATTAACAAGCAGCTCGCCAGGAGGTCGGAGGTCGGAGGTCAACTTGGCCGGGGTTCTGAGGTCACTGTCGCTATGTGCTGTCCACTGTACGTCTCCGGGAGAAAAAAAAAAGCTCATGAATATCACATGAAAAGGCCTCGCCACGACAGAACGGAGGGGAAAACAAAAGGGCAAGATTTCATCTGAGAGCGACAGCGAAGAAGGACGGAGGAGGGATAAAGAGGGTCCTGTGAGGCCCAACAAAGACGGGCTTCATGGCGACGAGGGTCAAATGGGCGTTTTATTCAGGGTTCCTCCTCCACAGCGAGAGGAGCCCCCTCAGGACCCTGTGGACCAGAGGAGGTGAGGGGACAGAGTGCGTTTGTGTCCAAATATCCAGGTCCTGGATGTGTCTCCAGCAGGGACGTTCCTTCATGGTTCTAAAACACCATGTTCTCCAACACAGACTGTATTTAACAGGACACACAGCGAGGCAGGAAATAGCAGGAATCCCTTCGCTGTTTGGTTTTTTTTTTTTTATCTGCATGAGCAGCACTTGTGAAAGGATGTGGGTGGACAGCAGAGGTATGGAGAGTTCCACGTTATCCACGTTACCAACCGAAGGCCAGAGATTCATGCACGGCTACTGGTGGATGTACAAAGATATGTCACTATAAAGCAAAACATGAAGAGAAAAAGCTGTTTTTTCACAATAATGTCACTATTTTTAACTTTAAAGCTCCTATCTTGGACATTGTGAGGTCCACCTGCATGTGTTGCACCTTGTTTTTTTCAGAATAGTCTCAACTATTCAAATCTTCAATCATTTAATATGATAATAGTTGCAGATTTTCTATATTAGTCTTTATATCAAAGAAAAAAACCATTTTGTATTATGAAACCCTGTGCATCCTACAAGGCGTTACTTTTAAATTAAGTTCTTGATCATTAGAAGAGTCAGCTACACATGTCAGACCTCCTTTTTTCCACAACAGTGTCAGCTTTCCAAATTTCAATCCTGTGAGATGATAATAATTACAGATTTGAATTTTTTAAAACTTTTATATCAAATGAAGAACATATTGAATATTATGAAACAGTTTTTGTACTTAAGTATACTTTTTATGTAATTTAAAAAAAAAATTTACTATATTTTGATATTGTGCTTTTTTCTTTTTTTTATATATTTTTTCTTTTTAAATTCTTAGTATTTTTCTTTTTTCTTTTTCTATATTTTCTTTTTTCAATATTTTTTCTGTTTTGTATAATTCTCAGCACTTTTCATATTTTCTTTACTTTTTCTATATTTTTTCCATATTTTTCTTTTTTCTATGTTTTTGTTTGTTTTTTTACCTTATATTATCAGACATTTCTGCTTATTTATTTGTATTCATGGTAACTTTACTCGTACTTGCTGCTACTGTAACAACAGAATTTGCCCTTCAATCGATACAGTATTTTTATTTTATTGTATTTTGTTTTTATTGTATTTTATTTTTTCATTTATTTTATTTCATTTTATTTTTTCCATTTTAGTCTTCATTTTTTATTTCATTTTATTTTATTTTTTTCATTCAATTCTATTCTATTCTGTTCTATTGCAGCGGAAGAAAATGCCATTTTTGAAAAAAATGAATTGAAGTCAAACGGTGGAAAACCAGGTAAATGTACTTTTTTCACCACATTGTTTCTTAAAATTATTGCTAAAAAAAAAACTAATTCATTATTTTGTGTTTACTTTTCAGGCCCTGTGTTGAGACATGATATCTGCTTTAATTTAAAAACCAAATTACTTTTTGGCAAACAGAGAAACAACTTGTATCCTCAGAAAAGTTCTGTTTTTTTGTTTTGATATGCAGCTATTAGTGTGAACGTGAGTGAAGAAAATAGCAAAAATACTGAATTTTGATCTGTCTTCATATCGCCATTGCTCTAAGTGTAATTACAAAGTTCAGTCCTGCTCTGTATTCTGATGTTATATTAAAGGGGATTTTAATGGAACAAACCCTCTAAGTAGATACGTTTGATGAATGGAAATTAGTTTTTTGGGGGAAATCAATGATCTAAGGGGGACCTTAGACTGTTTTCCACCAACAAGCAGCAGCTTTTAGTTAACAGTTTAGGTTAAACCTGCTTAACTCTCCTGTTAGGTTTGTTTCTCAGGAGCAGCAATGATGTCAGAAACCAAAAAATCCCAATGGACTTGTTTTATCTCTTTATTGCCGACCATTTCAGTCAATATTCAGTGTAAGGGTGTTCTTTAAGTCTCACAGATGATGGTTCAGTGAGAATAATTCACTCGCTTTTCATAAAAAAATGTGTTAAAACTTTTTTTAATGGACATTGGAAAACCTACATATAAAAGACAATAGTTTTACATGAGATTGATTTTTTTTAAATTTTATTTTACAATTTGAATTTTTTTCCTTTTTTCTGAAGTTGTGATAAACACAAGAAACCTCATTTTATATGCTGATTACATTTATTTAAGAAGTTTCATTCCGAAGAAATACTTTCAACATTTTTTTTTTTACCCTCAACACAACTGGAAGGTTGAAACAAACCTGCCTAGCAACAAACGACTAACACAGTGAAATTTTTTAGCGCTAGAGAGCGATCAGGAGTTGGTGAAAATGGAAAAAGAAAGTTCTGTGTCTAAGAGATGTGTATATAGTCAAATGTTTACAAAAATCCTCCATTAAAAACCAATATAAGGTGATAAATGTTGTGTTTACAGCTTCTTACATTGTCCAATAGATAACGACACTAATGATACCACTTACTCCATTGTACAGAGTGACTTTGACATGCTAACTGTTCCAATCTCTAGTCTGTAAACACATAAAAGCTAAAAAATGTTCTCGTGAAATAGATTTCAACCCATAAAAGATATCGCGACGAAAGCAAACACAGCGACAAACAAAGCAGCACCACTATCACTGCATCAGGGCACGAACAAACAAGCTCTCTTATTTGCTTTATCATCACTGCCATTTCCCTCGACGTCCCCCCACCACCGCTACCTATCCACTACGTCTAATACGGCTGTAATCACCATTGTAAACCTTGTGTCATTGTGAGGACACATATAATTAAAAGAGGATTAGCAATGGACGGGCCCAGATGCCTTCTGCATGTAATTAACATTCAGACAATGTGGCGGGCATACAGAGGAAACACCTGTGTTTGTGTGTGTGTTTGTGTGTGTGGGCGTGTCTGGAGTGTGTGTGTGTTGCCTTGTGTGTTTTGAGAGGGATTAGCCTCAGAAAAATTCAGCCTGACATCAGCCAATCAGGGCCATTCGGGGGGCCAGCCAATCATCCACAACAACGCGCCGGGCTGCCAGGAAGTGGTATTAAAACAGGCTTCATCTACACAGCGGTGGTGACGGAGCAGGTTTATAGAGCACAAGGGTGGAACGACGTTCCGACAGCACGAGCACAATGGATTTGAAAGGCAGAATACCTTCGCTAATGTGGTTGATATTCTGGGGAGCATTCAAGCAATATCTGTGCATCTGTGGATGTTGATGAACGCTAAAGAACAATCCAAAACAGTGACGGTGTTTTGGAACTTCTGGATCACTGGAGGAACCCTTAGACCATTGGACCAGTTCAGAAGAGCAAATTTTTGCCAGATGTGATGACTAACAATTGGGAATTCTGGGCTAAAAATATGTAAATATAAGAGTTAACTCTTTAATCTTGGTCATTATAAAGGTCAGCCGGAAATGCTACAGCCTGTTTGTTCCAGAAGAGCCTTGACAATCCAGATTCTTCTATCATTTCAGTGATAAACCCTGCAGATCTTTTATTTATTGGCCTTAAACCAAGCAAAAAAAACACAACAAAACCAAAAGCCATGACTTCATTTTGCTATTTCTGTCATGCTTTTGTAGTAAAATGGCTAAAACTATGCAAATATGACAGTTAACCCTTTAATCTTGGTCATTATTAGGTTTAGCCATACCTGTAATACTTTGTTTTTTCCACAACAGTCTTGACAATCCAAATTCTCTCATAATTTCAGTGTTAAAACTTGCAGATTTTAAAAATATTTTAGCCTAAATCAGGCAAAAAAGCATAACAGAACCAAATGCCATCACTGAATGTTAGGAATTCTGTCATGCTATAGTAGTATAAAGACTAAGCGTATGCAACACAAGCATGAACCCTCCTGTCTCATCATTATAAGGGTTAGCCATACATGCTAAATGTTATTTTTTTAATAAATAAAGTAATAAAACTTAGTAATAAAACTTGCAGATCTTTTATATATTAGCCTTAAAGGGGGTAAAAAACACACCAAAACCAAAAACCACCACTGAAATTTTAGGAATGTTGTCATAGGTTTGCAGTATAAAGATGGAAAATAAGCAAATATGAGGGATGAAGTTTATAATGACCAAGATAAGAGTGTCATACATGTTTTATCTTGATTTTTCCACAATCGTCTTCACAATCCAGATTCTCTCATCATTTCAATGACAAAATTTACAGATTTTTAAAATATATTAGACTTAAATCAGGCCAAAAAAAATAAATAAAAATATGGAAAATATACAATATCAGGGCTGACCCTTATAATGACCAAGATAAGAGCTCAAAAGTTCTGGTTAACTCTCATATTTGCAAATATTAGCTTTTATACTAGAAAATCATGACAAAATTGAAGATTTTCAGTAGTGGCTTTTGGTTTTAATCTGTTTTGTTTTGTGGGTTTTTTTTGTTTGATTTAAGGTTAATACTAAACAATCTCCAAGTTTTATCATTGAAATGATGAGAGAATCAGAATTGTCAACATTTTAGTTCCACTTCATACAAGCTCGCTGCAGTAAATACTTCAACAACAATTCAGCAAGCAAAAAACACCCCTCTGTTTTACATAATATCTCACCAGAGATCGCCAACAGTGGACATAACTTTCTGTAACTGTATTGGGGAGATCGTCTAGAATCTGGCAGTATCAGAACAATGATGGTGGGAAACTGTATGTCTAAGAAAAGGGAAAATAAGCCATAATTTTATTCAAAAATATGTGAAGTGTTCACATTCTGTAGCCTTCTGCTGGCCAATAGCTAAAATCACACCACGGATATTACTGTACCTTCACATTAACATATCTCTGCAGTGCCAAGTTGATGAGTAATTTGATGTTAAGTCAGAATAATTTTTTCCTCGCTGACACTTCTGCTATCATTAATAGAAAGGTCAAGTGGTGCAGTTCCACTTCATACAAGCTCGCTGCAGTAAATACTTCAACAACAATTCAGCCTAGATGGAAGGACGCAAATTTGGACACAAAGTGCGTCCGTGAGGTTGAAAGGGTAAAGAAACCACATACAGATATACTTTGAGTTCATTTCATTCATTTTCCACAGTGAATGTTACTAATTACCTGATGCTACAGATTGAATTCTGGTACTTTGGATGATCGACTCTATAATACCACCCAGGAGAATAGATGCTGTGGTGTGTTTGAAGGTAAAAAGTTCACCTATAGGGAAAACATCCCACAGTTTATTTGATTTCAACAAAACTGCAAATTCTGTCCATGTGTGATGATAATTCATCCACCTAGAGCAACAGCATGTGTTTTTGTTGTTTCCTTGGCCACCTGTTGCTGTATTGTGGTCAATATTTTAATGATTGGCAACTGTAAATATAGCTGTTCAAGGCATCGTGTCCACAATGACTGCAAATTTCTTGCTGTAAGACTATGAAAAAACTCTGCAATGCAACACTTGATATGGCAGAAACATATTTTCTCTTTAGCAAACAGACTTTTACAGTAAAATAATACTCCAACAGCTGTGATGGAGCTCAGGACTCGACTGATTTAACTGCAGCTGATAAACTGTGAACCAGCTGACTGGTCCGAAGAAAAGAAAAGTCTGAGATATCATTTACAGTTACGTCTCGGTCGATTCCGTTTCCATTTTTGGGGATAACTCATCCCACATGTGCAGCTGGAGACTGGAGACAGCCGTCTGGTGCTGCAGGTACACCGGAAGAAATGTTCGGAAATTTTACTGTGAAAAACTGTCAAGCCATGACAGTAAAAATCTGTACGCTCTAAAACTGTTTGATGCAGTTTATATAACACCGAATCACCGTAAATAAGCTAATCAGGAGAAAAGACTCAAGTGGCCATTCAAGGAACTGCAGTTTTGTTATTTTTGGTACTTTTGTGAATTAATTTCAAGTGTTCCACGTGATTTTGGTAGATTAAATGTTAGCAGAGCAAATATCTCATAAATTAATGTCAGCACCCATACTTCTAATTAATTAATACAATTTAAAGGGGTTAGTTAAATAAAAATCCACCTCCTGTATGTATGTCATGAATGGTGAAATCAGCTATAGAGACCAAAATAGTTTTTATATCAGGCTGTAAAATGTGATTATTTCTGCTGTAAAGTTGCATATTTTAACATGGGAGTCTATGGGAATTGACTCACTTTTGGTGGCAGCCCCAATTTTTTCAATTCAATTCAATTTTATTTATATAGCGCCAATTACAGTCAAATTGTGTCAAGACGCTTTACAGAACCCATATGCCTGAACCCCCAGAGCAAGCCAAAAGGCGACAGTGGCAAGGAAAACACCCTTTTAACAGGGAACAATGGCAAGTGGCCATTTGAGGAACTGCAGTTTCTTTTTGGCAATTTTGTGGATTAATATCAAGTTCTCCACTTGATTTTGACAGATTAAATGTAAGCAAAGCAAACAACTGATAAACAAACTGCACCAAATTCACATAAAACTGAGTCTGTGGATCAAACAGACAGTTTAAAGTCATCACACCAGTATATCGGTCTGTCCTGATGCCAGTAAGTAAATGTTCCTGTGCTGTGGTTTGGACTGCTGTGGTGTGATTACACTGTGATCTGATGCCGAGATGGGGAGATCTCAGTTGCTCTTTCCAAGCACTGTGACATTAAAAGTGATCGTCTAATGGAACTGACCTTTCACTTTATCTCCCTATCATGCATATATGAAGAGGACGCATCCGCAGTGTGTGTGGGAGTATATGAAAGTGTGTGTATGAATGCTTCATATAGACTGTGCTGTTCCTGTGCCTCTACGTGGCCGCCTGCATGCACATGATTCTGGATGCATGTGAGTTTCGAGACCGGCATATTTGTGTGCTCAGTTAATGCCAGTGGGGGTCATCTTACGTTACCAGAATGACCATGAGATGAGGTCGAAGAGAAAGGGTGCCATGGAGACGTGAGTGCATCACCCCTGACCTGCAGGCCATTAGCTGATGGGTAAATACTGTCGCCCTGCTGCAGAGCGGGAGAGACGCTGACTGGTGCTGAATACAGCCGCTCGACGCTCCAAGTCTGAAATCTTGTAGGTAGAACTTCTATCAAAGAATATTCAACTAGACGAGCTGAACGACATCAACAAAAAAAGAGAAAAGTCTCATATTTTTTTAGTGGCTGAGTGACGACCATGTCTTGCCAAAAACTGTGGTCCACCTTCAAATCATAATGAATCAGACTTATCACACATGAAGAGGACACCGATCTACCCAACAAATGCTTGCCAGTGTGAAAAGCAGCTAAATCCATTTGCATTGGAATGGTGGAGTTTCACAGAACATTGAAGTATGCATCAGTGTTTCAAAATGTTCAAAAGAAGTTTCTGAATTGATAAAAAGAACACAAAATAAGTAGAGTGGTTATTTTCCCATATGATGCTGTAGCTACTTTCGTCAACAGACAGTACCTACAAAAGCAACTCAACAACAAATGCCACTGACAAACAGGACCTCAGTCCTAGTAGACCTCAGGTCATATTCAAAGTATGAGCTTCGAGCAGAAAACAGCAATATCAGTTAATAACTGTATAATTGATAATGTGAAACTATAAAGTCAGCATGCCTTTTATTGGCCAAGTACTGATATTGCTGGCAAAACTGTCAAACAAAGTCCTAAAATCCGTCATCACATACAGAAGTCATTAAATCACACAGAATTCTTTGTCATGGTGCCCTTTGCTAGCTAAACCCCCACAATGCTGTCTGCTTGCCAACATGAACTACCTGCAGTCCAAGTGACCATCTCCTCAGCTCACTACAAACACAGCAAACAAACTGCAGTTTTCCATCTCTTTAAATATTAACAGGCGCCATCTGGTGGCACAATCAGGCATTACATTTGATGTGCAATACGCTTTCTGACAAGCATGATCTTCTTAGTTTTTATCGTAAGGCTATATCTCTGCAACTGTTGATTATAGATCAGACTGTGATAATAGAAAGCTAAAAGTTACATATTGCTGGACTATATGAAAAAAACTGAATTCTTACTTGCCCATACTTTGTTTTCTATAGCTAATTGGAGAAAACAAAACAATGACCCCGACACCAAGTTGAGAAAGCTCAGATAAGTCATTCATTGACATAAAAAGCACAGCTAGATCTTCATAGCAACCAACATTAATAGTTATGTTTCCAGAATGCATTTTTTGCTCATTTTGGAGTATTGTATTTGAAAAAATTAATGGAAAAGACAAATTTTTAAAAAATGTTCCAAATTTTGTTACATTTTTACACTTGTTTGAGTTTTTGTCATTTTCGAAAGCGTTAACGCACATAATGAGTGATGAAAATACCTTTTTTCCAATTTTCAGTAATGTATTTTTTGCTCATTTTGGAGTATTGCATTACAAAAATGTTGTGTAAAAGACAACATTTTATAAAATGTTCCAAATTTTGTTATGTTTAAGTTTGTTTTTCTCATTTTCTAAACCGTTCTTGCACATAATAGGCGGCGGAAACACCTTTTTTTTCAACTTTCCATCATGTATTTTGTCCTCATTTTAAAGCATTGCATTCGAAAAATGTAATGGAAAAGACAAAATTTTCAAAAGTTACCAAATTTTGCAAAGTTTTTATATTTATATGAGTTGGTTTTTGGCATTTTAGAAAGAGTTAATGCACATAATGGGTGATAGGAACGCCTTTTTCCATTAAGCTGTGAACATTTACTGATGAGAATGATTTATTTTTTTTTCCATAGACAGGTCAAATTATTGTGATTGCGAACACAAACATAGGCTACTTATATTTTATTGATTATTTTAGCCACTCTAGCTAGAATTGCGTGTAAAACTTGAAACCTGGAAACAAATATTCTGTGAAATGAACATATTTACATGGAATAATGAATGCAAGTGTTTGAACTGTGCAGCCTACGTTCAGCTCAATGCAGTTTTATTTATAGAGCTCCTAATCATCGCATGACTCATCTCAGGGCAATTTCCATGACATTATAGAGAGAAACCCAATGATTCTCCCTTCTGAGTACCCACATGTAATCACTCATTCATTTATTACCTCAAAAAAGTCCTTGGTGCAGTTTTTTCCATCTGTTTGGAGGATAACTCTACATGCACGAGTCTGTTGGCTGAAGGTTTGGCCACAAGATGAAGGAGATCCACGTTTTCACTCTTAACTAGAACAAAACCGACAACTTTCTACTGATATTCCTTCACTTCCAACCACATATGCCATTCTAATTTACATCTGCTGTATAGTCTACAATCATTATTGCTATAGGATTAAAAGGGACAAACTTAATGATTGGATTATTTTGGAATGAAATTGGCCCGCAACTGTGGGCACTTTCAGTCCAAAAGGCTTTTTGTTACCAACACATACAGCAGCCTATTGAGGTTCAAGGTTTGCTGCATTTTCTCAGCAAAGCTTCTAGTTTTAAGGATCAAAATGAAAACCGGAGAAACGTTTGGATGTACGAGGTTTAGAGGCAACACTTGAATGTCCCATCCTCTTGTCTGCCGCTGAGTGCTGAGTGGCTCTGACTGCTCTAAGAGAGCACTCTGCTTCTCAGGGCTAAATCACTCAGGACTCATAAAGAAAGGACTTGCAGCTCAAATGCCGACAGCGTTAGCTGAGCAAACAGACAAATGGAAGTGTGGGTCATGTCTGTGTGTGTTTGCAGGCCTGCTGCATTGCCGCCTTTCCCACCAGAACATTTTCTTTATCTAAAATAAACCTGTTCTAACAATGAAAAAATGCATTGAAGGCAATGTAGATTCTGCTATGTATTCAATGTATGTGGGCATTCTTGGTACTTTTTATGTGGAATTTTCAAATAGTTCAGGTTTTCTATATATTAAACCATGAGATGCAGGAGTGATTGGACTCTACACTCTTCCATAAGTGGGTCAAAAATGACCCATAAAAGAATCAATGTGTTTTTATGTCATTTTTGGTCATTTTGGTGAAGAATAATCATTTGTATTATTGTTTGGATGATATTTTTGCCCACAAAAGAATAATTTCATGTTTGAAATAGGTTGATTTTTCACTTTATAACAGATTTTGAACAATTTTGTAATCGAAAAAGAAGAATATTACATCGAGCAGCAATAGAAGAATGTCAGCATCCATTTTGGTGACATTTTTCCACTCTTTTCCTAAAGCTGTTGCTGCTCTCTGTCCCTCCCATATTACAATTTCTAAATGACAACTTAAAAATCTAAATGGAATGATATCAAAAACAGGTTTTTTAAGGAACAGCTGGGAAATTAAATGATAGAATTTTTTCATTACAAAGATAGTACAAGAAAACAACCTCACTGGGTCATTTTAGAACCACTTGCACTGTCATTCAAAAGTTTGGGGTCACTCAGGCAATTCCATGTTTTCCAGTAAAACTCCCACTTTTATCCATGTACTAACATAACTGCACAAGGGTTTTCTAATCATCATTGAGCCTTTCAACACCATTAGCTAACACAATGTAGCATTAGAACACAGGAGTGATGGTTGCTGGAAATGTTCCTCTGTACCCCTATGGAGATATTCCATTAAAAATCAGCTGTTTCCAGCTACAATAGTCATTTACCACATTAACAATGTCTATACTGGATTTATCATTCATTTAATGTGATCTTCATTGAAAAAACAACTGCTTTTCTTTCAAAAATGAGGACATTTCTCAGTGATTCCAAACTTTTGAACGGTAGCATATGTGGGCATTCTTGGTACATTTTACATGGAATTTTTCAAACATTTCAAGTTTTTTTTAACCCTCCTGTTGTCCTCATTTACCGGCACCAAAAAATATTGTTTCCTTGTCTGAAAATATCCAAAAGTTCAGCAAAAAAAATTCCCCAAATTTCTGAAACTTTGCAAAACCTTCAGGAAGAAAATTCCAATAATTCCCTAAAAGTTTCCCTTAGAAGTTTAAAAAAAAAACAAAAAACAAATAAATAAAAAATTTGGCAAGAAAATTCTTGCGAATATTTTCAGAAAATGAGCAAAAATCGTCCAAAAAAAAAATCACAAAAATATCTAAAGTGATTCCATATATATCAGTAAAACTTCACTGTGAAAATGTATTTGTTTTCCCACATTTTCAAACTTTAAAACGGGTCAATTTTGACCCCACAGGGGTTAACATATTAAATGCATTTCTTCTTAATGTGGAGGTAAATCAGTAGAGTTCAGGTGGACTTCAGACACCTACCTTGTAAGTGAAGTGCTCAAATCCTATAATGGATCGTCACAATGGTATTCGCTGCCAAGCCTAAAAAAAGAAGAGGTCACGTGTTACAGATCTCATACTGACGTCACCAGTCGGACAAAGTTTGAGCGGCTCTACTGTACGTTTCAGCCCACACAGCCCCACTTCAGACCTCAGAGGATTATTACCTGTTGCTGTCATCAAAGGAAGCCATGAATAAAGATCAGCTGTGCACATCTCTCCTCCCTACTTGAACAGCAGTTCTGTTTCTATTCCTGAAAATGTCCTTCCCCTCCTAGATGTAAATAGATGGAGAGGAAGAAAGGGAGACAGTTAGCTTCGGCCTGTCAGTCAACAAGGAAGACAAAAACATCAAATCCCATCAGCAGCGCACATCTCAGTCTGATGCAGCTAAATAGACGAAGCCTCAACAACGGGCATGAAACTGCCGTAAGGTGGATATTTGAAGGCCGTAGATCTATATATCTGGATCCAGCAGGATGAATAAAACCAGCCAGACATCGTAAAGTTCATACTTACAGCGAGTGTTTAACAGCGTGGTTCCTATGGTGTAGGTTTGGATTTGTATTCACCTGTTGATAGTGTAATATTCGCTGGACGCGTGATGTGGCTGCCTTCAGCTCTATTTGTATCCCCCTCAGTGACTGTGTTTACATTATGAGATGATTGTGGAGTCTTTCTTCATCCAGCTTTCAAATCGTCTCACAATCTCCACCAGGATTGGAAAGTTAACAAAGTTACCAAGATGTGCAGTTTTGAGGTACTTGTACTTTGAGTATTATTCCCATTTCCTACTACTTTATACGTCCATTCATTTACATTTCACAGGGAGACTCTTTGCTTTGTACTTAGCTGCATTTATTTGAAGATTTTACACGAGTAACAGAAGACGTTTCTCAAATGCAACACATTCTTCCAAATAAAACTTTCCTGGCCTCTGATGTCTGACAAAAGACTTCGTCAGGGTCACTTTTCACATGTTGTTAACAGCTCTGCCAAAGAGTGATTTTCTCCTCCAAACTTCTCACATGGTTTCATTTCAATAAACGTTCAAATGATCCAATATCTCAGCAAAAAAAAAATAAAAAACAAAATAAAAGATTAGAGAAACTGAAAACAGATTTGCGCTTCAGAATGTTGTGTTTTGTGGAGTGTGGAGCCCTCAGATTTATCTTCTGTCCCTGAATATAAAACGTAATTCAAACCTGCAGCAGCTCCAACAGAAGCCTGCTGCTGACACACTGATGATGTGATGTTTTTAATTTCAGAAACTTCTTCTTCTATCAATGCAAGCTCGCCAAATCAGTTCTCGTGGATGTGGTAGCAGCAACCTTGTTCCAGATGTGTAGTCTGTACACTACCATTCAAAAGTTTGGGGTCACTTAAAAATGTCCTCATTTTTGAAAGAAAAGTAGTTTTTTCCAATGAAGATAACCTTAAATTAAATCCAGTGTAGACATAGTTAATGTGGTAAATGACTATTGTAGCTGGAAACAGCTGATTTTTAATGGAATATCTCCATAGAGGTACAGAGGAACATTTCCAGCAACCATCACTCCTGTGTTCTAATGCTACATTGTGTTAACTAATCGTGCTTTTCTTTTAAATACAAGGACATTTTTAAGTGACCTCAAATGTTTGAACAGTAGTGTACATGAATTCAAGTTGCTCTATATTAGTTAAAGTCGCTCTGCATTCGGCAAAGTTGCTCCATATTAGCTAAGGTTGCTCTAAAATGAGTTCAAGTTGCCCTACACTACTGTTCAAAAGTTTAGGGTCACCCAGGCTATTTCATGTTTCCCAAGAAAACTCCCACTTTTATCTGTGTGCTAACATAACTGCACAAGGGTTTTCTAATCATCAATGAGCCTTTCAACACCATTAGCTAACACAATGTAGCATTAGAACACAGGAGTGATGGTTGCTGGAAATGTTCCTCTGTACCTCTACAGAGATATTCCATTAAAAATCAGCTGTTTCCAGCCAGAATAGTCATTTACCACATTAACAATGTCTACACTGGATTTATCACTCATTTAATGTTATCCTTTTTGGAAAAAAAATGTTTTTCTTTCAAAAATAAGGACATTTCAAAGTGACCCCAAACTTTTGAACGGTAGTTCACATATACAGATACATACAACTATACTACAGCAAAATAAATCATTAATTAGAGAACAGGGCAAGTTAAATATGGCTGTGGAGCTGGAGGAAAATTATTGAAACAAACAGATTTCTTTCCACCAACTGTATCGAAATGAAAAAAAAACACTTGACGGAAATCAAGGAAAACAGCAAAAATAATAAATTGAATAAAAAATTTGAAAATTAGAAATAGCCTTGCAAAGTAATTTAATTACACAGGGTGTCTCTGAAGTCTTGTTCACATTGGCAAAAATACATACTTTCAAAAAAAATTTTTTTTACATTATTTATATATATATATATATATATATATATATATATATATATATATATATATATATATATATATATATATATATATATATATATTTGATAATTGCTCAAATATATATTGAATATAACAGCCGTGTTTAAACACTGTGGAGGACAGTTAATGAGATTTCCTATGTGTCCAGATTTGGGGACACCCTGTACAACTCCAAGCATTACAACAGTTCAAGTTTACAAAAACCTCAAAAAAACCCTGTGGGCACAGTATATTCCGATCACAGCAGCAGCTTTAACGCAGCCAGGCTTGGGGCCTGCACACTACCAGGCTTTTCAGGGTTTTCTAGTTCACAATCTGATGATTTCAGTCCAACAAACAAAACCTTACCATCCATTCAGTAGCTTGAAGACGGAAGCCGCTCCGAGCAGCAGGTCTGGATGTGAAGCCAGGTTCCGGTCTTTCACAGTTTGTTCAAATAAATGCAACTGTCTGCTGATGGTTTTGGCTTGGCCGTGTGGTCTTCCAGGGTTTGGCACGACTGAGTGCATGCATGCATTTAGCTGCACAGGTGTAGGGCGGGTCCAAGGTGTGCTTCCATTGGATTATAAGCTTGGACTGACAGCTTAGCTGTCCAATAAACACAAACCAGGTTGTCTGATCGATGGCCAACAAAAACTATTCCAGTGACCCCTTTTCCCTTGGTTACAACTGCCTTCAGCATGCACAGAACTTATGCATGAGTATTAAGTAAATTTGAAGCAAACTTTCCAAAAAATATACAAAAAAAACAAATAATAATAACAATAATAATAATAAGAAGAAGAAGAAAAGCACTCGGAGTACTGTGCTCTCTGACGGCTGAAATCTTGAAAAAATTTGTGGCAGAAATCACGGCACCATAGAATGTGTCCATTTAATATAAATGTACCCTCAAACAAAATGACTTTGCGCTGAGCACAGGTGTGTGTTATGCATGTGTACGTTATGTACGGATATCGAATCACGTCACCTAAATATGTAGCGGGCAGAACTGATGGGACTCAGAATCAGTTGTTCCTTGTATAATTTCGGACGGGTAAGTCCTGATAAATCCTCAGCAGTGGATTTGTAGTAGGATCACAATCATGTGATCATCAGCAGGCAACTGATGTAGTGTTCACTTGTTGTCATGGTTACAGTGCTGCTATCTCACAATGATACAGAAATCTTTAACAAATCCGTGGAGCCAGACTATAATCTGCATCACTGCCAAAATCTAATCACTTGGTCCTTGAGTCATTTCTGAGCTTCCCTGAAAATTTCATCCAAATCCGTTGGTCTATTTTTTCGTAATGTTGCGTACAGACTAGGGCTGCCACAAACGACGCGTCGACTAATCGCCTGAGCACGATACGTCATCAAAAGCGGAAGTGAGCGCGCAATGCAACAGAAATCACCGTCCGAGTGGAGCGGGGAACACGCATGGACATCTGCGCCGTATCGTGCATATATAGTATATGCACGATGCGGCGCGGATGTCCGCGCTGTATCGTAAACGCGGATGTCCACGCTGTATTGTGCATATATAATATATGCATATACTATATATGCACGATACAGCGCGGATGTCCATGCGTGTTCCGCGCTCCACTCGGACGGTGATTTCTGTTGCATTGCGCGCTCACTTCCGCTTTTGATGACGTATCGTGCTCAGGCGATTCGTCGACGCGTCGTTTGTGGCAGCCCTAGTACAGACAAACAGACGGCCAAACAGACAAATCAACACCAATGGTCAAATAATTCTGCCAAGGCTCTGCCTCCTTGGTGGAGTAATAAATAAGTTTGTTTCTGGGCTGCACAGTGGCTCTGTGGTTCGCACCGTTGCCTTGCAGCTAGAAGATCAACGGATCTTTCTGCATGGAGTCTCCATGTTCTTCCTGTGCATGTGTGAATTATCTCCAGGTTCTCCAGCTCACTCCCACAGTCCAAAAACATGCTAAGGTTAACTGGTAACTCTAAATTGTCCGTAGGTGTGAGTGTGATTGTTTGTCTCTATGTGTAGCCCTGTGATGGACTGTTACCTGTCCAGGTGAACCTGTGATAGACTGTTACCTGTGCAGGTGTCCCCTTCCTTCACCCTCAGTCAGCTGGGAGAGACTCCAGCCCCCGCGACCCTAATGAGGATTAAGCGGTGTTCAGATAATGGATGGAAGTTTGTTTCCATTAACTGCTTTGAAGGGAATAAACTGGACCGTGTAGTGTCATCAGAAGGTAGCGCTGTTAGCTACATTAGCTGCAATAAACACAGTAGAAGATGAAAACAAAACCAGTTAACTAGCTAAAAAAAATCTCAAAGTAAAGAAAGAAGAAACATTCAAAACTTTGGCCATCTATGCAAGAAAAATAGAGATAAGTCTTAAGGAATTGTTTTTAAGTCAGGGAAGCTGTAATTATTCTTGCATGTCAGATGGTAGCAGCCATGTTTAATTAAGAAGAAAAAAAGCAAATGTTGGAAACTTTCTGAACCAATCATTTAAAATTTGCATAAAATGACAATATAGAAACATAGCCATAACCTTTAGTGTACAGCTAGTGTTTCCAAAAGCTCAAAATTGCACTCTCAAATGTATTGTTTTATCTACAAGCCAACAGACATTCAATTTACTATCACAGAGGAGAGAAGATACTAGAAAACATTCATATGTAAGAAGCTGGAATTATGGTTTTGATTATTCAATTACTCGCTGCAGTTCTACCTTGCACCTTGGTGTGAGCTTTCTTAAAAGAGGCCAAGTAGTAAAATCCCAATAACTGGAACAAACTGTCAAGTTATTAAAAAAAACAATGGAACCAGCGCTCCTTTGGGAAACCTCCTCATTCCAGCTTTGAAGCATTACAGGAACTCAGATATCCTTTGTAATGCTGGAAGTAATCAATTGCAGGGTTGCTTGAGAATCCAGCGGTGAGGAAAACAAGAAATACGAGAGACGATCGTCCTGAGTCGGCTTATGTAGAGAGAGTAAACATCTCCAAGAACACCAGAAATGTCGCACGGTTTCCTATTCTAGTGCGTACGAAAGAGAACATGGCTGCAGAAAACTGGTTCACATGCAGCAATAGTTCCTGACGTCAGATAAAAGCTGAAAGACGCTTTCGTTTTCTGAATCTGTTTTCTCATTATGTATTACAAAAAAAAGAAGTGAGAGAAGTCGACCAGACGAGGTATGGTGAGATTACAGCACTGAGAAGATTGCGTTTCCATAATGTATTTGCTAATCTTGGAGTATTGCATTTGAAAAAAAATTATGTAAAAGACCACATTTTTAAAAATGTTTTTACGCTTCACTGAGGTGGTTTATGGCATTTTTGCACATAATGGACAATTAAGTTGTGAACATTTAACTCGTGTGACAGATTTTTTTGTTTTTTGGCCCCAGACAGCTCAAAATATTGTGATTGCGAACAAGAACACAGGTTACTTCTATTTTATCGATTATTTTAGCTACTGTAGCCAGCTTTGAAGCATTACAGGAACTCAGATATCCTTTGTAACGTTGGAAATAATCGATTGCAGGGTCACTTGAGAATTCAGCTGTGAGGAAAACAAGAAATACGAGAGACGACCATCCCGAGACGAGAGAGTAAACACCTCTGAGAATGCCAAAGATGTCACACGATTTCGTATTCTGATGCGAACGAAAGAGAACATGGCTGCAAAAGACTGGTTGAAATGCAGTAATAGTTGCTGACGCCAGATAAAAGTTGAAGACTTTCGTTTTCTGATTCTGTTTTCTAAGCAGGAGCCCACCAAAAGCTATCGATCTCATTATGTATTTAAAAAAAAAAAGTGAGCGAAGGCGACCAGGCGAGGCGTGGTGAGAAGATTACAGCAGGACTGCATGCACACCCAGAATTACCCAGCCTCCATGGCTCCAATCTATTTCGATTGGACATGGCTGCTGAGTGTGTGGCGTCGGCTCACACTCCTCACAACGGAGTGGCGGAATGCATCCAGATTGAACACACAAACACACAGGTACGAAAAGCACTGACCACCCCCCCACCACCACACACACACACACACACACACACACACACACACACACACACACACACACACACACACACACACACACACACACACACACACACACACACACACACACACACACACACACACACACACACACACACACACACACACACACACAGCAGCTGTTTACTACTGTCAGGAGTAATAAAAACTACATGAATCAGTTTGAGAAAAGCATTTGCAGGAGAAAATCTAAAACTATGCAACTCCATATGTTCCCTCCGTCTTTGTCTGTTGGCTTCTTCTTTTTTTTCCCCCCTTCCACTCTCCGGCTCTCTGCAGAGAAAATGCAGTGTTGCATGAGCTTCAGCTGAGAGATGACAGATCGTTGTAGACGCTGACAACCTGCATAACGCTTACAGCTCAGAAATTAGACTCAAATTTTCAGCTTTGGATGAATTAAGGCGAGAGAGAAAGAAAGCCGGGCGCTGAAGGATGACAGCGATGTTTATTGAGTTTTTTTTTCTCTCTCTCTCTCACATTACTGCATGTCACTTTTAACAAGGCCCCATCACAATATGTTACAGATATTCCTTCAATTCCACTTTCACTCTGTGCCTCGGCTGATTCAAAAGGGGATTAAAAAACCAAAGTTGCACAAGTCGGGTCACTGAAATGCAAAGTGCGTTTTCGTTTTTTCTAACCCCACGACTTTCAGCAGAGTTGCATACCAGCCCTGAGCTGCAGGAGGAGAAAACAGCAGCACTTGTGCTTCACGGGGAAGCAAAGAAGAGGCTGTTATAGAAATGTAACACATTGCCATCTGCAGGCAAGTCAAATCGGCAGGCGGGGGAAACATCCACGCACGCAGGCGAGCAGATGAACCTGCTGAGAGCGAAGCAAACTTGTCTAATTTAATCAGAAAACTCATCATAGAAAATAAATTGCACTTGTGAATTTGTTTATTATTCATTCATTCATTGCAGAGGCCGGACAAGCTGCTGTTTTTTATGCCGAACAGAAATAAAAAAGCATCAGCTCTGGGTGCTGCTGATGCTGACCAGAGTGGACGGCGTGCAGCTCCAGCTCCATGCCTTGAGGAACAATTAAAAGCATGCGAGATAATGTTTATCGATCCTGCATGTGCTCCCCTGCAGCTAAACCGCTTTAAAAGGAGGGAAGAAGGAAAATAATGTCCTGAGAGTGGAATAACATGGTAAAAATAGAGGATAATACCACTGATGGCTGTAGAAACTGTTTCATTTGGCTAAAAAAAAGCAAAAAAAAAAAACAAAGCACATACACACACAGGCAGAGTTAGTCAGCGACTACTCCGACACATGTCGACACGCTCGCTCTCGCTCAGAATGAAACGAGAGCCATCAGAGGGGCCGCTGACGGGAAGTGATGGTGACACCAGCCGTCAGCCGACATCAGCCCCGGGAAGATCGCCGTGACAACCACGACATCGACCCCTCCGAGAGATTATCGTCAGCTGCTGCCTCACGGCTACAATGAACACACACATACAGCAGCATCACACACACACAGAGCCACCGACAGAATCCAACTAAGCACATCATGTATGCAGGTGAAGCTGATTAGAGAGATCTGACTGAAAATAAAACTGCAACGCTGAGGACGGGAACCCTATAATTCTGCAAATACTAACCACCAAAGTAAGTTTTTTTAGGGGGGGGAAATCTGGTCAGACAAACTTCTATCTGCAGTTCAGTCTACAAAGATTTTTAAAGCCATTAGTCAACTAGTTATCGCATATTTATGACATTAAACTGTCTCAATATATACATTTTGGGGGGCTATATCCATACATTATTGTGTCAATCGTTTTGGGTGCCATGTTTCATCCAAAGGGACAGAAATTCTACCTATAATTGACCAAATGTACTAGATATGAATGATGCATTTAAAAAAAGATCATTGTAACAGCAAACAAACATATAATACACTCAATGAACAGTGGGTTGGTGAATATCAAGGTGGCAGCATCTGCAAAGAACATTTGAAGAGGTTAGAAGCAGAGTGGTCTAACCCATAAAATGTTCCAATTGAGTTTTGTATAATTTCTGCAATATTTTATGGTCTAGATTTTTCGTGGCAAAGTGCTCTAACCCACAACCCAAATATAGCGTTACAGTGGAATGTTAGACCATCCTTGAAAACACAAAACTAAAAAACTACAGAAACTGGGTTAGATCACTCTGCTTCTAAAGTGTGCTACATTTTCATGTAGATCCTTCTGGCTGCCAACATGTTTCATCCATTCATTCATTCCATCCAGTGAAGGTTGGCGTCATATTTAATAGCTCCTTCAAATTCAATAGTAGCCAAAAATAATTCGTTTTTTTTTCAGTCAAGACTTTCAGTTAGGCTAGAGGCCTGTCTTTCTCCCAAACTCTAGCTAAAAAAAGCTGTTCATTCCTTTAATACTATTGTTTGACTATTATAATTCTTTGTACAATGGTTTAGAAAATTTGAATTATGTTCATCTTCTAACATGAAAAAGTAAATGTAATGGCACCAGGACTGGCCTCCCTCCACTGGCTACACGTCCATTCCAAGATAGGTTTCAATATTTGATTTTTCAGGGTTTTAAACAGGTTATTTAGTCAAACTTTTCCATCATCATATCCCAGTTAGAGCACTGAGATTGACAAGCCAGATGCTCACAGATGTTCTGAGATCTAGACTCAAAAATAGAGGTGATCGAGCCTTTGCAGTATCTGTGAGTTAGAATTTCCATGTGAGAACTGCTTTCGCGTTGTTAGATAAAACCCACTTCCTCTTCTTCTTTCTTATTATATTCTTTAGTTATTGTTGTTTTATGGTTTGCTCTGTTAGTTGTACAGTACTTTGACTCAATACTTGTTTTTTTTTCTAAATTTGACTTTAACCTGTGCAAAAGTCCCAATCTGGACCAAGCAATCCACTGTTCTCTATGTTTGGTGGAAATTGGTTGTTACCTTTCACAGTTTGACTATCAAACATGATGACTAAAGGTGACTATTTTGATGTTCACGATGTCACCAATGTTGTCAACGGTGAAAAATAAGGAACGTATGAGGAACCTTGAAGGTTTTCTCATAGAGAAACATATAAAGAACCATACAGGAGCTGGTAGCAGAGCTCAGTTGTTGATACTGTTTGTATAAATCACAGTTATCTGTGTCTTTCCTCTCAAGCATTCGACTCCAGAGTTCAGAGCTCCTGATTACAGACATCACCGAGGCAAAACTACCACCTGCTTAATCATCAATAACACCGACATCCAGTATTCAACCCAAACTCTCCATTAGCATCTGTTTATGTAAAAGCACAGTGTATGCATCTGTTTGTTTGCTGTATTAAATGCAAAATGCTGCTTTTAGGCTGATATACAGTACAGACACAATATTTTCTTTTATTTAAACCCTTCTTGTTGAATAAATAGAGTTAAACACAAGCCTGGCTGAGTAAGTTTTCGTCCTTGTTTTTAATCAGCATATTCTTGGGTGTCAGTTGTTTTAAAATTTGATGATAATGTACTTTTCATATCGTTTTTCTTTCATATTCAAATGTTGTGATTTTGTGACGCTCTCTGTCTGGCAGTGTCCCCGCATAACCAGGACACCCTCAACAGACGCGGCACATTTTTAATACGTGTATTTGATTTTTGTCTTACTTCATCATATTTACTCCATTTTCCATCTTTTTCATAATTAATCTGTTTGCCTGCGTTTATTCCATCTCTCTCCCTCGGTTAATCCACTCTTGGAGAAAAAATCCCCCCAAAAAACAAACTTGTAAATGGACTTCTTCTGTATCTGCGGTGCGGTGAAATCCTTACGTGACACCGACTCACGGGACGCCACACGAATCCCGATGTACGTTGTGTGATTTTGAGCTTATGGCAGCGGTTTGTACTGTAAAGTGTGTGAACTGGGAGTGAACTCTGTAGCGAGCGGTGAGAGTCCTCGATGCTGATGGGGAAGGGGGAAGAGAAAGAGGAGGCAGAGAGGCTCCTCTGGAGATAAGACTCGCAGACTTAATCCTCTTGATGAAGCCTCAGCCTTAGCCCCGCTCTGTTTATCTGCCATTCAAAGGCTCCAACAGGACCGGATGGGAACATGGAAAATAGATTAGGCCTCTCCTGTCTAGACGCCACACACATGCAGTAATACGCACACCCATAGTGACAAATGTTGACAAGGTTGGTGACAAATTGCGGTATCACTGAAAAATAAACAATTTAGAGGGGGCAAAGTGCTTCAGAGTTCCTCCGACTGTTGAAGTGCGGGTTATTCACACTGTCTTAAACACACTTTGTTGCGTTTGTCACCTTAGCCATAGATGGAAAAATATAACAACAAAAGCCAAAGACCATTTTTTGATCAAACAGGATGATGTTGTTGTCAGTTCCCAGTAGAATCATCATAACAGTTGCAACAACAATTGTTGCCTAATCTGTTCATGCTACAGTTCAAGTACGGGTAACTTTAGGCACAAAAAATTGTTCGGGAATGGTCATGGTCGAGCTGTAATGAAGCTACTATTGTCGTGGGTTGGAAACAGGATGCAAACAGTGATCTATGTTATCATGTAACAGTCACATGGTTTTTTTGACACTCCTTCAGGGAACCTTGTAGGGTGTAACTACAGCAGTACCACGGTCATTGCTACAAGCCATACCTTCCTTGTGCAACCAAAGTGAAGATGGTGTCCATATTCTTGGCACAAACATGTTTCTAGTTGGTGTTGGATCCCGCCAAAGTCGCCCCTTTTCTCCGATCGTGTTTCTGCCATTCATGGACAGTCGCCAGGGTGAGGACGAGAATGTCCAGTTTGCGAATCTCTAATTTTTTGTAGATGATGTGGTTCTGTTAGCTCCATTAGATCGTTGACTTCAGCACACACATGGGTGGGAGAGAGTACGCACCTCCAAAACTGAGGAGATGGATTACTTCCTCTGGTCCAGGGCTGAGTTGACTTGATGAAGGAGTTTAAGTATGGAAATGGAGTGTGAGATGGACAGATTTGTGCAATGAGTGTGGGTACTGGACCAATGTGATGAAGATGAAGTTGAACCAGAAAGCAAAGGTCTTAATATCCCAGTCCACCTACGCTCCAACCCTCATCAATGGTCATGAGCTCTGTGTGGTGACCAAAAGAACAAAGTTGTGGATGCAAGAGCCTGCAATGTGTTATTACCAAAGGTTGGTTGGACTCGGCCTTATGGTACGTGTCCACAGGATCTGTCAATTTCTCACATCTCATTCACTGTCTATATGAGGTGCATTGCATTGCATGCTGGTTATATTGCTTTTTGAGTTACTTAGTGGTGCATCGCCCTGGAGCTAATTTGCATAAAGTAGACTTGACTTCTACTTTATGCAAATTTGGTGTGTGGAGCGGAGGTTCGATGCCTCGCAAAACTTTTGTTAAATGTCTAAACTAGCCATCACTGAACTAAAACGAGGACAGATTCAGCAGCTCATTTCTCGCCTGAAGTGCTTTCAGAAATACTTTTCGCTGTACTGTTTTCATGATAAAAGATAAACTTTGCGACCGAGCCGCCATGTTGGTTCTTCTACCAGACTGAAGGGCTGTCATATGACCGCCTAGTGGCCCACTAGTGCACGTCGACCAAGCAGGAAAAAACACCCCTGTGGACACGTACCATTAGAGATTGGGTACGGAGCTCGGACATCTGAGGTGAGCTTGGAGTGGAGTTGCTTCTCCTGCACATCTAAAGAAGCAACTTTAAGTGGTTCTGACGTCTGATTTTTCCTTTGGAGGTTTTACTGGTATATCCACTTGGGTAGACTCACAAGTGTTGGGGGAACTGCATATTTGGCCTGAGAACACTTTGGATAATGGAAGAACTGGATGAATGTAGCTGAGGAACAGGATGTATAGCAAGCCCTGCTTAATCTGCTACAACTGCAACCCAAATCTAGATAAGTGGAAGACAAATGATGGATGACGGAGCCGCATCCTAGTTGCACACTCTACTTTAACTGGTAAAGAAAAGTGTAGGATAAAGAAATAAACAACTGACTGAACATGAATATTAGATACTGTATAAAAGTAATGTGGCCTGGATGTGTTGTGTTGCACTGAAAAGGTCTACGGCACTGACCAACAATAACACATCCGATTCCAAACAGTCCACAACCGTTTACACCAGCTAACTCTGTAAATGTGTAGTCACTGGTGGAATAAAATACAAGTACAATCCTGAAGTACTATACCTAGGTACAGTTCTGAGGTATTACTCCACACATGCACTTATCTCCATTTAAGAAGGAAATACTGCACTTTCTAGTCCACTACATGTGTTTTACAGCCATATTTACATTTCAGAGTGAGCCTGTCATCAGTATAGAAAGTACGGTTTATTATTATGGATTAAACTACAAAGGCGGTTAAAAGCAACAAGTTGTTACATTAGGTTGCTTTAAGGGGGCACTTTGACAGCTTCAACGCAAATGCATCAGTAATAATATACTGCACAGCTGCAATAATCTGGATAGCACCGTCGCCACCACGGTAATGCTTCTTTACTCCTACTAAAGTAAAATGCACCACTTATGTTGGAAAAGTGGAGTATTTTTCTACTGCGGTACGAATATTCTGTCATCACAAGAGTTCTTGAACAAAACTAAACTATGATCTTTGGGTCTGCAGGTCAGGGGCAGCTGGCCCATGCAGGATGATGGCTGATTTATTTTTTTTAAAGTTTAAAGTATGCAACATACTCAGTAATGGCAGATGGAGGCTTCAGTTAAAGGAAAAGGAAAGAGGGAACCTTTAGATGTGGACTGAAAAGCTACATTGATTTACCCTGCAGCGGCTTTTTACTGAGCTCATTTGACTGGAGCTGACTCATCCGGCGCTGATGAACACAAGAAGCAGAGTAGCGAAAGAAGGCTTTAGCAGGGCTGACAGTAAAATAACCATCATGACAGAGTCACGTCAGGTTAAAGGGCATGAAAAAGTCCAATTTGCAAAAAGCCACAAGACCAGAAATCAGCTGGAATACAAAGCTGACGGCAGGACAAAGTTGCATTCATTTGCAGAAAGTATGTCTAGATACCATTTGATCTTTTGCTCACACACATTTCTGTAATGTTTCTTGAAGTGCAGGAGTTTCTAATAGCGCAGAAATAAATGATAAAATCACTGCAACAGCATCCTATATCCGTTCTGTGAGGTGTACACTTATGAAATGGGAAGTAGTGACTCTATTTTACAGCTTAGTTGACCTCCTTTAAAACAACGTTGCATCAGCTTCATCTGTTCAGACTTCCAAAACTCCATCAAATGTAGTTCAGTACTTGTACATTTTTCGTAGCATTCATTGAATTAGGTCACAATCTTGTGGACAAAGCTTTTGAAAATAGTTCCAAAGAGTGCACTCTTTTATGTTGTAATTTGTTATTTTTTTCAAAAGCACAAATAAATAAAACAAAATCTGGCAGTCTGACACATGCATCATTAAAAGAGAACACGGACTCACAGATGCTAAAAGTTATAATTTTCTCACTTTTGGAATCATGCTAATTGCCTCTGATTACTCATTCTGTTCCTTTATTGAGATAATAAGCAGCCATTTTGTCCCGACCCATCACTGACAGTGGACCGGAACTCATTTAGTCCAATATTGTGCCTCTTACTTTGTATTCCTAATAAAAGGAGAGAGTTTTACTTGTTTCTGATTTCTTTAGAAATTGCCCGATTGTTCTTTTGTGTTAACACAGTAATTTTGTTCATAAAAAACTGTATTAACGTGGAACTGAATATCTTGTCGAATTATATAAACCACACAAAGTACTGAGTTCAGCATTCATTATTCTGCAGTGTAGGAGATGCATGTCTGTGTCTAATATCAGTCCAACAAAGCTTTTCTCTGTGTCATGTCAGCCAAACCGAAGGCTAGAATTGGATTTAGATATTCTATTTCATTTTGGATTTGGCTCCACGTTGGCAGAACGATCCTGCACTGGGGGTAACCAAACACAACATATCTAAAATAAAATACTGAACCCTTAACAGACAACTTAGCTGCATTCAATAAGTAATTTGAAGGCATTTGCACTCAATTAGGAAATCTGGTATTGGATTTGTATTTGGTAAAGTGTTATCGAACATCTAAAGGATGTCCTCAATTTATCCTCAAAGTTTGAAAGGTGCACAAACATCCTTCGGGGTTAGAAGTGTCTCATCTATTTGTACTCGAAGGTGAAAGCAAATTTTTGTTCACAAAGTAGCTGGTACTGCAAAAAAGTCAAACACCTTACTCGACCCGCTATTGATTGAGGTGTGCCATGAAGGACAACGTTCATACAAAGCAGTGCATCAAGGATCTTCTCCTCAAAGCTATTAAAGGGCAAGAAATAGGAAATCTGAAGTACAAAATTGCTGCTTTGTCAGCCATGTAAACATGTTTACGGTTCCAATTTGCCCCCTGTAAACAGAAAACTCAGAAAATGTTTACAAGGGACGGCTGCTGGAAATATACTTGTCCACTACAAACTTAAAACATAATGGATAAATTATGGGTTTATTTATTTATTTATTTATTTATTTATTTTAGCATAGTCTGCATATGAAACAGCCATTGTAACCTCACCTATTAGTCTTGGAACTACCATTTTAAACCCTCCAGTTTCACAATTGGCCTTTGCAATCTTGGTCTTTTGAAAAACAAACAAATAGTGGACCTGGTAGTGACCTCTTAGTCACAAAGTAGTTCCACCTTATAGCATACTCTGCTGCTATTATTATCATCTATTTGCCCCTAAATGGGACCATAATTCACAAAACGAACATGTTATGAAAATTATTGTATTTGATGATTGAATGTTCTTATTCATTGTAATACTGTGTGATGTGTGCTAAAAGAGGAACAAGGACACAAGCTGCTCATACAGGGGTTTGCAGGATAAGAAACCAGTCCTAACCGCCTGCCTGTAGCAACCTAGAGACAACACATACCAAGATGTGTAACTCATGTTTATGCGTCTGTATAAAACCTGTGATAATTTCCACCTTCGCCAGTGACTTGTACAGACTGTGCTCTGTTCATGTTGATTCCTTGCACAAGTAAAACTTTGCTTTGACTTGAGAGACAACTCTGAGAATTAAATTGGAGAAGTCAGGTGTCCACTGAAGAATTTTCCTGACATTTTTGGTCCTTTGAGCCGGATACCAAGATCTCTCTTCTGGACAGGCTTTGGGGTTGAAATGACACGGGGGAGTCCGGGACTTCCTTCTTAATTTAGATGCTCAAAAGAGGCCAGCCCTAGCTGTCCACAGGAGGGTGACGGGATCTTAAAGAACTAAAGCGGAGTTGTCACAAGTCCAAAAGTAAGCCTAATTTTGTTGTCTCTATGCAAGAATCACGAGGGTGGTAGTTATTCAGCAGTGTCTCAGTGAAACGACTGACAGGGGAAACCTTTACAGTGTCAACAAACTGTCAGATTGTGGGAACCTAATGGTGATAATGAAGCAAAAGTTTCACTGACTGGATCAGTTGGTGTATTCCATACAAACTGGTTGGCTGCTGAAGGGGATCTGGGATCCACATAGTCTGGGACTATAAGATAGAACTACCACAAGAGAAGTGAAGCCCTTAGTTCTGGGAACTTAAAACTTACAGTCAGGGAAGTGAAGCCCTTAGTTCTGGGAGTTTAAAACTTAGAGTCTGGGAAGGACTATAACCACAAAGAAACTGAAGTCCTCAGTTCTAGGTTGGTAGAACTTAAAACTTAGAAGTCTGAAAAAGGACTTAAACCACTTCTAATAGGAAGACAGTACAGTACTGCAAACATTGATGAGGAGATGAGACAACAAAAGAGCTAAAATTTGCTGAAAAAACTAAATAACTAAAGAAAAGTTATGATAGATAATTGAACCAAACTGAAAAAGAACAATAAAAACAAAACTAACTATAAAACAAAATAAAGACCGGTAAAATACGCATGATAAAAACACAATAAAGCATGGGATCTTCTGAAAGTAAGCTCACAGGGGATGCCAGATGCATGCATCGAATGGATCCAAAAACAATAGAACACCTAACAAAGTGGAAAAATAAATATAACTTTGATGGTAAATTGGATGAAGCACAGTGCAAAGAACTAGTGTGTAAAATAGAGTGTGAAGGGAGTGACTACAAACAGGAAAAGGAAGGCTTGCAGGCTGCAAATAAATGGCTAGAACAATAAAAAAAAATGGAGCTACAGAGAAGCTAGAAACAGGAGAGAAACCAAAGGAGATGGCAACAGTGTGAGTTGTGCACATGTATGACAGCAGTTATCACTCTGATTGCCGCATTATTATTTTGGTTATTGGCATTAAGGTTCCAAGGTAGTCACTACATCTTTAAGAGACATGAGATAGACCATGTAGATGGCAGCAGTCCAATTATCCAGATGACACACAAACCAGGGTTGGTATGTGTGTTCTAAATGACCCCATTCCACTCCGACTAGCCCCATTCTAACAGCATGGCCTGTTCAAACAAACACCACTTTAAGTGTATCCATAGGAGAAATGTTTGTAAATAATAATGGATGTAACATGACAGTGCCACTTCAGCTTTTCAATTGGGTCAACAATTGGACAACAATACAATCTAGACACCCCAATGCATTCTCTAACGCCACAAATCTGACAATAGCTGGAGGAGTCATGGGCCATACATACGGGAAACTGACACTGCAAGTACCTCTCTGTGTAGAACGATGATGCATGAGGAACTCTGACCTACATTTAGGAAATTGTACCAGTTGTCAGATCACAGTTCCGACAGTCTGTGTGGAAAGCTCTTTATGCACATGAAAGCCAAGTGAATATTTGTTGTCCGACAATATAACGTTGACATATTGACCATTCTTATTAATGTTGACTCTGACTGCTCTTAATCTGAATGGCACAGTATATGCACCTTCAGATTTCCGTGAGAGCTGTCCTATCAACATGGTCTGGGTATGTGGTAGATGCAGCTACCTCTACCTACCTAAAGGTTGGTGTGAGCTCTGTCATCTAGCTTACCTGATCCCTGACATCCAAATTTACTCCAATCCGACATTCCGCCCTCATGCTAGTCATACACAGGTAAAGCGAGATCAAATTTCTTCCAATACTAGGCTCGCAACTGTTTTTTTCCCCGAGGTATGGTGCTGTAAATAATGCTCATGAAATCAATAAATTGGTCGTTGATCTAGAAAATCTGACAGCTCTAGTAGATGGAGGCTTTGGTTTGTTGACCTCTGAATTGAAGGCCTTAAGACTAATGGTTCTGCAAAATAGAATGGCTTTAGATCTATTGTTAGCTGAACAATGAGGGACCTGTGGCAGTAACTGGCGACTGATACTGCACATGGGTTCCCGATACGACTCAAAGTATGACTCCCCTCCATGACCATCTCAAAGAACTCACATGCTGTATTCAGAAAATGCTGAAACTTGCAAATGAGACCATAAAGACATTCATTTTCTAATATACTTCCTTACAATCTGACTTCTTTTTGCGACCAGAGGAGTCGCCCCCTGCTGGCTGTTAGAAAGAATGCAGTTTTAAAGACGAATTCTACGTCCATCTTTTTTACACAGTCTGTGGTTTTAAAGTTTTCAAAATCTAAACTGGTGACAAATGCTGCCACTTGGGATTGTGAAAATGGATGTTGATTGCCATATTTTGAAGGTCACTTCATGCTTTCTGCATCTGCATGTCCGCAAAGGTCCTAGCAATGTAAATTTCATCTTATGCTCAAGTCAGTGAGAGTCCATGCAGGCCCTCAACAGATGACAAAAATTGAGACTGTTACTTTAATCCTTGTAAGTGCATTGATTGCACATGTGCTAGGAAAACAGAGCAAAACTTGTTATGCAGAGACTGTGTGAGGAGATTCTTGGTAATCCACACCTTTAAAACTCAGCAATAATAAAACTATAATTAAAGTAGTCGCCAGTGGACTCTGGAGGTGCTTTGATTTGTAAATGCTTTCCAAAGATGGTGCCAAAACCCAGTGGGAAGTCCTAAAATCTCCAGAAATCAAGTGCTATGTCTCCCGGTGTGGGTTATGCTGCTCCGCTTGGCACACCTTAGGACCAAGTGGAAACCTCTGTGATACCAAAAGCTACAGTTCCTTGAATGGCCACCTGAAACTGGCTCCAAGAGCAAGTGTATGCATGTTAAAATATCCAACTTTTCTGCAGAAACAAACATGTTCACAGCAATTGTTGGTACACAAAAGCAGTTTTGGTCTCTATAGCTGATTTTCAGCTGTACAAGGGTGGATTTTTATATACCTCAGTTGTTTAAACTGGATAATTAAGGGTGTGTCGGTTAAATAGTCAGAAGAAAATAATCTCTTGGGGATAGTTTATCAACTCATACTTTAAGCTTCCATGCTTAGCACAAATATTTCAGGAGTATGAACTTTACAAATTATTCTGAATCCACAAACACTGGCACTGAGCATAATCACAGGTTTTCCTCCAGAATTATGATTTGAACTGGCAAGTGAGCTTTTAAGAACACATCTGGTCACAGCTGCTAGGAACAGTTAGCCTGTTTGATGGGGAGTTCTCAAGTGGCTACCTCTGGGGCTGAAAAATGAAGCCAGCAACGGCAGTTTCTTGAGGCTGAGTAAATCCCCATTGACCTTCATGTTAAAATGTCCAACTTTGGAGCGGAAATAAATATGACAGTATTGTTAAGGGCATAGTGATTGTGATGTCTGGTCATTTTTGAATTAGCTGAGAGTTCAATCATGAAGTGATCTGTACCTTTTTATTAAAAAAACAAAAAACAAAAAAAGCAACATGAGGAGTGAGAGGAGGAGGTTGGGGTACATGGAGAGGTCGGATGATAATAGTGCAGCTGCAAACTGGGAAACACTGACTGATCCAGTGAGGCCAAAAAAGAAAAGTACTACTCTCAGGACTGTAAAATTGAATGAAAACTAATCATAATCATGATTTTAGATTCCCACAATCACATGAAAATGATGGATTGTGGATTACACATTTGAAATACACTCTGCAAAAATTGAAAACAGTCCATGTTGATAAAATCACTTCAGCTTGGGTACAACTAGTATTAGAACACATTATTTCACAGTTTTCAATGTAAATTTAGGTTACACACCTTTCTGAGTGAACTACAGCAGCATCGACTGCTGCCTGCATGAGAGGCGTTTGATGACAGATGGTAAATAGCAGTGTCTCTCAGTAAGCTGATGTTGTAGCCTGTGCATCATTTATAGCAGTAATAACACACAAAAATCTAGTCTAAACTTATTATTAATCTTTATATCAATGCAAAACTAGGGAAAAGACAACTAGTCATTAGCATGCAAGGTTGATAAATACCATGCCGTACCAGGGGAAAGTAAAGGGAAGCAGCCACATCATGTACTTGGTTGCACCAGTGCTACCAGTGGAGAGGTTATGCATGTATTTTGTAGTATGAATAGACCATGAATCAGCCTTTACTTGTTGTCCAAACATTTGCTCATGTTTGCTAACATTAGCCGCCTTTAGCTCGATGCTGCTGAGTAACCAGAGGTGAACAGATAATCGGGATGTTCTGGCAAAGTCCAGAATGACTTCAGGACTCGACACAGTCAGAGTTCATCAGATCCGCTGCACTGAGGCAGGCGGCCGCTGGTCTAAATAGTCGGCTGAGTAACAACAAGCGTTTGTACTTGTCCAACAGCTGACCCGTCTTCGTACGTCTTTAAATACATCGTGCCACCGCCGGTTACTGTCACTGCACGCAGGGACAAACGGCACATAAATACGAAACAGTTTGCAATTTTAAGCTGATGTGAAATTTCCAGTGTGCACATTCACCAGTAAATAAAAGGTTCCCGTTACGAACAAGAGTCTGAGTACATTACACGAGGCCTGAGATGCAAAGTCACCAGACCTGGCCGACTCAAACACGCCGCTTTGAAGTCAGATTGATGCCCCTCGAGATGCATACATCCATTTGCGGCTAATTGGTTGTCACGGTGCGAGTCGTTCGCCGAATTTGAATTCCTGCAATTTCATGAGGTCATGTGTTTTCATTTGTCTATCTGTTTGCCGCCATTCATAGAAATACATTTGGGTCAAATTCCACTATTTGCCATCAATTCAGAGGCAATTCTGTGTGGGTAAATGAAAGAGATGGAGGAGGGAATGTGTCTATTACAGCTGGTTTGGTGCTGAATGAGCTGCGTATGTATTTACTGTCTGCTGCTGTCCACCTGCACAAAGCCTGGAGGGGCAGAAACAGAGCAAATTGGAAAAAAAAAAGAAAAATATAGGCCAACACAATGTCTATATGATAATGTGTGTGCTCGAGACAGCTGTGTGATGATAAATGGACTGATAGCCAATCTAGCTGAGCTTACACCCTCTAATTAGTTTTTAATTGACAGCCATTAAAGATCCCCGTTCCCAATCCTGATTATCTGTTGCACAGAGCAGCGAGCTAACTGCCCCCTTCCCTCCCTCTCTTATTTATCTTCCCCGCTGCTGATTTGCATCATTTCTGTCTCTCATGATATTATATTGGAGTTTTTTTTTTGTTTTGTTTTGTTTTTTTTTTACATTTATATTTGTGATATTCATGTATTTGACACTCTTATCCAGTGGCATTAGCTGGAGATGGTTAAAATAACAGTGTGGCTGCAAAAAATTAGTTTTTCTAGGTTTTATCAGCACAATAATAATGTTCCATCATTAGAGGCTGTTATACTGGTGGTAATTTACAATTAAATCCCATTACATTATATAATTTCTAAGCCATTTGTCAATAGCATAGCTGCCACTAATGACAATTTTACTGATTATTCAATTAATCCAATTGATTAATTTCCCTTTAAACAGCAAAATGCTAATTTAATTCCAGTCTGTTGTATTTTGACAAAATGTATAGCTGTAAATAAGGCAAGATGGTACAAAACGTAAGCAAAACATATGCATATAAAAGTACAAAATTGTAGATTTAAACTGTAAACTCTAATGTAATAAAAACAAAAGCAAAAAAAGGGCTGCAACTCTGGAATAAATGCAAGTCTTCACTCCTCTTTGCACATTTATTAAGCTTCGAAATGTCCTATGGGTAACTTTTTGAAATGATCTTGAATAATTTTTACAGAAACTGTAAAAACTGACAAAAGTCACCAGTTTTTTTTTTAGCTTTCTGACGGTCCTTGAACTAATCACGAGTGCAGCTCAGTTGGGAAAATTAACCAAATCCAAGCTTGAAAACTGCACATTTTTGTCCAAATAATTTTTTCTACATGTTTCTGTTAAAAAATTGACGAAAAAAAATCACTGTTTGCACCATTTATTTTGTAAAAACAACTCAAAATTCTAATTTTATCGAAGTCCATTGCATTCTGATAGACTGTATAGCTTTAAATAAGCCAAGATGCATACAAAATGGAAGCAAAGGATTGCAAACAAAAGTGCAAAAATGAAGATTTAAACTGGAAACTCCAGCATGATAAATGCAAACACAATAAAGGGTTGCAACTCCAGAAAAAAATCCAAGTTTCTACTCCTCTTTAGCTTATTTATTAATCTTTGAAATGTCTTATTGTTAACTTTTTCATAATATATTCAATAATTTTGAAAGAAACTGTAAAAATTGACAAAAGGTGCCGGTTTTCCAGCTTTCCAACAGCCCTTGAGCTAATCATGAGTGCAGTTCAGTTGGGAAAATTAGCCGAATTCAAGCTTCAAAGGATACATTTTTATCCAAATTATTTTATCATACAAAAAAAATCTATGTTTGCACCATTTATTCTCTAAAAAAGCCCTCAGAATTCTGATTGTCTGATACTACTGAGGGACTATTTAGCTGAACTGAGTTGAACTGCAGTCTGGGCAGAGTAAATACTAGTATGTAAATAAATGAAAAATGCAAGTAGTACTACATCTATAGTGTGTAAAAGCACCATTATTTGTTTTATAACATCTGTGTGCACAAAATGCTGGACATGATTCTTGGTTTTGTCAGATTTTGTAAAATGAATCAAAGAAATTTACCTGCTGCTTTATGTTTTTATATGATTTTTGGCACTATAACTGTATCATACTGCACATAAATCCATTCCCATTCCTCTCTATTCCTAATCATGGTTGTGTTGTTTTCATAGAGGTGCAGGACTTTATAACACAATGAAAAATGAGCCCACAGTGAGTAAAAGAGAGCAAAAAAAAATGTCCCAAAACTGAGCAGGATGAACAGAAAGGTAACTTAGTAGCTGCACTGTAAAGTTAGAGTTACGTGGCAACACCCCAAGAGACGGCATCTTAACAGAACGCATGAGTTTAGACAATTAACTGTGCCACTGATTTGGAAGTATTAAGCTGAATGTATCCACAATGCTGTGTATAATATTTGAATGCAATGCAATAAATAAAGAATAAAAACAAAAGTGAGTGACAGAGTAAATTAAAGTTGAAATGGGAAGCAGTCCTGCAACAACGGGTACATTGAGGATAATTTCTTTAAATATGTTGTTTGGGCACTTTATGGCTTTATTATTAGAGCACAGCACAGAGATGACAGCAAATGAGGGGAGAGAGATGCAACAAAAAAAAGCCCCCCCGGCAAGATTCGAACCAGGGGAGATTGGGATTTATGGTCCCTTTAGCCTCCTGGATAGTTTGAGTAACGTTAAATCAGCTGTTGTCAGGAGTCATTTCCATCATTTTGTGTCCCTGTTTCATGAATATTGATGTTGTTCACAACTGTATATTGTCTGTAAATCATATCAGTGAGACCCTCTTGGTTGAAGAACTCCAAAAATCCTTCTTATCTGCATGTAAAATTCATACACATACAAAGCACTTGAGCATGATACTGCCACCACCATGCTTAATGGTAGGTATGATGTTCCTGGGGTCACCATTGCTCCTCAAAACATATTTGTGAGCTAGCAGATCTTGTTTTGATTGCCAGAAATTTGTGAACCAAAATGGAAGCTTGTTTTTCATGACAAAGACTGCATGTTAGCTTTTGTATATCGCCCTTAAATCGCCCTAAGATGCACTCTTGGTCCAAAAACTTAAAAAAAAAATCCCTCTTAGACATTCATCTGCATGTAATATTTACACGTGTATGTACAGTGGGCCTGGTGTTTTTGTCTTGTTTCATGCATTCAAAGTGGAGGATGGCACAGAACTCGTTTCAGGAAGTTTGAGGACGTCAGAATGATAAGTGTTGACAGGATCATGACACTCTCTGTTGTTTGTTTTTCTGCGATGTGTCGCTGTCTGTACGAGTGTGTGCGCGTTACTGACACACAGACTGTCGAGCATATGCAATCGGCTTTTCATCCCTCCAGTCTCTGCCTGCGATTAGTCATGAGCAGACTGCCTCATCAAAGAAAGTGAGAGTCCAGTGTTTGTGCCACACCTACACCAGTCCATACGTACCCTATGACCGGCTTAGCGGGACCAAAACATCACATGAAGTCCTCGTATTTCTTTCAAACATAGTCTCACTAAAGGCCCCGTTCAGGTGACTGACAAGGTGGTTTGGCATCATCTCCGTGGCTGTTAGAGGGTTTTATGAGCCTGGGGGACTTTGAGGAAAAATAATATCAAGAAACGCAGGAGCATGTAATTTTTCAACTGATCTGAAGGTATTAAACTTCGCAAAAAAATGAGGCATACATCCAAAATGATGACTGTTATTGAAAATCAGAAAGACATGCTGATGTCAAATGGAGAAAATGTCAAAGTTTTAAAGCTCCACATCAGCTTCAATCGTTTGTTTGCAATTAAACTAAAAAATAAAACCAATTATTACAATTATCAAGTATTCTAATAATAGTTCACCTCGTTGTTGCTTGCGTATAGTAAAATGTGGGTTTTTTTGTCTTTTGTTTTGCATGTTTTGTGCAGAAGGATTTATTGTTAGCATCTGTTATACTTTAGTAGCAGTTTTAAGTATTTATAGGAGTGCTTTCAGTAATGTTTTCAGTGTTTTTTCGATAAGAACCCTCTGAAATCTGTGCAGCTTCTGGGTGTTTTTTAAATGATTATTATGCCGCCAAGAAACGCGGCAGAGTTATGTGACCATCACCGTTGGTTTGTCTGTTGGTCTGAATGTCAAACCCATGCCCGGTTCTTTATTTACATCAGCTATCAAGCAAAAAATGACATAAATAAAAGCCACAATAACAGCTGACAGATGTTCTACTGGAGTGTAGGATCACCGTCCTTCTATATCCCAGCTTAATTTATAACTTGTTCGCTGGTCTAAGCTTTATGACCCTAATACTTGTCTCTGTCATGGTGCGCCTTTACCAGCTAAACTCTAGTATTACTGTCTACAAAAAGAATCCTCTGAAAAAATTAGGATGCAGTTTAGCTGTATAGGATGTCATTTTGCGGAGACAGTTGGTAAATGGTATTGCAATCAGATAATATATGCAGTATGATGATGTGTTACGTACTTTTCTTAGTTGTGGATTTTGCTATTGTGTCATTGAGTTTGGATAAAGAGTTTAGTTGTTTTGTTTAGCTAGTTTAGTAACTCTGCTGGCATTTGTTTGCCTTTATTAATCCACCGAAGAGGTAAAGCCTCGGCAGAGTTATATGACGATTACCGTTGGTTTGTCTGTTCGTCTATTTGTCTGTACGCAACATTACTCAAAAACTAACGGATTTGGACGAAATTTACAGGGAAGGTCAGAAATGACACAAGGACCAAGTGATTAGATTTTGGCAGTGACACAGCTTATAGTCTGGATTCACGGATTTGTTAAGGATTTCTGTATCATTGCCAGATAGCAGCACAGTGTCACTGTAACTATGACAACAAGTGAACACTACATCAGCTGCCTGCTGATGATCACATGATTGTGATCCTACTACAAATCCACCGCTGAGGACTTATCAGAACTTATCCATCAGAAATGATACAAGGAACAACTGATTAAATTGTGGGGGTGTTTCTGAGTCCCATCAATTCCTACCGCCCGCTACATGTTTAGGTCACATGATTCGGTATCTGTACATAACGTACACATGCGTAACACATGCCTGTGCTCAGTGCAAGGTCATTTTTTTATTAAAGATTTCATCCCTTGGAAATGATACATTGACTGAGCAGCCTTGGTGGAGTACTGCGCTCTGAGTGCTTTTCTTGTTATTTACTGCAATATAAAGTTCTGCCCTTCTATGGAAACAGAAGTAAAGAGAACTCGAGCATGTTTTCTGTGCAGAATATGATGCCGCAAATCACAGTCCAAGTGTTAAAAGGTGTTACCAATACTGGGGAAAAAAGACGGTGGTTCCACATGATACAGACATTTTACTAATTATATTTTTACACTTGAAACATCTTAAAAATGACTTTACAAATTATTTCATAATGCTGACTCTATCTTCCAACAACTTGATTCTCTGTATTTCATTTTGAGCCACAATGGAGGCATTTTATCGGCCAACTATGTTTTATATTTCTCTAAATGTTCACCTGAATATGTACAGAATTTTTGTCACGTGACTGTTTATCATGGTTTATCAGTTGCATTGAAGAGCACAGAATCTTTGTTTTTTATTGAATCTGGTGCAAATGGTTTCTTACTGGCACATTTTGAGTTTGATGTGTAAAATAAACATATTTTGATGAAACATCACAGATGTCATACATAATATGTTCAAAAAGCATCCAACAGTTAGTTTTGTTTTTACAGTTTCTGGCTCGGAGAAAAGGGCGTAATTTTGCTGATTTTAAAAGATAAGTTCACAAATGATACCTTCAAGGACCATTGAAATAAGGACAAGGATTCAGGATTAATTGCACAGATTTGAAGAAAAAAAACAGAACAAAACAGTCACACATTGGATAACAGTGTGTGTAGTTTGACACAAATCCTGATATTTTAGTTTTCCTTTCACTAAAAAATTATTTCTCACTTCAGTAGTTATGTTGAATCTCACCAAAATTACTTAATTTCATGCACGTTTTATTTTATTAGAATTTTTAGACATTCTTGGATTATTTTAAGAATGTAAAATGTGTAATAATATAGTAATAATAGTATAAAATTTTGCAATTTGCCTTCAAAAACCTAAATAAGCATCTCTGGAGTGTGAAAATGATCAAGTGCATAACAATCCTCTGCTGTCAAACACACTCACAGAGTCATGGGATGGTGAGCCCGAGGCCACAGCGAAGCCTCCTCTGCAGAGCAAAGGAGCATCGGGGTGCTGGATGGAGCCGCAGGCTATCAAAGCATCTGTTTATTGTCTTCAGCCAAAGCATTCGTCAGATCAAAGAGGCTGCGAACTCTGCCCGAGAGTCTGCAGCTTCCCGTTCACACTGCCAAACAACCTGCAACACCTGTAACACTGACGCACAACTGCACTGGAATTCAGCAAAATTATTGGAGAACAGAGCGGAGAGTGGGAAGAAAAGGGGAAAAGCTCTAGAAAAAGTGGAAATTGTAAGAAATGTGGGGAAGGCAGATGGATAGCAAAGATGAAAAGAGCGAAATGGAAAGAAACCAGAAACCAAATGAGACTTAAAGGACCAGAATCTCGAAGCAATGAGCTTTGGAAGCGTAAAAGTGATAAGACATCCGCGGTGATGGGATGACTGGGGGTTTGGCGCTGCTGATGTGTTCGAGGGCTGAGCGTTATTAGAGGTCATCTCAGCGGATTACAGAGCCAGAGTTCAGCGCACAACGGTGCCATGCAATTTACCTCCATGAAAAATAGATGCAGCCGAGGAATGAAGTGACACATGCACTTACAGACGGAGACGGACGAGAGGCTGGATGGTCGAGAAAACAAACCGAGATGGTAAACGTGCACGAGAGCGTGTCTGAAACTATAACATACATGGCAACGCTGGTATTTTCTATTAACCCCCTGAACTGCGAAACTCGACGACAGGTTTGAAAGGTGTTTTATCTTCAAGAAATCACCGAAATGAAACCGTTTGTCAGAGGGAGAAACTGGAAAAACTGGACAGTCCTTAAACTAATCATGCATGACGTGCAGTTCTGGTTGGAAAATGAACCAAATCCAAGTTTAAAATGAAGTTATTCTACATTTCTCATTGACAAAATTTACCAAAAATTTTGTGTTTCCACCAGATATTGTAATAACAAAAATTCTGTGATGGCTCGATTGAGTGTTTACACACAACACAACAAAAATCTAAGTAGTAAAATATTGTAGTATGTTTTGTTTTTCCAGTAATACAGTAATAGTGAAGTTTTTTGGCAAAAATGTTGTACATGTTGATTCCAGCTTATTTTTTTCTTTTACTTTTACCCAATTTTTTGAAAATAAATCATCAAAAAAATTCAACAGTTTTTTTTGTGTTTTTTTTTTTTTAATGATTTGTTTCAAGACGGTCCTTGAACTAATCATGTATGATGTGCAGTTCTGGTTGGAAAATCAACCAATTTCAATTTTAAAATTAGGTTATTGTACATGTCTCATTTACAAATTGGTTGAAATTAAACAGTTTTCACCAGATTCTATTAAAAAAAGTAAAAATTTAAGGACTACTTGGTTGAACCGCAAGCTGTGTTTACACACAGTAGATAAAAGAAAAGTATGGAAGTATATAAAAAATCTGAGCAGTGAAATATTTGAAGTATGTAGGCATGTATGTATTTATCAGAGCCAACAACTGTATAAACAGAAATAAAATAGTCGGATTTTCAATTTTCCGACAGTTCTTGAGGTAATCATGCATGATGTACAGTTCTGTCTTGAAAATTAACCAAATTCAACTTGAAAATCAAGTTATTTTACATGTTCCATTTTCCAGTTTCCCATAAATCAAGTGTTTTTATCAGATTCTATAAATTCAAAAAAATTAAGGGACCATTAGGTTGAACTGCAGGCAGTGTTTACACTGGAGATGAGACAAGCATAGAAACACATTAAAAATACACAGTGGTGGATGCATTTGTGAGATATTGCATTAAGAATCACGCTTCGGTCTTCAAGTGCAATTTTTGTTAGTACAGTTACAGCCAAAATACTAAACAAATCCTAAAAAAGCCATTACCAACTTAAAATTGGGTCCATCAAAATACATGTGAAATTTTGAGTATTGGGTTATTTTGGTATCAGTGATCCACTAATGAAGGTTGTGCTCTTTAATAAAAGACACAATTTTGTTTCTGTGTTTCATGTCTATGTAAAACCAGCACATTTGAAAGTTCTTCAGAGACAAAAATGGCTAAAACAAGGAACCTAACCAGGAAACACGCCGGAAGATATACAGATTATTAGCCAGGAAGGGTACAGCTGCCACAAGATAGCCAGGAAGTGCAGATTAAGACCTTCAGCAGTTGGATACACTCTGCAGAAATACAGATAAACCAACAGCTTGGAAGACAAACCAAGATCTGGGCGTCCAAGTGTTTCTTCAGCAAGGAATGACAGTATCCTGATTCATCCATGAGCAGGAAAAACCGCCAAATGAAATCACAGGAGCTTCAGCAGCAGTGGTCAGACCAACCTGTTGTCCAGAGTTCCACCTGCACTATATGTAGTCGACTTGTAGATCATGGCTGAAGGTCCTACAAGGCTGTAAAGAAGCCCCTGACCAATGAGAGACAGAGGTTATCCCGGCGTTGTTGGACCCAAGCACACAAGAACTGGACAGCTAGGAACTGGAAGAAGATTCTGTGGTCAGATGAGTCCAGTTTCCAGCTTTATCTTCCTCCTTCTAATGTGAGGGTACACAGAAGGCCAGGAGAAGCATCATCTCCAGCATGTACAGCACCTACTGTCAAGCATGGTGGAGGCAGTATCATGGTTTGAGGATGCATGAGCGCTGCTGGTGTCTTCTCGCTCATATTCTGAGCACATGTCTGATTTCTATGGGCCTTGATGAGTCAAATCATATAAAAACTTGAATTTAGATCTCAGTTTTCTTTCGGTCACACCTGTAGCTAAACAAATGTGGTTCTGAATGGTCACCGTCAACCCATCAGGGACTGTCTGCTCAGTGCTCCATCCCATAATATCCAAACAGCCGCTCCATTTAGCTCTTGTATTTTATATCACTGGGTTGTTTATTACAGCTGGCAATCCTTCACTTAAGCCCTCGGCAGCACAGTGGACTGTGGTATCCGCTGCACGGCTAATTTGATTCCAGTTGCCGTCGACTGACTCGTGGTGATTCTCATGCTCCAACACCAGGATTTAATTTTCCTCTTGGGAAACCAAGACAGTTCTGCGGCTCGACAGCTCCGGACCAAACCCACCCCTCCATCACCGAAACAACCCCAGTCGACAACATATTAGTAACACAAATTCCTGCAAGTTCAGCTGTGCGCCTCCGACCGCAAAAATCGCCATAAATAAATTTTAAAAACCACGAGCGGCTCCCCTTAAGTGACCCGTGACGGCCATGCAGTAAAATGTGCATGTGTGACCACAGGGCTGGCCGAGGCAGCCGCTTCTCCCTCCTGCTTTTTGTTGACAGAAGATAATTTGGTTTTGACAGCAGATGCTGGCCGTCCTCTCCTGTGCCCCTATTAGAGCCAGAGAGGTATCGGCTCTGACAAGCAGAGGGGCGAACGTGGAAAAGCTCCCTGAACAGAAGCCATTCTTCAGCCTCTCCTCTCCATTCACCGGCCCAGCAGGCAGCAGGACGTTCCCTCCACCTTTTCTTTTTCTTTCCTCCTGTTCCAATTTAAATTTTGGTCTAAAATAGATGCAGCCGAGGCAGAAGGGGCTGGACAGTTGTGAAAACAAGCTTGGTGAGATGGTAAATGTGCATGAAAAAGTGTCTCAAACTATCACATACATGGCAACCCTGCTGTTTTCTATTAAAGCTCTGAACTGCACAACTCGGCCACAGGTTTGAAAAGCGTTTTATCTTTAAAAAATCACCAAAATGACACCATTTATCGGAGTGGGAAACGGGAACAACTGAAAAAATTTTGAACTTTCCGCAGTCCACGCTGGAAAATTAACCAAATCTAAGTTTAAAATCAAGTTTTTCTGCATATCCCTTTTAAAAATTTGCCTTAAATTAAGGGTTTCGACCAGATGCTGCTAAAAAAACTATTAAATAAATAAATCACAAACTATTAGATTGAACTGCAGGCAGTGTTTACTCTCAGTGGAGGTGGGATAAGTATTAAAACAGATGAGAAAAAGTAGTGACATTTATTAAACAGAGCCAAAAACTGGAAAATAAAACAGAAAAAAATGTCAGAACTTTAAATTTTCCGATCAAGTAAGACAGGCAGTTCTGACTACAAAATTAATCAAATCCAAGTTTAAAATCATGATATTTAGCTAGGTGTTTAATTTAAAATGGATAAATAAATAAGTAAAATAACATAATTATTACATTAAAAAAAGTAAAATTTGAGGACTACTCGGTTGAACTGCAGGCAGTGTTTACGCAGAGCGGAGGTGAGACAAGTTTGAAAACAAACATCTAAGTAATAAAATATTTGTAGTATGTATTTTTTCCAGTACTGGTGATGACCTTTGTCTTTATTTTCTACATGTTGATTCCATTTTTATTTTTATTTTTAAAATTTTTGATCAACAATCCATCAAAGAAATTCAACATTCAATGATTTTTTATTTTTTTAATGATTTGTTTCGAGGCGGTCCTTGAACTAATCACGTATGATGTGCAGTTCTATCTGGAAAATACAACAAATCCACATTTCAAATCAGGTAGTTCCTCATGTCTCATTCACAGATTTAACAAAAATAAACTGTTTTCTGTTAGATTTTGTTAAAAACGAAAACTAAAATTAAAGAACTACTTGACTGAACTGCAGGCAGAGCAGACAGGAGACAAGTACAGAAACACTTTTTTTGTTTTTCCAGTACTTTTTTTTTATTTTTGGAGAACAAATAATCAAAGACATTCAACTTCTGTTCTTCGCATCATTGTGATTTGTGGAATGATACCTTTCATAAATTGCACAGACGACATTTCTGAGTTTTCTCTACTTCTTCATGGTTGTGTTGTTTCCATAGAGTGCAGGATTTTATGTTGCAGTGAAAAATGAGCCCACAGTAGCGAGAGGAAGATCTCAATCTGGTGTTTAGCATCGTCGTATTTACAGAGGACAAACTGTTCCAGTGTTTTCCCCTCACTTACACCGGCTTAGCCTGACTTCTTACTCCGTCCCGACATTTAACGCTTCAGGCCTGGACGAGGGTCTTACGAATGCTCACACAATCAAGCAGGTATTTGCACACATATATACACATCTCCAGCCAATCCTCAGGGAGAAGCAGCTCCTATATCCTTTTAATATTTCATCTCCTTGACTGGAGGCCTCATGTTTTATTGAGCCGGTCGCTGCCGTCGGAGGGGATGTACTACATTATGCACCATCATTTATAAATGACCGCCAATCAACGTCTAACGCTCGCTAAACAGACTCCTATCGGTACCTCGTAGAAATCACAAAACTCTCGGTCCCAGCTTGAGAAGACGAGCTGCGATAATGGCCAAAAAAAAAAGAGAGAAAAAGTTAGCAGTGGCAGCTCTTACATGCTCATAATTTACACAGAGGGGGATTTCAGCTCCCATTGGTTTACTTTGCTCCTCTTAATGTGAACTTCTGACATGAATATTTTACTTTGTTCTGTTTTTCCTGCTCGCAGAGGCACAAACACACTTATAAACCCTCCCCGAACCTGGAGGCGGGTGAACGGAGGGCAGCGAAATGACACACATTTCTGTCATTGGTTCTGGAGTCCTGAAACAAAACTCTTCTGCTTCTCCAAACACTCGGTGACGCGAGGTGATGGCACTTTTAGTCTCCATAACTTGGCCCTTGATCACTGTAATCAAACATAGGCAGCATCAGCCTGAAGCTCCCATAATTATGGGCTGCTCAGGCCTCAGCGAACAAAAAACAAAACAAAAAACCCCCCGTCGTGCACCTGCCTGCGCGCCGGTACACAATTGCGATTTCAAAAAACAACAAAACACATCCACACAAGGACATGCCGAAGTGTGTGTGCGCTCGACTGCACGCTCAGCACAGACGGAGCCTCAGTAAAAGACACTAATGAGTCCAATGAGACTGAGGGGAAAACAGCTCCTGAAATCTACACCACAGTAAAACACCTCAGAGAGAGAGAGGGAGCCGGGGGAAGTTGGCGGTGGGGAGGGAGTCGGGGAGGGTGAGGAGGGGAGGAGCTTCAGAAGTGTAGAAGAAGGAAGAAAGAGGCGATAAAGATAGACCGAAGGAGGAGGGAAATGGTTGTGGTGGTGGTGGTGATAGTGGGCTGCCAGGGCCCTAGTGATGCGGTTGCCAGCTGTAACCATGGTAACAGGTTCCCATGGTGGATGTGTGGTGCAGCCGGTGAGTGTTGGGGTGCTAAGTGTGTGCGGAGGGGGAGCCGGGTAGTTTTTTTTTCTTTCTTTTTGGCGAGCGTCCTGCCTTTATCAGCTGCCCGGCAGAGGAGTGCCTTATGTAAGCTCCGTTTTTTAAAAAATAAAAAAACGCGGTCCAGTTACATAAAATATCAGATTTTTCCAAGAAACCGAATTGCGAACAAGAGGCGTTGGTTTTCCAAATGACTGGCAGCAATTCAGTGGCCTTGATGAACGAAGAAGCTCCGGGCCAGTGCTGGTCCACATCTACAGCAGCCCCAGAGCCAGATCTTAGCAAGTTTCCAGCCAATGGGAAGCCTGGATGATCGAGTTCAGCAGTGATGTCACCCTGTAGTGCCACACACCAGTTTGGAAGTACTGAACCGGGTCTGTAAACAACAATGGCTGATTAATTGCTTTCTAATGAGTCGGCTATAAATGGGTCGACGTCGCATTCTTGTAGCATCGGAGATAATGTGGGCCTCTGTGTCTGACAATCCCGGGTTGAGTTCATTTAGCTTAATTGGTGGCTTTCAGAGAGCAGCCAATGTTTCTGGAAACGTTGTACAACACCTTAGCGAGAGGAGGTTTATGTCCAGTTGGCATAACTCCAACAAATGTGGCTTTTGTGTCTCTGCTGGTTGTGCCAACTTTGAAGAGATTGGGGGAAATGAAGCGCATGTTGAGGCGAGATGCATGAGTCTTCTACAGCTTTCAAAACAAGCAAGATTTTGACATGACATGAAATGCTTCTCTCTGAGTGTGATTAGAAGTAAGCACAAAATGTAGCTTCTAAGAATGGCAATGATTACAAGAGGCTACTTTCAGTTAAATGTCCAAAAAACATATACTACCATTCAAAAGTTTGTTTTTTTCAAAGAAGATCACATTAAATGAATGATAAATCCAGTGTAGACATTGTTAATGTGGTAAATGACTATTGCAGCTGGAAACGGCTGATTTTTAATGGAATATCTCCATAGGGGTACAGAGGAACATTTCCAGCAACCATCACTCCTGTGTTCTAATGCTACATTGTGTTAGCTAATGGTGTTGAAAGGCTCAATGATGATTAGAAAACCCTTGTGCAGTTATGTTAGCACACAGATAAAAGTGGGAGTTTTCATGGAAAATGTGAAATGGTCTGGGTGACCCCAAACTTTTGAACGGTAGTGTACATACCTCTCAAGTTGTCATATGTAAAACATCTTTAAAGCACATATTAATTGACCTTAAATGTCTCTACACTCTATTATTACCTCTCTATGTCAGTATTGTCCTTGTTATATAAGAAGTCTGTCTTTCTAAGTGCTATTTTTTAGAACCTTGATGAATTGTTAGATTACTAGTTAGAAACGTCAGACTGACATTAACTAGTCCCATACAGTCAGACGTATAGACACAAAGCTGTATGAGCTGTAGAGAATGGTCTGACTGCACCTCATTAACATTCTTCTATGGAGAAAATAAACACTGACTTGTTGGTATTTCTTTAAACCAATCAGAATCATCTTGGATGATGCTAAGCCCAGGATGCAGTGATGGTGGAAAATGGTGTTGAGGGATATTGTTTAGGTGGAACATTTGCCTGCAAGCACTGCTATTAAAATGACTAATTCACTAAAAGAACCTAACAAAGCAAATCCTCAGCAAAACTTGCCATTTTTAGTGTTTAGGCTGCTGAAAATGGCAATTTGCAGGTTGCAAAAGGGGAGGAAAAATTGCAGAAAATGTCTTCATCTGTTAAGTCAGAAAAAACATTAAATGATATAACTGATAAAGCGCAAACCATTAATACACCAATTCTGCTTCTTGAGGGGTAAATAGGCTTGAAGTGTCAATTTCCATGGAACTCTAATGCCAAAAGGAAGAGAAAAACAAAGCAGAAGTGTCAAAACTAAAGTTTCTCAAATGTCCACTTCAGGCTCGCCCCAGAAATGAGCCAATCCCTACAAACCTCCATGTTAAAATGCCCACATTCACAGCATAAATAAGCATCTTTACAGCCTGGTTAAAAAAAAAAAAAAAAAAAAATAATGGTTTTGGTCTCTACAGCTAATTGCTCGTTTATGGCAACTGTACAGGAGGTGAATTTTAATATCACTGATCTATTTGAATTGTAATATGGTTTAAAGTAATGCATAATTAAATTGAATATGAATGACATTTGCATTTCTTTGATAATGTTTGCATTAGCTGGGAGTTAAGTACGCAGTGTTTCTCCATGTTTATATACACTCTATGATTAAAACACACAAGGTCACCAAATCAACTGAAATTTCAACAATTCTAACTCCATATTTAGCTACAAAAAATTTTATATTTTGCTGCAGTTTTCTGTCTCTTAATTATATCTAAACACACTACTGTTCAAACGTCTGGGGGTCACTTAGAAATGCCCTTATTTCTGGAAGAAAATCACTTTTTCCCCAACAAAGATAGCATTAAATGAATCAGAAATCCAGTCTAGACATTGTTAATGTGGTAAATGACTATTATTTTTGTAACATCAGTCATAACAATGTTGAATAGCCATTAAATTGCTTCATAAATTACTATTCATAAATGAAAAAACAAATCTGTTGTTGACTGTTGTATGAAATTTCATTTTGAAAATGATTCCAAATGGGCTTTTTTTTTTTGTTTCACTTTCTCACCAGCTATTATTATGCTTATTACAAGCTGCAATCAGCTGCACAACCCCAACCACTGTTCGCGATCCATTCATGGTTTGTGTTTGCATATCAGTGTATTTGTGTGTTGCGCTGCTAATCCTTCACTGTATGGCTGCTGGAGTGTGTTTGCTGACTGGTCATTAAAGCAAAGCCAGGAAATGCACAGTACTTGCCCACTGAGCCTCAAGACGCACATATGACAGACCGCTCCTCATGGACAAAAGCCAGCATGTTTGGTTCCACTTGCATGCATGACTGTTTGTGGACCGAGTCCAGTTTGTTCTGTGAAGCGTAAATATGGGGAAAAAAAGCAGAAAAAAAAGCTGGTGGCGGCAGCAGCGACCACCACTGGGAAAACCGGAGGAGGGAAAACAATTTATTAGCTTCAAAATAGAGTGTCCATCATGAATACAATGGGGGAGCTGTCCTTTTGTTACAGCCAGTGGGGGGATTTGCGTACAAAAGAGGGCACAGGAAGGCAGGTAAAATGCTGTTTCCACTTAATTTTCCTTAAAAACGACGACAAACAAGGGGAAGCCTTTTCTCCGGCTGCACTACAACAGCAGCTCTCCTTCTCCAACCACACTCACTCTCCATATAATCACCAGCTATGACATTTAACAGTAAGTAATGCTGCTATTATGAAGGCTATTGAGATTATGTCCTACTGCGGTAACATTCGAGCGGTAATGTTTTATGAAGGATGTAAATACTCATATTTTGGATTTAGACTGAAGATGTCCATATGGTGCAGTTTTTCCTGCCAAACAGAATCCTAAAAGTTGTTATTTATGATGGTTTTAACTGTATATCCTCTAATTACTGCTTCTGGCAAAGAATTGCTCAAATGCTGCAGATCTGTGTTAAAAAATACATTTTAAACAGCAAACAGTAGGATTTTAAATGTTATTTAAAGAAAACGGATAGATAAAATTCCAGATAAAACAGTGAAATAATAATAGTTTTTAAAATAATCAATTTATATATATATTAAAAAAAACAATATTACAGTGCCCACTCAAAGTACTGCCGACTGCATTGAATTGACACATTTTATTACTGCACCTAGCTATTGTTTTTTCATCAATTAATAAACGTTTTATTTGGATTAGTCGATTAATGTCACAACTAATTTATCAGTTATTGTAGACATTCTAACATGCAAGAGATGCTAAGAAAGCAAAATATTTTCCCAGACCTAACCGCATAGTTCCAGAAGGTGAGTGACAACTGAAAGTAAATCTCGAGAGAAAGCTGCTAACTGGTGACTGGTCTACTGGGACTTCTGGTCTAATGGGGCACCTTAGGACTACCAGCCCAAGGTGCTAACCTTGGGCTGGTAGTCTGGCTTTGTGAATGGATAGTGTACCACCTGAGGTTCACTGGAGCCAGTTCTTGGGTAACTGGGGTCGTTGGAGCCAGTATTTGGGAACCTGGTGTTGCTGGAGGACCTTGGGTTGGTGGGGGACCTTGGGTTGCTGCGGTACCTTTGGCACCTAGGGAACCTTGGGTTGCTGGGGGACCTTGGGGAACTGCAGCGCATAGGGTTGCTGGGGGTCCTTGGATCACTGGGGGAACTGCAGCGCTTGGGTGACCAGGGGCGGAAGTCTGAGACTCGTGGCTTTTCGTTCATCCATTACAGCTCAAAGCCCAGTTATCTGGGTGAAAGTTCCTACTTTAACAACCTGGCTAATGACACTAAAGGTCACACATCTATCTATCATCTATCTAGCTATCTATCTATCTATCTAAATTAAGTTTATTTCAACATGAAATTATGCTCCTGTCAAAACTCGGGATGTCTAGCCAATCACGCTTTATGACCCTAATACTTGTCTCTGTCATGGTGCGCCTTTACCAGCTAAACTCTAGTATTACTGTCTGCAAAAATAATCCTCTGAAAAAATTAGGATGCAGTTTAGCTGTATAGGATGTCATTTTGCGCAGACAGTTGGTAAATGGTATTGCAATCAGATAATATATGCAGTATGATGATGTGTTTCGTACTTTTCTTAGTTGTGGATTTTGCTATCGTGTCGAGTTTGGATAAAGAGTTTAGTTGTTTTGTTTAGCTAGTTTAGTAACTCTGCTGGCATTTGTTTGCTTTTATTAATCCACCAAAGAGGTAAAGCCTCGGCAGAGTTATATGACGATTGCCGTTGGTTTGTCTGTCCGTCTATTTGTCTGTACGCAACATTACTCAAAAACTAACGGATTTGGACGAAATTTACAGGGAAGGTCAGAAATGACACAAGGACCAAGTGATTAGATTTTGGCAGTGACACAGCTTATAGTCTGGATTCACGATTTTTTTAAAAATTTCTGTATCATTGCAAGATAGCGACACGGCGTCACTGTAACCATGACAACAAGTGAACACTACATCAGCTGCCTGCTGACGATCACATGATTGTGATTCTACTACGAATCCACCACTGAGGACTTATCAGGACTTATCCATCAGAAATGATCCAAGGAACAACTGATTAAATTGTGGGGGTGTTTCCAAGTCCCATCAATGCCTACCGCCCACTACATATTTAGATCACGTGATTCGGTATCCGCACATAACGTACACGCCTGTGCTCAGCGCAAGGTCATTTTGTTAGTGGGTTCATCTATATTAAATGGTCACATTCTATAGTGCCGTGATTACCACCACAAATTTTTTCAAGATTTCAGCCGTTGGAAATGATACAGCTGAGCAGCCTTTGCTCTCTCTGAGTGCTTTTCTTGGCTGGTTCTTTAATTTAGCAACATCCACCAGCTCTGTTTCTTTGTTGTATTACCACCATTTTGTTTGTGCTAATTTTACAACAAACTGCTTTACTAAACCAGTAACACCATTTTTTGTTAATCCTCGCTGACTCTAGAGAGTTGGGTCGTAACAATGATGATGTATGTGATCAAGCTCATATTGGCAACCGATGGTCTGTTGAACATTTAGTGAATGAAAAGGAAATATTGTGGTTATGTACTGATTTTTTTTTTACATCATCTTGAATTCAACACTTTCTGGTTCTCCTCAGAAAGGCCACAGTAGCTCCTGCAACTGGCAATAAAACGTAATTCCTACTGGGCGCGGCTCATCATTTCACAGATGAAGGACTTGTTCTGGTGTTATTTTTCAGTCATAAAACACCAGTTTCAGCCTTTTATCAGCTGACAGTGATGCCAGTGTAACCCTTGCACCGTGCGCCTCGCTCGAAGTACCACTACCAGCACCCCCTGCAGCCCTGCAAAGCCTCGGATGCAGGGCCTGATCCCTTTAAGTCCGCTGTTTGCTGGGGGTCAAAACAATGGGCCACAGATTCTCGGATAACACGCGAGGCAAAGGTCAGTGCTGGGGAATAAGCAGGATCCATTATGTTCCTGCTATGGAGCATAGCTTGACGCCACAAACACACACACTTGGCGTGAACACAACTCACATCCAGCATCACAGTCCAATTGGACATGTGAAGAATGAATTATTCCTGCCCATCTATGAAATCTGGGATGTGCGTGGGTGTTTGCAGCTTGCCGCAGGCGTGCTTGTAAGTGTTAAAATGTGTATTTATGAACTGTGTTCAGGATGGATCACAATGTGAGTGAGAAAGAAAGGGAGAGAAAACATCATTTGTAGCATTTAAAGGTAAAGCGTCTCCATATAGAGTATTAAGAAATTGAGCTTGCTGGAAAATTATGAATGAGAGAATCAATAGCAGGGATTATGTTGTATAGCTGCTGTCTACATTTTGCTATTTTCTTTTAGATTTTATTGGACCGCAAACCTGCACAACTCCTGAATTTGGAGCAAATAATAGCAGGAAGCCAAATGGTCCGTGCTGTTTTCAATGGCTTAAATGCATTTATTTATAAGCCAGAACTGGAATGAGGCATCACACCTAATTTCACAGTGAAATATTCATGAAGAGTTCCTCCATGTAGCATGTTTAATGTCAGCAGTGTGTCTTCCTACTGTAAAAAAAAAAGAGATAAAAGACAGTCATACTGTACTCTGCAGAGAGGGGGGATGGTGGGGAATCAGCTGGTGGAGGTGTTGAAAAAAGCACAAGAATAGAAGTTGATATTATGCATTATAATGATATTTGCTGGGTAAAGCGGCCGCAATTATTCAAGCTTCTTTGTCAACACGTATTATTTACTGTATAATGGCTTTAAAATGCCCTCGTGGAGGGAGGCATAGGAAAAGGAGGAGAATGGAAGAGGAGGGAAAAGATCTCCAGTTGTGATTGTCTTTGCCAGCAAAAGCGCCTTTTTTGCCAGGATGTAATTTGGCCCGATCCATCAGAGAGCAGTAATGAGGTCTAATGCTAGAGCCCACTGTGTCCTAATGACACTTGGGCTGTCCCATTGCCAAACCCAGTCGTTCCAGCCGTGGACCCCTGCTGGACCTCAGGCAGCTGGGACTTGGCATCTGACCTTTAGTGAGACAGCCCCCTACATCACGGCCCAAACCACAGCAACAGGACAAAACCCTGGTTTATGAGCTGGAATGCAGCTCGGCAGATGTCTCAATCGGAGGAGAGCTGCTGGTTAATTGATCAAATTGATATTTCAGTTTCCCTAAATTTTGTACAACGTTGAATGGACCAAGTATTGACCTGCTGAGGAAAAGATGGTAGTTCTCTCATGAGAAAAGACAGCTTTTTACAACTGAGTTTAATACCATAAATGTGAAAGAAAATTGGACAATCCATGTTGCTTTCAGCCTGTTAATCCACTGTACTGTCCACCTTGTGTTTGCTAGTTTTTCTTTTTGATGCTAAGGCTAGACAAATCTCCTAAAAACTAGATTCGCACAATATGGTGTTGGTTCCCCTCGTGCCTCCAAAACAGCTCTGGTCTACAATTCTACAATTTCATTTAGCAGACGCTTTTATCCACAGCGACGTACATCTGAGAGTAGAAGCCTTCGGTCTCTGAAGGTGGAAGTGGGTATCAAGATGTTAGCAGAAGATCCTTTAAGACCTGGAGCTTTAGAGGTGGAACTTGTTTTGGTAGCAAATTCCACATTTGATTGAGATCTGGCAAATTTAGAGGCTGAGTCAACTTCTTGAACTCTTCTTCATGATCCTAATGTCCTCGTTTTTCTTAATACAAAGACTAGATTAATCTCCTAAAGACCTGATTATTACGCCAGTTAGCTGCAACATTAAAACCCGCTGCCTAATAGTACGTAGGTTCACCTCATGCCATCCAAACGCCTTTGACCCACTGATTCTAATACCATACTGGTGCAAGAGGGAAAAAATTGGACAATCCAGGTTGCTTTCAGCTTGTTACTGTTCTTGGTGTACCTTGTCATCCACCTTTTGTTTGCTTGTTTTTCTTTTTACTACTAAGACTAGATTAATCTTTCTCTTGTGCTGCCAAAGCAACCCTGAAATGTCTAGGTCTAGACTCTAAAGGTTGTATAAGACATTAAGAAGTTAGTAGAAGATCCTTGAAATCTTAGAATTTGAGAGGTGGAACTTGTTTTTTCAGCAAATCCCAGAGATGCTATCGGATTGACTTAAGATTTGGTAAATGTAGAAGCCGAGTCAACACCTTGTACTGTTCCTCATGTTCCTACTGTGCTAGTTTTTCTCAATACAAAGACTAGATTAACCTTCTAAAGGCTATAGTAATACATCGATCAGCCACAACATTAAAATCAGCGACCTAGTATCATGCACGTTCACCTTGTGCCACCCAAACACCTTTGACCAGTCGATTCCAATGCCATAAAGGTGCAGCAAAATTGGACAATCCAGATTGCTTTCAGCCTATTAATCTTTTTGGTTTTCCTTTGTAACACCAGGACTAAGAATAACCTCCTAAAAACTATATTCATACGTCAGTTAGCTACAACATTAAAACCAGATACCTAGTATTGAGGAGGTTGCCGTTGTGTTGCAAAAGTAGCTCAAGATCTAGATCTCACAGACCTCTGAAGGTTTTCTAGGTCTTTTATGGTGCCAAAGTGTTGCAGAAGATCCTTTAAGTCCTGGAAGTTGAGAGGTGGAAGTTGTATTGTCTGTAAATTCCAGACTGGATTGAGATCTGGCAAATTTGGAGGTCGAGTCAACACCTTGAGCTCGTGTAACATCCACAACAATGCGACTTCAGATTTTTTTTCAGCAGAACACTGTCCATGGCATCACACTGCCCTGGTCGGCTCACTCTCTTCCCATTTGTTGCAGTCTCTTCCTAGCTAAACAACATAAACTCAACTGCCTGTCCACTAAATATTAAAGAAAATTCCTCAGACCAATCCACTGCTCTCTTCCACTGCTTCCTGGTTCAGTTCTGATGCTCATTATTGGACTTTTTAGTAGTGGACAGGAGTCAGCATGGACACTAATCAGTCTGCAGGTACAAAGTACCATATTTATTAAGTTGCTGTGTGTTCTGACATTTTTCTATTACAGGCAGCATTAAGATTTTCTGCAATTAATGCGACAGTAGCTACTCATAGACCAACCTTCCTCCCGTCAAAGAGCTTTGGACACCCATGACCTGGTCGCCGATGCTTCCCTGGACCATTTTTGGTCAGTGCTAACCGCTGAATACCAGGAAAACCACCCCAAGCTCTGCCATTTTGGAAATGCTCTGCCCCAGTCATCAAACCATCACAATCTGGCCCTTGTCAACGTCTCTCAGTTCCTCAAACTGCCCATTTTTCCTCCTGCCAACATTTCAACTTCAAGTACTGACTGTTCACTGGCTGCCTAATACATCCCACCCACTGAGAGGTGCCACTGAAACAGCATAAACCACATTATTCACTTCACCTGTCAGCGGTTTTAATCCTGCAGCTGATTGGTTTGTACTGTTTTGCTGAACAGCTTCTGAAAGAAATCACTCCCTGAATAATAGCAATTGGCAAAGTTTTTGCAAAAAGGTGATGTGTTCTTGTACTGCAAGCTGGGAGGCAGGTGGTTGTGTTTTCACAAAACAAAGGACTGCAATAAAACACTGGTTAGGGTTAGATATGGACTTACTTGAGGGGAACGACTGTGTTTACTGTCTTGTACTTCAAGTCAGCGATGACCGCTGGTTTTCTGGTCTTGACTAAATGCTTTGAATTGCAGGAATACAAATTGCAAAAAAGGATAGCCATCATGCTGTAGTTTCCAAAAGTCAGATCAAAAAGTTCATCTGTGAATATTTTGCGGAAATGTTAATCCTCAAAAAAAGAAAGGTCATGCACTCTTCTCCTCCATTAGCATCACAATTTATTGATCACACTAAGGTTCCAACAAGAATATCAATGTCATGGAAATGTTCTTCAAAAGCACTTTCGCATTAATTTTGAACTGTATTCAAGTACAATTTGCTAATTTCTGGAGGAAATAGTTGCATTAGAAGAGTAAGAAGTGTTCAGAGCTGCCTAAGCATGCAACCGGAAGCAGATACTGAAGCAAAAAATAGATGGTAACCTTCAACAGTGAGACATTTTAATGATTGAATGAATGAGCATTACATCCATCCTTCCAAACCAAGTTAGTTGAACATTACTTAACCTTCCTGTTTGGTTCGTTTCTCAGGAACAGCAATGATGTTCTTGGGTCATGTTTAGTTATCCTGAAAAAAGTCAGAAACTCTAAAAATTCCAATAAACATTGTTTATATCTCATTAGTAACTCCATTATTAATCATTTCAATCAATATTTCATGCAGTGGTGTTTGCTACCTCTCACAGATCATGGTTCCATGAGGATAATTCACTTGTTTTTCATTAAAAAAGCATGTTAAAACCTTTTTTAATGCACATCGGAAAGATCTACATATATACACCACCGTTCAAAAGTTTGGAGTCACTTAGAAAAATGTCCTTATTTTTGAAAGAAAAGCAGTTTTTTCCCAATGAAGATAGCATTAAATGAATGATAAATCCAGTGTAGACATTGTTAATGTGGTAAATGACTATTGTAGCTGGAAACGGCTGATTTTTAATAGAATATCTCCATAGGAGTACAGAGGAACATTTCCAGCAACCATCACTCCTGTGTTCTAATGCTACATTGTGTTAGCTAATGGTATTGAAAGGCTCATTGATGATTAGAAAACCCTTGTGCACTTATGTTAGCACATGGATAAAAGTGTGAGTTTTCATGGAAAACATGAAATTGTCTGGGTGACCCCAAACTTTTGAATGGTAATGTAAAATACAATAATTTTACATGATATTGATTTTTAAATTCTATTTTACATTTTCATTTTTTTGTTTTTATGGAACTGATACCCTGCCCTGTGACAGACTGGTGACCTGTCCAGGGTGTCCCCTGCCTTCTCCCCAAGTCAGCTAGGATAGACTCCAGCCCCCCCGATCCTAATGAGGATAAAGCAGTGTACAGACAATGGATAGATGGATGGAAGGATGGATGGATGGATAGATAGATAGATAGATAGATGGATGGATGGATGGATGGATGGATGGATGGATGGATGGATGGATGGATGGATGGATGGATGGATGGATGGATGGAATTGATAAATCAACACAAGACACCTCTTCTGTCCAGGGTGCAAATATGTGAAATTAACCACTTTCATTTTATATGTTGATTAGACCTATTAAGCCAAGCAGAAGCTTCATTCCAAAAAAATACTTTTGAGGTTTTTTTTTTTTTTTTTTTTTTTTTTTTTAGATTTTTTAAAGTTTCAAATAGGTAAATTTGACTCAACATAACAGGAGGGTTAAGTGATGGAATCAGTGCAGAATCTGAAAAAAATAGTTACTCCAACTGATGCTGATAAAATACAGTGACTATGTGTGCATGATTTCTGCACATTTTGCTAATTGTTGCTGCTTTGGAAGCTCATACAGAGGGAGCTGAGTAAGCATCGAAGCAGAAAACAATAGGGGAGATAGAATTGATACAGCTTTAAAGACAATGGGAAGCATTTCGGAGGGATTTTGTGAAGAAAAAGGAAAAGGTCTGAGGTTTAACCTGCAAAGTCGTCCAGTGAATTCAAGCATTTGGAGACGAGCAAAGCAGCATCAGCATCGTCTAGCCCAGAACCTGGCATCCTGCTAAATGCAAGGCTGAGCTCATTAGGACTGGCCCAACATCCCTCTCTCTCTCTCTCTCTCTCTCTCTCTCTCTCTCACACACACACACACACACACACACACACACACACACACACACACACACACACACACACACACACACACACACACACACACACACACACACACACACACACACACACACACACACACACACACACACACAGCAATCTGTCAGCTTTTTTTTCACATTAAACAAGCACACACACTCCAAAAAGAAAAAGAAAGGAAGCGGGAGGATAGAGACAATGCCGGGTGGAGAAAAACCGAGAAATGAGGGGAACGAGTTGGCAAAACAGCAAGGATCACACAGGAATGGTGAAGGAGCAATAGAGAGAATGACAGACAGAGATCGAGTGAAAGACGGAAGAGAAAGATAGAGACAGAGAAGAGATGGAAACAATGAGGGGAGAGACAAAGCAGGTGGCCTGGGTAATTGCCTGGGGAATATAATGAATGAGCCACAGTGCGTCTGACGGAATAGGAAATCGTCTCTATCTTCTCATTCCCCCCTCGCTCTCCCTTTCTCCCTCTCATTATCTCTCGCCCTCTCCCGTTCCACTCCTCCCCTTATACATCTCCTCGCGCACCCTTTTAAACATATCTCCGAACACTATCTTTGCCTGCTCGCCGATAGCCAGCATTTTCTTTCTCTTAACTGCACAGCTTTTTTTAAACACCTTTTTCCCTCCCCATCAACTTGACTCCCGGCTAATTTCCATCCCCACCTCCGCCAGTTCTCTTCCTTGTTCCCCCGGCGGCCTGCAGAGCTTCTCCGACTGTTTCTGCCCAGCGAATCCGCAGGAAATCACAAAAAATTTGAAATGTCCTGGGTAGCACAAGAAAGTAGAAAAGTTGCACATGCCACAAATGCGTTACGAGGCTTCTGATCGAATCGTGTTTTCATTGAACTTCTCTTTTTACTGGATGATTCTTAAAGACTCGCATGAAAATTTAAGTTTTTTACCTTGTTAACACATCCAATATGTTGGGTTTTTTTGCATGCTGGAAGACTCATAATGAGTGAAATAGGCAGTCAACTATTTCTGATGCTGATGGAAAAAAGCTTCTAAATATGTAACTTTGATACACACAGATAAGTTTTAAGAGGTAAAAGCAATGTAGAGAGATTGATTTTAAGATTTTAAGCTAAATAAGCTGGAATGAAGTGGAAACAAATGGAAGTTGACCTGAACTTTAGCAGAAAATGGTATTGTGGGTACCTGCAGATTGCAGAGTCTTAACATTTCCTGCAGACAGTGTGCAAGTTAGCAGAAAAGTTAACGTACATTCATGTTTTTTGGTTTAAAAATACCAGTTAGGTGAAGGAAACTTGTTCTCATAGAGGTGCTGTTTGGTCAGAGCAAAAGCAATGAAACACCTTGTTTGTTTTTCATTCTACAAGGTCTGTGTCATCCAGTTTTTGTATGTTTCCATCACTGACAAACTGACAGTCACGCCAGCAAACATGTGTTGTGGTTTTGAGGAAGAGATGTGAAGAATCGGAACAAAGCTTGGGTGAAGTTGTGGCTGAGAATTGGGACAACGTGTCGGATTGTGTTTCACGGTTTGAAAGCTACAGCGGTAAGGTTGGTTTGATTCCTGTAGTCAGGTTATTGATTGCTTGTACCGATGGCTACCTCCACTTTATAATCCCACCCTGGTGACAAGCTGGTCAACACACAAGCTGCTCCAGAAAGTATTTACCCAACACATTTTCCAATGTAGTTCCAACAGAGAACATTTCATCCTTTACAGTTTTCTTAAACCCAGCTCTCCAGTCAGGAGGAGCTCGGCATCTGAATGAAGGGATATATTTAATAATAAAGTGGTCGCTAAGCTCCCAGCTCTATCACTTATGTGTAGTAAACAGCAACTACAAGGAGTTTAAAGTCGAATGGGAGCTTTGATGTCGAACTCGAGCTCGATTCGCTTCCTCCTGGCCTCCTGTCAGTGGTCATGGAGCGCCATTGTGAGCTGCTGAATGGGTGGATGGATGTCTGTGGTCGCAGGTAGATAGAGGACGGAGTCAAGACAGATACGGAGGGAGGGATGGATGGAAGGATGTGTGGGTGAGATACCAAGAAGAGGGGAGGTGGCGGCGGCAGCGGCGGGGAGCCAGATAGTGTCACGTCTAGCATTCAGGCCCAATTGATGAGATGCCTCAAACAGCTGAAAGGAGGAAAAGACGAGGAGACTTAAGGAGTGAAAGACCCCTTTCATCACCGCGACTTGTGGCGCAGAAAACCTTCCCAGCACCGCCTCCTCATCCTCCTCATCCTTCCTTCTTCCTCACCTCCCCCTCCCACCCACCTTGCAATGAATAGATAAAACACATTCAATCAGAGAGAAATGAGGGGGGAAAAAAATAAAAGAGAGGAGTTCAATCATGTCCTTCTCTCTATTTCAAAGGTGGGAATCAGGTTTGCGGTCGGTGGGGGCTTTCAGGAGTGCAATCGATGCACAAAAAGACACTAAAAACGGGGAAACTCTCATGCAGTTGGCTTCATATGATGACGCACGCGTTAGGAAACACCCACACTGAAGACTGAATTCGCTAAATAACCCAATATTTTGCATTAACTCACAATAAAGCATTTGATTACAATGAAATTGCACCTGAAAGTTGTGCAAAGTGAAGCTCAAGCAGAGAAACAGTGAAGATGTTGATGACAAAAGTATCTAAAGGAGACAGAATTCATACAATAAACTGATGTAGTGCAATAAATCACTATAATGCATTTAAGAAAGAACATAATTATAATGAAAAGTCATTATAAAGTTGTGCAAAGAGATGCTCAAACAGAGAAACTGTGAAAATGTCGATGACAAAAGTTCATAAACGAGATAGAATTCATACAATAAACTGATCTAGTGAAATAAATTACTATAAAGCATTTAAAAAAGATCCTAATTATAATGAAAATTCCACCATAAATTGTGATATCGATGACAACAATACTTAAACAGAGCAGACTGGCAATGTATTTTCTTTATCTGTAAATTCCCACGCGTTAACTCGGTTTAAATACACACAGATGCGATCAATAAAACAAGAATTTATTGTGGATGAGTGGAATTAATGAGAGCCGTGATGCCTCTGACTTTAAACAGATGCTCTTCTTAAAAATGACCCAGTGGAGTTTTCTTTTCCCACTTCTATTCCCGCCAAACATAATGAATCGTAATGCAGAGCCGAGAGAGAAAGCACTTCTTTATGAAATACCTCCAAAGCTGATTTTATCCTTATTTTAACATGATGTCCATGTTTATTTTGGCTAGCAGTCTTCTTCTGGGCGCATTAATGCCACCATTTAACAAGCAGTGGAGTTTTATGAAATGCATAGGAAGCAGGTTCTGCTTTTAGATGTGGTTCCTGCTTGGCAAAAATAGCTCAAGTCACGATAATATGTCAACAAATCTCTTATTCAGTGGTGTATTATTCAGATAATAGGCTTCCTCATTTCACCAGCCCTGACTGTCACTTTAAACATTTCAATGTATCCCACAGCAGATTAAATAAAGCAATAATAAATAAACTTTGTCTCTTTGATACGATGAGATCTGGTTTTCGACATTAAAGGTCCCATATTGTGCCACTTTTCAGCAAATTAATCAAACTCTCACGTTACCAGAATGTGTCCTTCAATTATTCAGCTCAAATTTCTGCTTAAAATGCCTCAAAAATGATTAATTCCACTGTGATTGTATATTTCCTGGTTTTAGTCCTGTTTTAAATGGGCTGTTGAAGTGTCTGCAGCTACAAATGCAGCTGAGTTTCTGCCATCCCCGCCCCCTTCAGGAAGAAGACTTTCTATGTTCAGTGATTAACAGTACAGCAGCAAGATATTCTGCTGCTTCTAATTTTCTCTCTGAGTGATCATTTTACATGGAAATATCACTAAATTCTCTGCATGGTCACTGTTTTTAACTCGTATGCTAGCTGAGTTTGTCAGACTGTGTTGCATCTGTAAAATTTGCATTTTAGCGGCGCAGAGCTGCAGCTTGCAGTGCTAATAAGTTGCATTTCAGCCACTATTTCATCCTTGTTTTGTTGTCCAACAACAGGAATGGAAAAATATGTAAACTAAAATAGTTTTATTGGGATTTTAGCTGTTAAATGCGGTTTAAGTGAGCACAGAGAGCAAGAAAGAAGCTAACAGATGTCAACACCGGTTGAACTGAAGCACAACAGGCTGAAATTAAAATTTTTGAATCCCACCCAAATATACAGTTTTCACAGAACTCTTAACTGTGGGCATATGATCAACGCTAACAGTAACATTAGCCACATTAGCCGCATAACATGCTAAAGCTAAGGATTTTCCTATTATTACGCTGAAAAAAAAAATTCAGCAGATCTTCGTTTCCATAGATGTTGGCAGTGCATGAAGACTCTTGTGTTTACTTTTGCAGCCAACAGCAGAACATCTGGAGAGCTTTCTTGACAGTGGAGACATGTTAGAGTTAGCAGAAGGAGCTAAAGCCAGTAAATAAACCTGGCAGGCAGCTGCTAATTCTGAATAGCTCACCCTGGAAGCAGCAGGCTTATAAGGGATCAGAATTATGCAATATTTTAGCTGAATAGCTATATATTTCCTACTTATTACACAGAAATTAGATAAAATTCTTACTAACTTGTAAAGATGGGATGAATTCCAGTTGGTGGAGGCTAGAGGAAGAGCAGTAGTGAGCATCTTCATATTTTTACAGCTTTAATTTTACATCTTTAAGTTTACAAAACATGCAAAACACACTAAAAATGGATTGTCACCATATGGGACCTTTAATTAGACTGAAAGTTACGGCTTAGTTGTTGCTTTTTCAAATACGAAACGATGATAGCAGATCTAAATATAATTTTTATGAATTCCATTACTACTAAAATAGGTGATAAAGTGCTCCAAATTAATCCAATAAAAATAAAATGCAATTCAACCCCAAACCCACTGATATGTCATATATCCCCATGATATTTAGTACGAATGGACGATCTTTAGAATAAATTTGCTTTACTGGAGCTGACACAATCCTTCTATGCATGTTTTGCCACGTTTGCCTCTTGTTTTTGTACTTGGAGTTTTCTAGTTCCCTTGTATCTGTCTGGGATTCATCCAGGTGTAGATGGAACCATGAATATTAGAAACTTTGAGTGGCAATTTAGTTTTGGCTGCTATTTTGGTCACTGAAAAGAGCGGGAAGGAGCTGAAAAAGCATGAAAGTCTCACACTGTGAGTGACCTTGTAGACTATGGAAGCTCCTAACTCTTGGGAGAAACAGTGGGATGTGTCATGAACAGACGTACTATATATCCACCCCTCCTCCTCAGCAGGCCTCAGGGACCGAATCCAGTTACCCAGAGTGCAGCTGCCAAACCAGCAGAGGTTGGCAGTCTGGGTAATAGCTGACTGTGGTCATGTCTGCAGCCCAGCTGATGTGTTAGCGCTGCGGTGAGCAGTCAGATTGGAAGCTTTAGCAGCCTGCTATTCTCTCAGTGACTTGAACTATAAGTGGGCAGCAGTTGTGGCGGAGAAGGGAACCCAGTGGTTATGCCATTGGGAGGGTGGAAATGGATCCAGTGATTTGGGTGGCAGTTAGTATGATTTTTCATAAAGTACCACCAACCACCATCGGGTATTTTCTTCTTTTTCTGTAGTGTTTCAGTGTGTGTGGCTTTCTGTGTACAAACCTCTAAACAATAACTGCAGGTAACCACAGGAAAGGTGGATTTGATTGCACGTGATTACCTGCTTCAAATACATCGGCTCGGCATCTATAAATCAAAAATACTCACTCCGGCTCCAAGTAAGTGCCTGATAAACGCGCTGCTGTGAAACGACCAAACTAATGTAGCTGAAGGGCGTGTGAACATAAAGAAACACACAGTTTTATTGTGTTGTGACACCGTGAGGGATGGGATATTTAGCCACTTCTGAAATCACTTCCACTGTACGTCGGTTCCATTAGAAATGAATTCATTTCCACTGACGCTGTAATGAAGACAGCCATGATGAGGAAACAGCCACACATCATTCCAAAGTGTTTAGTCCATGTCTAGGTTGTAAATGAGCAGATACAGTGTCTTTAGCAGTGGCCTCCAACTAATGTAGCCTCAAGATCTACATTTTTCTCTTATTTGTCACAATCTATACACTAACACCCTTTAAAAAGCATGTCTCAAAATGCAAAACTAAATGTAATATAGTCATGGATAAAATGATTAGACCACTCTTGTTTTCTTCAATTTCTTTTAATTTTAATTCCTGGTACCACTAAAAGTATATTACATGAAAAATACAATGAACACGACAAAAAATGCAGCTGATTCCATAATACTTTATGTCCTATTTGACGTGCTTCACCTTCATTGTATTTCCAGGGTATATAAGAGACAATTTCATGTCATCAGCAGCACTGCACATGCAAAGGTCTAGAGTGGTTTCCTGCTGACATTCAAGCCGTAGCACAACTCAGAATTTGTCAGCTCTCACATAATGTCTAAAACTAAAGAATTATGTGAAGTCACAAAGGCAGCCATCATGAGTGAGAGACAGGTAGCCAAAAAACTGAAGATCTCCAAGACAGCCGTTCATTACACCAAGAAAAAACAAGTCCAGCATGGTTCTACCAAACTGCTAGCTGGTCAGGAAACGTCTTTCTACCCACCAGATGACCGTCACTCATCTGTTCCTGTCAGGAATCATCATCAGACTTCCAGGGACCTTAAAAATGAGTGGACACTGGAGAAATAGGACTTGTTCAGCAAAGACAGTTGGAAAGCGACTTGTTGAAGCTGGTCTGAAGTCACACAGGGCAGGAAGAAGCCCTTCATCAAGGAAAGGAAGAGGAAAGCTGGTCACTCTTTGCTGGGATCACAAGGATTGGACTGTTGATGATTGGACTAAGGTTCTCTTCAGGGATGAATCCAGTTTTCAGTTGATGTCCATCCAGCCAACTTACTGGTTAGGAGGAAGTCTGGAGAAGCTACAAACCAGACTGTCTGCCCTACAGTAAAACATGGGGGTGGATCAGTGACCATCTGGGGTAGTTTCAGTCTGGGTGGAACAGGACCAATGAACCAGGTCATGTTTGGGGCTACTCTAGAAAACAGTCTTCTTCCATCAGCTGGAAAACTGTTTCCGGCCTCCAATGACTGGATTTTCCAACAAGACAATGCCCCTTGCCACACAGCAAGGTCAGTTAAAGCCTGGATGGAGAATCAGAACATTAGAACCATGCCTTGGCTGCTCAATCACCAGATCTAAATCCAATTGAAAACCTGTGGAAAATCATCAAACACAAAATGGAGAACCACAAACCCAAAAATAAAGCAATTTTGTTTGAATTAGTGAACAGGAATGGGCTGCTGTGACAGCAGAACAAGGTCAGAAGCTGGTGGAGAGCAGCCAAGACGCATGGCTGCAGTCATCAGAAACTATGGTTATGAATCAGTACTAACTCCTGTGTGGATCATGAGACTAAAACAGACAGAAAAGAAAAAATGAATGCCTAAAAGCTGTTTTTGGCAGAACAATGCCATAGCTGTTGATGGAAGAACTGAAGGGATTTTGGTTTTAATCAAGAAAACCATGGAAAATGTCTGATATCAGCTTTGAAATTAAACTCTTATGAGCTATTTTTGTTGTTGCACAAGGGTGGTCTAATAATTTTTTTCCATGACTGTATCTTCCACAGTTCAGGCTCACACTGAAATGTGTAACAGGTATGTTGGTCAACAGAATAAAGGATGTAAGGGGCAATAAAGACAATGACAGAAAATAACTTTAAAAAAATCGCACTGAAAACAACTGGATACAGCAACAGACAGTGACCAAAAAGAACACAAAAACACTGACTTGAAAAAGCAATCTTTAACAGTGATTAAAAACAACTGGACAGCGACAGAAATGATGACTGAAAAGGACTAAAAAAAAGTGACAAAATGGTGACTGAAAAAAACAAAAACTAAGAAAAAAACAGGAATCAGCAACAAAAATAGTGACTGAAAACTTCTGGGAACAGCAACAAAACCAGAGAGGGCAAAGGACCAAAAGAAACAGTTGTAAAAAATGACCTAAAACAGTGAATGAAAACAGCGACAAAAACAGTGACTGAAAGTAAGTGTTAACAGCAACAGACGTATTGACTAAAAAGAGCAAAACAGTGACCGAAAACAGTGGCTAAAAATGACAGACAAAATTATCACCTGAAAATTACCAAAAATGTCAATGACCAAACAACAGCGTCAAAATCATTTAAATGGTTAAAAAAAGCAACTAAAAACTCAAACAAACCACCTGAAAACAGAACAGTGTGTTACAACAATATGGAAAGGTAGAATTGGCTCCATATTGGACTCAAACTGCACTCTCCTGGTTGAAAGTACTTTATTTGCTTATTGCTAGCGAAACTTGTGAGTCATTGGACATAGACGTCGGCCAATAGGAAAAAAAAAATGACCAAAAAATGAAAACATTTCACACTTTTACAGCCTTTATGGCAGAAATAACACATTGTGTTGTCAACCAACATATTATTACACATTTTGGTGTTGGACTGTGTTGTTGTCCGAGTCAAATGTGTGTTTTGTCACAGAGGTCGCCTGTACAGTGGAAGTTTCTCAACATGTAAACAGTCTTTTTAATCTCTAGCTTCAGGTGTGATGGAGGTCTAAACACGTGAAGAACTGGGTATATTTTCTGGTAGATTCACGCAATTAAGAACCATCTCATCCCGACTATCTGCTCTATTGTGCATCAGCCACATTTTACCGTGTGCCGGACATGAAGGCGCGATGTTACCGCTGCGAGAGCCACACTACTTCGATAGAAACACACATAACTGTTGAATAGATAATAGGACACTCAGAGCCTCTTCTCCGGCTGTTCTTGTGACCCCTCTCTTCTTGATAAAACATGATTCTCTGCTGCAGAGTGGGTACAAACAGCCCTCGTGTTGGGGCACAAACTAATCATTAGCAAATGGAAAGTGCTGTGGCACAATGGGAGCCTGAGATGGCCTTTCATTCGGCTTGATGACGGGGCTACAGGAGCGTTTTTACACAGGACGGGAGTTTCATACCTGATTAAATGTGTTGAATGAGAAGCAGCAGTGGCCGCATGAGCCAAATACTGTTTAAATATTTCAGTTTTAACAGCACAACTTAGCAGTAAAAGGGCTTTTTGTGTCGTTTTTAGTGCATCAATATACAGAACTTAAAGATGCTTCAATAATCATTTTATAATCGAATCGTAGCCCCTGAATCGTAGTCGTTACTGAATTGTGAGGTGCCCAAAAAAACTTTAAATTAGACAAAAAATGTAAATTAAATGATAAAAAAAAAAGGTTAATTGGCAATAAAAAGACAGCAAAGTTCCAGGTTTAATAAACTTGTCTTTAAACAGGAACTGGAAATTGGAATTAGATACAAGAGGTTTGTGAAAATGACCAATCAATAGCAACACGGTTCTGTATATTCTAAGTCATTGGAGCTCACACCTGCCAGGAGATGATGATCCGCTCTGAAATTAAAAGCCCTGCTGAGTAACTGACCAAATTACAGCCAACCCTTTTGGTTGGTGTATTTCCGAGCTTGGCGCTGGTTGCGCAAGATTTCATCAGGGTGCCCACCGCGCAGGAGGCATGCACGATTGTGCATCCCTTTGAAAACGCACACCTCACCCGGTAATTTACAGGCTTCAGATGGAATACCTGTCCTGCCTCCCCCGGATAGTTAAAGGGATTTAATCATGTGAAAAGGAAAAGGCTCGAATTGCACCACACTACCTGGCTGTTACCAACGCAACCCCCTACTGCGACTGTCAACCCGCCGCCGAACAGCAAAGTTCACAAGTCACCAACGTACCAAGATGAGGTGGAAAACAGTGCGAAAATATGCACAAGAAAACAGACTGCTTGTGGTTTATTCTGATTTTAATACGACCTCTCCAACCTTTCCGTCCCGCTGTTAAACTCTCGGAGTAAAGGCGACCAGGAAGCTTTGATCTGCGCTGGTTTGTGGATTCGCTGCTCATCTCCACCTGCAGCCTTGGCCTACTGTAAGTGGCGTTGGAGACTAAGGTGAAGAAAATCAATCGTTTCAACAGATTACAGCAGCAAACATGGAGGCCAGCTGTGTGTGGAGAATACCACTGTCTGGGCCCACTAATGACTGCCTGCCCCTGGAGTTATTACAGCGGTAAAGACTGTAGGAAGAAGGTTCTGGAAATGCAGCGGCAACAAAAATAGGTGCAATTTCAGCAATATTTCGCCTCAGTTTATCATTTACACATTTTAGCCTACAGACCACAGTGTGTCTAAGGCACAAAACATTTAGTCACAAGCATCTGGAACTGAACAATATTTACTTTATGATCGAAACAACTTGTCAAGATCTAGAAGTTATTTAAAACTGACATTCATTTCCACATCTGTGTAGTAATCCTGACACAGCACACCATACAAATAAAGTGGGAACTATTAAGGAAGAACGTTAAATTATCCTTCTGTCTTGTAAATACATAAAATTTAGACATAAAAAATATCTACAAGTTGTGACAGGATTCCACCAAACCAAACTCTTTTGTATTGAAGCTGCTGACGGACATTTTATTGCACAATGTTCAGTGTCTTCGCTGTAATTTTTATACTTTACAAAGTCATCCCGTGGGCCGGATTGGACCCTCTGGTGGGCTGGTTTTGATCCATGGGCAGTGTGTTTGATACCCATGATCTCTAGGGTGACAGATGAAGTAGTACAACTAACTAACCTCTCTTTTAACTGCAGCATCAATCTTTTTTTTAAATTATTATTTATATTTAGTGTTGGTCAAGTCTAGGGATGTTTATGATTAACGGTTAATCAATCAATAATAATAATGATGACGGACGGACAGACAGACAGACAGATAGATAGATACTTTATTAATCCCTCAGGAAGTGCTGTTAAGGCAGAAGACGAAGGACGTCTATGTCAGCAAATGCACTGTACATGAAGATACGCGATGATACTGAAAACTGTAGTTTATTTGTATTAACTACTGTAGAGCAGCGGTTCCCAACCACCAGAATAAAAACTTTCATTTTTTTAAATTTTAGTTTCTGTGGAGTCTACAGTGTTTTATTTTGAAAAATTACTAGATTGTTTTCCCGTCGCTTCCGCCTGTATTTGTTTCCCACACTTGACTCTGTCAGTTTTACTCGCCCCGCAGTTAAACGATGCTATCATTCTGATTCCTGCCAAAAATTAGTAAAAAAACAAGCGTGTCTGGAGAGCTTTCTTGAAAAGAGGGAGAGACTGAGACAGAAGTAAGAAATAAATACATATTTAGCAATGAAAAGTATTGTTACTTGTTTGGGGCACTTTTTCGAATTTAAAGCAAAAAAATAAGTTAAAAACAGCTATTATTTGCTTTGAGCACGATGACCGGTCTGCAGAAAATTGTCTTGCTTAAAATCGGTCCATGGTGCAAAAAAGGTTAGAGAGCGTTGCCGTAGAGACCTGAGGTTGTGGCTACTTGGACTACAGGAAGTTTTATCTTGGCAAGCAGGTGCCACAATGACAAAGATTTCCATGGCGACTGATGGATTCCAGCCATTGCACGTGTATTCTAGATGAGCTACAGTCTAGTAGGACATCAGTGAATGCTAACAAGCCACTTCTGCAGTCAGCATTCACTAGCATTAGCATTTTGAACGTTTCCTGTATTTCAATCTTTTTAACAATCAATCGATTGATAAATACTGTTGTGGACTATTGGTTGAGGCATTTACAATATTTAGGGAGACTCGACGAAGCACTTGGAATACTGGTGGTTCTGCGTTAGCAAGCTGACAGTACTACGGTGATTTAGCGAGCAATGGGCAACATGACAGAGACTTCTGTGCAATTAATGACAACCAGCAAGAGTTCAAATTCAAGTCAGCCCACAGTCTAGCAGGACAGCAAACATACTTCCACTTTTATAACTGATGTCACTTTTTTTTTTTTTTAAATTCAGCACATTTTAAAACACCATCTGTTGTGATAAAGTGCTTTCATTGAAGAAAATTGTGATTAGTGTCAGGAATTAATCTGACAAGTTTAAATATTTCAGTTAACAAGTGATTTTACCTGAGCAATTTACATATATGGGTTTGAAACCCAACAAAAATCATGTAAAATGAGATTTTACCTGACTATAATACATATTTAGCCTGACACCTTACAGTGTAAAGTTACTAATGTAATATTATGGCTAAGATGTTATGGTATTATTCAGTAAGAAACATAGCCTAACTAATAAAAATATGAAGACTGATAGTACATATCCACAGGAGCATTTTTTTCTCACATGGAAATGCACCGTATCTGAATTTCACTGGTTTGGTGGGCGTGCACTAGTGGGCCACTAGGAGGTCACATCACAGCCCCTCAGACCTTCAGTCCAGTAGAAGCCTTGGACCAACATGGTGACTCAGTCACAAACTTTCTCTTTAATTACAAAAAGAGTTCAGCGAAAAGCATTTCTGAAGGCATTTGAGACTAGAAATAAGCTGCTGAAGCTGTCCTCGTTTGAGTTCAACAACGGCTAATTTAGACACTGTACCAAAAGTCGTCGGACATCCTCTACCTTCACCAAATCTGCATAAAAAAGAAGTCAAGTCTACTTTATGCAAAGCAGCTCCAAGCTGATACGCTGCAACATCGCCCAAAACGTGCCACAATGCAACCAGCATCTCACATAGACAATGAATGGGATGAAAGAAATTGTTGGATCGTGTGGACACGTACCATAAGACCATACAGCATTACTACCTAGTGAGATCTAATTTAAAACTACAGTTTTGACTCAGCAATTCACATTACAATGATAAATCCAAAGATTCCCTTCATCTCCCATGGGCAAGCTTTCTGTTGAACTTTTATTGTTATTTTAGTGTATCAAGGCTAGATCATTGTGTTTTCCTTATGTATGAATGTGAACTTAGTGTGCAAGTAAACCTTCCTCTTTGAGTTGTAGCTAATAATAGATGAATAATAACTGATATTGACTGAATTAAACCTTGTATCATGATAGATTTTTCTGCTCTAATTTCAGTATACTTTATCTTATATATCTCAGAATGATATGCTGCCTCAGTGAACTGGTCATCTTGCTGGTAAACTACTGAGAGCTGCATCTGTGTACTGCTTCTTTGATATGCACATCTATTTCCTGGGCTTTGTTCTACCTGGCTGTAGGCCTGCTTGCTCCTCATTACACCAAGGCCTATTAAAGTTGCCGGATCAGAGGGAACAGATCAGGACGTGCAGGGGTGGAGCTGACGAGGCGGAGTGGAGATAATCAAACGCCATGTCTTCACGCCTCGCTGTGGCTTCTCTTATTAGAATACTGTAATACCACTTCTAATGAGCTACACTTTACTGCCGACTGATAATGCTAAGACGATGTGTACACACCGCATAGAGGCAAAATTACATTTAAGCCCCCAGATGAGTCTGATGAAGTGTTTGATATGAGCTGTGTGTTATCTGCTGTGTTTTTGTGCACGTGTGTCGACTTCGATGCTTCAAAACGCGTCACTCTAATCAGACAAGGACAATAAAGTCACTATTGTGAAACAGAATGAAATCTGTCGCCTGAGATTTGTGACGAGACATCACAGAAACCATGACAGCAGTAAACAAACTCGCCTGGGCGAAGTTTTTTGAACTCCGTGGCGCGACTTCAATGTGAAACTCAGTTGTTTTTCTGCCTTGATAACAACACGTTCTAGCAGCTTAGTCCCATCCATTAATAATGTTATTGCTCTGAGAGACTAGCTGTTGGACGAGTATACGTACCACAGCCTGCAGCTACAGGGTGGATGAACAAAATAACAACACCATCTTACAGTTTAATGCAATTCAATGCAATAGCCCTGCAACAAGGTCTACCTTTGTGGGGCTGATATTGTTCAGGTGCTAGTTGGATGATGTTCATTTTGTCGTTTATAATCATAGCGTAACGTTATTTTTTTTTATACTGACAAATCAAAGAAAAGATGGTTTTACCTTAGCTGACATGTTTCAACAGCATCTGCAGTCTTCATCAGAGCATCATCCGACGTGTGCTGACGTGTCCTTTTTTTATCAGGTGACCAGTCTGACAGATCTGTCAGAATCTGTCAGATAGGCCACGCCCCCCGCCGTCCGGTGCTCTCTGGAGGATGGAGTCCCAGGTATGCGAGAGGGTGTAGGCGCCTGGGATAACAGAACCCATACAAGGCATAATGAAAAAACACAACATCAACACAGCAGTAACACCACATACAAAACTCCGGCAGCTACTAGTCCATCCCAAAGACAAAATAGAACCAGACAAGAAATGCAATATCATACATGAAATTCCGTGCAAATCTTGCGAGAAAACATACATTGGAGAAACAGGCAGAACATTCAACACAAGAAGAAGAGAACAAGAGACAGAATGCGAAAAGGAAACAACTGGACGCCTCACAAGAACACAAAAAGAAAAAGCCGAACAAGAAAACAAAAAATCAGCCATCACGGATCACTGCAAAAGAAATAATCATATCATTGACTGGGACAGGGAGAGGATTTTAACATCGGAGACCAGCAAGCATAAACGATGGATCAAGAGACCATCAAGATCAGGAAGCAGGCGAGCTGCTCCATGAACCAGGACGAGGAGCTACACCCTCTAATACCTGGGATTCCATCCTCCAGAGACCACCTGACGGTGGGGGGTGTGGCCTATCTGACAGATTCTGACAGATCTGTCAGACCGGTCACCTGATAAAAAAGGACACGTCAGCACACGCCAGATGACGCTCTGATGAAGACTGCAGACGAAACATGTCAGCTAAGGTAAAACCATCTTTTCTTTGAGTTGTCGGTATAAAAAAATGCGTTATACTGTTGTTCAGTTGCTGCTAGAATTGTGTCAGAAAGAAGGTAGCTCAGGCCACAGGCCACAGAAAGTGTTATTTTTAGATTGCATGGAAAGATGTTTGTGTTATTTTGTTCACTTTTGAAGACACCATGACGTTAGAGACATCAAAATAGTATAATGCCTCTTTAAAGCTAAATATCTTGTGATATTTGCAAAAATAAAGAATGAAGTTTGCCAATGTTGAATCACTCTGCTCTAATTTTCCAACGCCTGCCGACCAGGGATGGGTTATCTGCAGAGTTAGTGTACCAACAACACCTCGATGACTGTTATTTTCCACAGAAATCAAAAAACACAAATAGTAATTATGAAAATAATAATACTGATATGAATAATTCTGGGTAAAATCAGAGGCAAATCTGCAGTAACTCTTGGACTGAAAGCATATTGGGACATTCGCTGAGCAGCTGCTGCAATGCCATGCATAGTAAATCGATTAATTGCTTTTGGTAATTCTACCGATTAAAAATATATTAACCGATAAGTCAGAAGATGAAGGTCATGCATGCCAGAAAATGTGTTGTCAATTAGCTACAGTACCTGAGTGAACCACCTGTTAAGAGCAGTTCTGTACTGGTTAAAATGAAGCATTGTCAGGCACCATGACAAAGACATATGTGGTGGTTAATGACTCCTGGCCAGGGCTCATGTATTCAAAACAAACTGAAGTCTACTCAAACTGCATATTTAGTCACTTTTATGGCTAATGTTGTGTATTTGTGGCCCAAAATAGCTATCGACATTTGGAAAATTGTCCCGTTTTTGCAATTCATCAGACTTTTGAGAATTTACTTCCCTTGCTTCCAGTATCATTAAAAAAGTGGCTACAGAAAGGGGTATAAGCAGCATGGAAGTGGTGTTTAGGTGCCATGAAGTTCCATGTTTCAAAAAATAGCGCAGCCTTGTATTTTTACTTTTCACTCGAGTTATGCATGAAGTGACTATATTAAACATGCACATGATATAATCAGTTTGATTCATATTTCTGACAGATGAATAACACAGCTAACAGTGCGATAATGCTTTATTGTAGTCCAATATAAAATGATTTTTAAAAATCTGGAGAATCTGGAGGTAGTCCTATGTGGCAAATGTAAGTTTTAGAGTTCGGTTTTGTATAATTGGACCAATTGAGATCTTGTCTGACTTTTTTACCAACAGATTTATGTGGAAATGATTCTTGACACAAACGACAAGCACCTTATTTTCCTAAATTGGATTTCTTTAAAAAGTCTCTCCATTTTATGTAGGGACATCTTAAAGGGTGTCCCTGAAGTCTGGACACATAGAAAATCTCAACTATATGTATTTTTTGCCTCCACAGATTAAATACGGGTTTGTTGAAAGAAGAATGAGTTGAACTGGTACTTCTCAGTGGACACGAAGGATGGACATATCGAAAGATAAGGTTAGGGTTAGGGAAGTGATTTTTGGGGGCTAGCATGAATTTTAGCCATGACCAATTGTTTAGTTTTGGCCGCTAAATTACTACATTTGATCGTCCAGAACAGGATTTGTCCATGACACCACCAGTTTCTTTAAACCTTTTAACCACCTTCGCCACCGTGGAAAAGCCAAGTGGAATCCTCCTTGGATGACGGGCATTAAATCCATCTGCTATCTTTTGATATGTCCATCCTTCATGTCCACTGAGAAGTACCAGTTCAGCTCTTTCTTCTTTTGACAAAGCCATATTTAATCTGTGGAGGCAAAAATGATTATAGTTAATGAGATTTCCCATGTGTCCAGACTTTAGAGACACCAGTATCTTTCTTATGTTTCAGGATAAACAAATAGAATATAATAATCATAAAAAACCCACAAAACATTACTTCAAAGAACCTTCCTGGGAGGTTACTCAATGGTGAGAAAAACCCCAAAATGTTCCCTGAGGTTCTTCTACTTCTTAGAGTGCGTCGACAACGCAACGTGCTGCATCAAAAGTCACATTGAATTAAATTTAGAGTATCCACAAACGTTTCTAAGCATGTATTTTCTTTCTTTCTAACCTTCAAAGGCGAACCGTCAATGGCTTGTGGAGATATTCTGCTAATAAATAAAATCAATTTGAGGGTGACGGTGACGATAAATAATTCAGAAAACCTTTAATGTTGTCCAATTAAAAATCCGAATCTGTCAGCGGCCATTTCCTCCGGCTCGCTTAATTAGTAATCAGCTCGTATGAAGCGCTTCACACTGAAAAACGGCGGCATTTTGCAGAAAAGCCACATTTCCTGGTTGGGCCTCCACCCCCCGGCCCCTCCGAGTCCTGCAGATGAAGATAGCAAGGTGACAGGGTGGCCGGGGAGCGAGGCAGGAGGTTGAGATGGAGATCAGGTTTTTATAAATCTCATTTCTGCTGCTGATTTATCAGCTCGCCCCGGTCGCTGTCAGCCTCACACACATGTGACCAGCATGGCAAAAGGCTAACTCATTAGTCTGCCTCATCACAGTGGGAGTTTTGCAAGCGAGCGTGCACCACACTCCTCCTTTTCTCTCCTCGCCCATTTCCCATTTCTCCAATCAGCCTCTTTCGCTCCACTTCTCCTCATTTTCATCCCTTTCTTCGCCTTCTTTTTCTTCTTCCCCTCGTCGTTCTCCGAGCCTGAGTGGTGGCCTCTCCATCCAGGATTTAATTAAAGCAGTTTAAATGGCCAGGGGTGATCCTCATCATGTCATCCTCTTCCCTTTCTCTCTTCCTCTAGAGGTTAATATCAGACTAATCCACTCTTACCCCCCCCTAAGCCCTTCCTCAATAATGCATAGCTTCTCTCTGGCCACCCAGAGTGGCTGCCTTCAACCAAGACGCCGATTACAGGACTCGATGACAGACACACCTTTATCTTTGTGTGTTCTGGACAGACCTGCAGGATATAAGTCCTCAGAAATCTCTGTTTTTGGTACCAATAAGATGATTAAATAAAGCATTCACCCTCCCTTTTAACATCAAAATATATTCAATATAATTAGGCTTTTTTTGGTGAAAATTTACAAAAAAGGACTCGTTAATGTCAAAATGAAGACAGATTTCTACATAACAATGCTAACTGATCAAAAATATGAAACAGATTTTAAAAAATGTGAAAGTATTAATCCAGTTTGGAAATTTACTCCCTTAATAGCTTCTTAACATTAATTGTGGTTAATTTAATTTGGCGTTTTTCTCAAAAACCTTCACAAAAAAAGACTCTTTCATGTCAAAATCAAAACAGATTTCTATATAATAATGCTAATTAATAAAATGCACTGCATCAATATTCACCCTCTTTCAGATGACTGATTTATTTTAACACCTGTGCTTGATTAAATAAAATTTTCATCCAGTATGAAAGTTTACCCCTTTAACAGCTCTTTAACATCAAATTGTGGTCAATATAGTTTTGGGGGGTTTTTTGGCAAAAATTTTCAAATATTAAACTCGTTCATGTCAAAGTGAAAACAGATTTATACATAATAATGCCAATGGATTAAAAATACAAAGCAGATTTTTTTTTTTTAAGTTGAAGTAGTTATCCAGGTTGAAAGTTGGACTCTTTCATGTCAAAGTCAGAACAGATTTTTATATAATAATGCCAATTAATAAAAAAAATTTTTTTTAAAAATGAAATATGAGTGTATAAATATCCACCCTCTTTAAAATGGCTGACCTAATTCAACACCTGTGCTAGATTCATCCAGTAGTGGAAGTTTACCCTTTGACAGCTCTTTAACATGAAATTATGGTCAATTTGATTTAGTCTGTACAGTGTATACAATATTGAACATATATAAGCAACGAAATCATTACAGTGACTCATTTACAACCCTGTTTGCTGTTAGCTTTCAGCTATGAATTAGCGGTTAGCTCGCGGTTAGCTCGCGATTAGCATCTAACACCGAAAAATGCACATTTGCACCTTCATGTTTACACATACACCAGCAACCTCTTTTTACAACACAAGCGCAGTCACATAGCATCATATGTGCTCACCTAGCAGGAAAAAATATAAGTGGTGAAAGACGGCTAGTGGAGACTGGCTACAGCTCGGCCATGTCTTCTCCCCTCTCAGCATTATTCAAGTGCTACCTGCGAATTCTCCCGCTATGAGGTCGCTGCTCTACAGCCGTAAAGCAGAGCTTACTGTTGTGACTCTTAAAGTGACAGTGTGCCTATTGACACTGAATAACAAGCTGGCTAGATAACCACTGGGTTACATATTCACCATCTTTACAAGCCTAATTCACCACAGATGTAGCCAGCTTGGGCAAGATTAAATAAAATATTTATCCAGCTTAGAGGTTTTCCCCTTTTTTTGCTTTTTAACATTTAATCACAAAGTAATTTCTCTTTTCGATCAAAAAAATTGCAAAAAAGACTTTAATGTCAAAGTGAAAACTGTTTTCTACAAAGTGATGTCAATTAATTAAAAATATTAAATATAGTAAAAGGTAGCTCACCTGAATGTTGACATTGTCACTGCTTACAGTTATGACAGAAATCACAAAAACAGAAAACTCAAAAGTTGGTTTTCTTTGATTATTTATTTTGCATAAAAATAGAAAAAAGCTGGAATCGATATATTCAACATTTTTCCAAGTATCCACTGGTGCTATAAATACTGGGGGGAAACTGTGACTTTACGTGCGATAGAAAATTTACTTTTTCATTTTGAGTTACTCAATTTTTTGTTTCTAATAGAATTTGGTTTGACCAAACTGTAGATTTATGTAAAGATTTAAAGGTGACATGCAGAATAAAATTATTTTAATGGAAATATCACACTTTAAAAGGTTAAATTTGTTTTATTTTTCTGATTAAACTTCATGTCACAGATGAGTAGTTCAACCACTGTCGAAAAATTGATAATTTGATGATTTTTCTCAGTTTTTTTTTAAAGTTTCTTGCTGATAAATGGTGTAATTTTGGTTATTTTTTTAATTAAAAAAAGACAGCACCTCTTTCCAACCTACCATCAAGTTTTGAGGTTCAAGAATAAATCAGTCAACAGCAGTTCCACTGGATCTGTATTCTTATATTTGGAACTTAATTTTTTTTGTTTTGACTGACATCAGTAAGGATTTATAATAGGCCAAAATACTAAAAGTTTAAAACAGAGGAAATAGCCAAATTAGGGCTGCATTGAACCAAAGAATACGTTGGTGGACTGAAATCATACCAACTCTACAATAAATGATCGCCGGGGGGAAAAAAATCTGTCAAAAATCTGAATTTTTGTGATGTGACAGTTAGTTGTCACCAAGGATGACAGGATTTTTTTGTTGTTTTGTGATTATTTTTGACACATTTTTCATTGGGGTGTGTTGATTACAGTGATTTTGTTGGAATATTGCTATTGTAAGCTCAGATTTGGTTTAGTTTCCCAACAGAAGGACGCATCACATGACAAGTCCTTGTGTTTTTACAGCTTCTGGATGATAAATAAGATAAGATAAGATAAATAAAGAATAAGTATATGATGTAATAATTAGCAAATGATGTAAATTTGGTGATTTTTTAAAAAGATAACTCAGTTTTCAAACCCAGGTTTTGGAGTTTAGAGGGTGAAAGATAAAGAATAAGTGAGACGACAGATGTAATTTATATAATATTCAATATTTTTGTTTTGACTGGCAGCAGTAGGGTTTATAACAGGTCAAAATATTACATAAAAGTAAAGCTAATGGACTTATAACATGAGCATCAATTTCAGGTTGACTTCAAAATGTGCTATAGGCAAAAAAAGAATTAGATTCTGATTCGATAATGAGACTAAATGTCACGCAGTTCATTGTGCAGAGAACAGTATTCACATTTTCCACACTCTGGTTGAAAAACTGATGATTTCTTTGCGACTTCTGAAAGCAAACCTTTTTATTTGACGCTACGCTGTGGTTTCATTGGCTGCCAGTTCTTCTAGCTGGCAAGTAGCTTGCATGAGTGATTTGCTGCGTGATAAGGAAGCACAACTCGTCTCGAATCTCCAGTTTGGAAACACTTTCAAAAGAAGATAGTCAGATTTCAATAAAAATCCAAAGAAACGTGATTTTTCTTCAAGGCTGTCGAGCAATATTCTTTCAATCTCGTCTTACAGTTGCGACAAAAAGCACGTGAACCCTTTGGGATTATTTGGATTCAAAAGTATACAAAAGTATCTCTAAAAGCCGGGATGTTCTCATGTCCATGGTAAGACAGACTGTCTACAAATGGAGAGAGTTCAGCACTGTTGCTACTCTTCCTAGGCGTGGTTGTCCTGGAAAGATGTTTCATCCGTGTCTCGGTTCTGTCATTTACTCTCTTGTTTTTCTTGTTTTGTGTCCTTTTTGTGTCATTTTTTGTCTCATATTGGTTATTTTGTAATTTTGTGTCTCGCTTGTGTTGTTTTGCGTCTTGTTTACATCATTTTGGGTGTTGTTTGTTTCCTTTTGTGTCTCATATTTGTTGTTTTGTGTCACTTTGTGTCTCATTTCTGTCATTTACGGTCTTGTTTTTGTTGTTTTGTGTCATTTTGTGTCTCATATTGGTTATTTTGTGTCATTTTGTGTCTCACTTGTGTTGTTTTGCGTCTTATTTACATCATTTTGTGTGTTGTTTCCTTTTGTGTCTCATATTTATTGTTTTGTGTCGCTTTGTGTCTCGTTTCTGTCAACTGTCTTGTTTTTGTTGTTTTGTCTCCATTTTGTGTCATTTTGTGTCTCATATTGGTTATTTTGTGTAATATTGTGTCTCATTTATGTTATTTTGTGTCTTGTTTACATTGTTTTATGTGTTGTTTGTTTTGTGTCATGTTTGTGTAAGTTACTGTCTTGTTTATGTTGTTTTGTGTCCTTTATTAAGCTCATATTAGTTATTTTGTGTAATTTTGTGACTTGTTTGTGTTGTTTTGTGTCTTGTTTACATCGTTTTGTGTGTTGTTTGTTGTTTTGTGTCTCATTTGTGTCATTTACTGTCTTGTTTTTGTTGTTTTGTGTCTTGTTTGTGTCATTTACTGTCTTGTTTTGTTGTTTTGTGTCTTGTTTGTGTAATTTACTGTCTTGTTTTTGCTGTTTTGTGTCCTTTATTAGTCTCATATTTGTTATTTTCTGTAATTTTGTGTCTTGTTTGTGTTGTTTTGTTGTTTACATCGTTTTGTCTTATGTTGTTTTGTGTCACTTTGTTTCATTTGTGCTTTAGCTGTGTTGTGTTTTTTGTGTCATTTTGTGTCTTCTATCGGTTATTTTGTGTAATTTTGTGTCTCGTTTGTCATTTCGTGTCTCATTTTTGTTGTTTTGTTTCTTGTTTGTGCCATTTTGTGTCTTGTTTGTATTGTTTTGTGTGTTGCCTATTTCATTTACTGTCTTGTTTTTGTTGTTTTGTCTCCATTTTGCGTCATTTTGTGTCTCGTATTGGTTAGTTTGTGTAGTTTTGTGTCTCATTTGTATCATTTTGTTTCTCGTAATTGTTTCGTATCATTTGCTGTCTTGTTTTTGTTATCTTGTGTCCTTTTTGTGTTGTTTTATCGCAAAGAGGATTGCAAGAGCACAGCGCATGATACCGAATGAGGTGAATCAGAATCCTGGAGTGTCTGCTGAAGACTTAGAGGAATCTCTGGCACATGCTAGCATCTTTGTTGACAAATCTACAATAAGTAAAACAATAAACAAGGATGGAGTTCATGGGAGGAAGCCACAGCTGTCCAAAAAAACATTGCTGCACGTTTGAAGTTTGCAAAAGAGCACCTGGATGTTCCACAGCACTACTGGGAAAATATTCTGTGGACAGATGAAACCAAAACTGAATTGTTTGGAGGGCTGCACAGTAGTTTGGTGGTTTGCACTTTGGCCTTGCAGCTAGAAGATCCTTGGTTCATGTTCCCAACCTTCCAGGGATCTCCCTGGGCATGCGTGGCTTTTCTCCAGGTACTCCAGCTTCTTGTGGATGGTTGGATGGATGGAGTTGTTTGGAAGGAACACACAATGCTATGAGTGGAGAAAAAAGGCACAGCACACCAACATCAAAACCTCATCCCAACTGTGAAATATGGTGGAGGTGGAATAATGGTTTGGGGCTGCTTTGCTGCCTCAGGGTCTGGACGGATTGTTGTCACTGCCGAAAAAATGAATTCCCAAGTTTATCGAGATATTTTGCAGGAAAACTTAAGACCATCTGTCCACCAACTGAAGCTCAACAGAGGATGGGTGATGCAACAGGGCAATGACCCAAATGTAAGCATAGAAGTAAATCAGCAACAGAATGGCTTCAACAGAAGAAAATACTCCTTCTGAAGTCCTGACCTCAACCCGATTGAGATGCTGTGGCATGACCTCAAGAGAGCGATTCGCACCAGACATCTCAAGAACATGGCTGAACTGAAACAGTTGTCTAAAGAGGAATGGTACAAAATTCCTCCTGACCATTGTATAGGTTTGATCTGCAACTCCAGGAAACATTTGGTTGAGGTTATTGCTGCTAAAGGAGGGTTAACCAGCTGTTAAATCCAAAGGTTCACGTTCTTTTAGCACCCTGCACTGTCAATGTTTACATGTTGTGTTCAATAAAAACATGAAAACATATCATTTTTTGTGCGGTATTAGTTTAAACAGACTGTGTTTGTCTGTTGTTGTGACTTAGATGAATATCAGAACACATTTTATGACCAGGGTTAGGGTGAGAGTTAGGGTTAGGGTTTGGGTTGGGGTTTAGGATTAAGGTTAGGGTTTATTTACACAGGAATCCAAGTAATTCCAAAGGATTCACATACTTTTTATTGCAACTGAATTTCATATGTTAACACTCAAACAAGTAAAAAAAATTACTTATTTCAAAAACTGTAGCTCACCAATAACGCGTGAGAGAGGAAAATTTGAATTCAGTGAATGAAAATAGCTCGAGGTGGCTTTTTTATGTAAGTATCCGTGGAACAGCGGCGGTTGCAGATGACAATCTGCTATTAAACCGAGCAGATCTAATGACCTTTTCACGAATAGCTGTGCTTGCGTGTGAGCACATGTGTGGGAGGAGAAGCAGGTAGTCTCAGGGCTGCTAATGAAGACAGGGATATACACGACAACTACCAATTAAAGTTGTCAGAGCCACAGTGTTCCAGCGGTTTGACAGTCCAGCCTCGCCACAGCCGCTGATTTTCCTTTACATGCCTTGCGGCGCAATTAGAGCCTGGTGGGTGTGGTTGGATGGAAATTACCTCATGTGCCATTGTCTTTTCCCCCCATTATGGATTTACGGCAGGCATTGTGAGCCGGAAAGAGAAGCCACCAATTAAAACGCGAGGCTCCGGGTTCGCATTAATGCCAGCGAGGACACAAAAGCGCATGGTATCACACTTACAGATGTGCAGGCGCAATTTAGCCAGGGTTATAATCTTTCCTCCTTCCCCCCCTCCACCCCCACCAACAGTCCTCTGGGCTCGGTAAGCAGGAATCATCTCCTCGGAGAATTAAAGGACCCACGAGGAGGTTTCATTTGCTAACCGGCGTGGCTAATAGCCGCTCCGGCCATAAATAGCATTTAAGGCTGTTCTCCATCATTCACGACGGAGCGGTTGATAGGGAGCGATTACTACTTTACCAGGCTGACCTTACCCTAATTAGAGTCTCCGATTCACATTATGAAAATATACGACGAGGGTCACACTGACACACTGGGAAGAACGGTTCGCTTGGAAAGCAAAATATAGATAAAAATGAAGCACTTTGTTTCCTATTCTTAATCTGCTACTCAGTTCAGTTCTCTTTCTGTTGGTTTATTGGCAAAAAAAAATGTCAGAAAACAAAATTCACTCTTTGTCATTATGTGATTTCGTCAGTCTTCTGTCTATGCTATCTAAGCATGATTCTTGATCCATAATTCAACTTTTCTATGAGGAATATTATTATAAGGTGGCTATGGAGGCCTGTGGGCTGAGTTAATGACTTGAAAAGCTAATATATGTCGCTTTAAATATTACTCTCACATCTCTTTGAACGTTTTCTCTTTCATTGCTTTTTAACATTGAATCTATGTTTAAAATGGACTTTTTTTTTTTTTTTACAAGAATTTAAAAAAAAACGACTCGAACAGAGTGAAAACATTGATTTCAACATTGTGTCGGTTTCTAATTTTTGCTTTTTAACACTGAACCTACATTTAAAATTGGCTCTTTTGTTGACAAGAGTCTTTCATGTACAAGTAAAAACAGATTTCAAGTGTTATGTCAGTTTACACTTGCAAAGTTCATGCACACACACTCACATCCTGTCCTACATGTACCAATTAAAGTTTAATACAGTATGTTCTTCATATTTTTGTTTTGCATCTATTATTTTATTTAATTCTTATGATTGTTGTAGGTTAAATGCACCTTGTGGGTGGAAGCAATGATTCAATAGATGTGAGAATGCTAATATTTGTAGTTGAGTGTAGTTGAGTTTTTGTAGTATACACTACGTTGTTGGTGTTTCCCTTCAAATAATGCATTAAAATATACTTTCTGGTACTTTCTTGGGATATAAAAGTCCTTGAAGACATTAACTGCAATTTATAAATTTGTAAAACTATGACTTTAAAATAATTTCAAGACCATGACAAGTTGTTTTGATCTTAAAATAAAATACTAGAGTGCTCATCGTTCTTTTGTCATTTTGTGTCTCATTATTGTAATATTTTGTCTTGTTTTTGTTTTTTCTGATTTTTGTTGCTCGTCTCATGTTTTTTGTATTTTGTGTTTCCTTTTTGTGTTTCCTTTCGTCTGTGTTTTTGTCTATTTTGTGTCGTTTTGTTTCTTGTCATTTTTGTCTCACGTGTCATTTGTGTAATTTTTTTGTCTCGTTTGTCATTTGTCAATTTTTTGTAAAACTTTTGCCTACTTTTTGTGTTTTTTCATGTCATTGTCTCATTTTTTGTCTTTTTGTAATATTTTGTCTTGTTTTTTGTCTTTTTGTTGTTTGTCTCATGTTTTTTGTTCTTTTGTGTTTCCATTTTATCTCACTTGTGTTTTTTGTAATTTTTTTCATTTTGTGTTTTGCTTTATTCATTATTTTGTGTGTTGTTTTTGTCGTTTTGTGTTTTTTTGTTTCTTTTTTGGAATTTTTTGTCTCATCTGTATCATTTATGTAATTTTTTGTCTCATTGTTGTCCATTTTTTGTCGCTTTGTAACTTTTTTGTCTTTTTTTGTCTGACTTTTGTCATTTCGGTCATAAAGTAAAATACTGTACTATTTAGTTACAGATGCCTGTGACTAAAAGTTTTGTGACATTTTGGAGATACATTGTAAGTTGTGATGTGTAAATGATAAATTGAGGCATAATGTTGTTGAAATTGAATTTATTTTTATTTCGAAACTTCAGGTGCATGATGTTTTGTAAAAAGATAATTCCTTAAATGTGAATATTTTCAGAATGCAAAAACAAAGGGAAAAAATGGAATTGTCATTATTTATCACTTATGCTGTTGTGATTTTACTGTTTCAGCCCACTTGAGCTGAAAACTGAGCTGAATATGGCCCCTGAACTAAAATGAGTTTGACACCCCTCCTCTAGAGCTTCAAAATTAACAATAATGCAGCCATGAAATGACTTGAATACCGAGTGCATTATGACCAATAAAAATGCACATTTGTTACTTAAGCTCAAGAGTTTTCTGTAAGAGCTGCTGAATTTTATTATCTGGAGAATTTTTATGGTTTTGTCAGTGCTAGTTTTGAAGAAGATTTAGTTCAGGACTATAAATCCATTTGGGTCAGTCTTGTTTATTAATATTGCTGCTGTCACTGCTGTGAAGCATTTCAGTGTCAGACTTTTAGAGGTCATTTTTTCACAATGAGAAGAAAAAAAATTGAAATAGCGGAACTTTAAAGGTGTGGAACATCTACGTCAATAAACCAAACAAAAGAAAACAAAAATCCAGAGAAACCTAAAGTGGTGGAAGCACAACCGTAAAATAACAGAGACACAGAGCGAGAGAGAAAAGAGGTAGAGGTTGGAGTGAAGCTGACAAAAAAAAAGAAAAGAGGTGAGTGTGGAGGAATTTGGAGTGGAATAAAGAAGTATGTGGGTCAGGGTGAGTCTAAAATGAGAACAGAAGAAGGTGTGAAAGAACAAGATGAAAAGCTTTCAGTGGCTGATTTTGCATGTGTGTATTAGAGAGAAAGAAAGAGAAATAAAAGGAGGATGCTGAGTCAAGATGAAAGCTGAGCCTTTTGGGAACGAAATAATGGTGACCAATGCATTTCCTCTCGTCGGGGAAGGCCAGTGTACATGCATGTGTGTACTTTGAAGTACAGATTTTTGAAGGGGGAATCACTGAGTTTTTTTATTTTTATTTTTAAGCGGGTTCCTGCGCCAACTTCAGGGCAGCCAGTATTGAAGATGTGAGTTTGGGGTTGCAAGTTGTAGCTCGGTGTGCGTTACTGGCTTCAAATGTAAGGTGGCAGATACAGCATTTCTGTAACGGAAACATCACTCTTTCCTCTACAGCAGGTCCTCGGTTTATGACATCCTCAACCTATGGGATTTCGTGGTTATGTCACCATCTCCCACAAATTTATTAAGAAAGTCTTGTTCCATCATTCTGATGTTTACAATGTTAAAACAAATTTTGCACGGGAACTAGTTGGCAATCGAAGTGGACGAATACATTGTCATGCGGCGCTACACAAGGAAGGCGGCTTTGTTTACATTCGTCTATCACTGAAAATCTTTAAATAATCGTTGCAATTTCGCAACCGTGGGCCTCAGAATGCTAATCGCTCACAATGAATTTTCAACAATTCTTGTACGACCGCACCCATTTCCCACCAGAGCTCCCTCAGATCTTTTCCTATTACTGCTGTTACATGGATACACATTTTTAAATGATAATTTTACAATTTTAGACTACTACACAGAAAAAAAATTATTATATATGTTGTAATACCATTGGGTGCTAAAGTTGCATTGATCCGTCGGCCATGTTTTTATGTCTGTTGCCAAGGGCAACTTAGGCAAAGTTTAGCTCGGCATATTCATGAAATCAGTTAAGCACACCATAAACAGCCAAAAAATGCAATATGCCATAAGCTGAAGAGAAATGGCTTGGGATGTCTACTTTCTAGAAAATGGAATCAGTCTACTAGTGTAAGCCTGTCTCTCCCCCAGTGTGCAAGACAACCACATGGGTAAAGGTAAGGAATTGTTCTCTTTTAAATTCATTTTTTTATTTTTACTGTGCAGTGTTTTCATGTCCTAGATTATGATTTTTTTTTGACATTTTTGCAGGTTTATTTGACAGTCATAGTGAGAGGAAGACAGTAAAGTGGGAAGAAGAATGACCTGTAGCAAAGGGCCATGGGTGGGAATTGAACCCATGACCGCTGCATGGGGACTATAGCACCGGTTTATGGGGTGCCAGCTCAACCTGGTGAGCTGCCCAGGATCCCCCAGATCAGGATTTTACCACTGAGTTAGCATAGGTGGGTGACATAGGGACTTATGTACAGTATGTGAGTTCCAACTTAGGGTGAAAATCGCGTTACATTGTGCCAAAGGAACGGAATTCAGACGTAAGTCGAGGACCCCCTGTACTAAGGTATTTCCTTGCAGATGTTAGCTGACATCTTCCCAAATTTTCCTACAGGTTGGAGCAGATTACCACCTGTGGTTCCCCTTTTACCCCTGCAGACCTGACAGGCAGATGCTATATGAGGAAGATATGTTTGGACTCTCTGCCCTGGTCAAGATTAGATATTGTCCATTATGACATGACTAAGCTGACGATTTGTCTCCATATTGTTCTGTAATCTAAATCTGGCTCTCTCCCAACTACAATATATACCCAAAGATCAGAGAGAATCCTCAGAACTGATGCTGGCATTGCTCGCATGACCTGCTGCTCTGTTGGTATCACTTCTCCTGACATCAGTAAACTTTTCTCTCAATCTAAGTCATCTGAATCTCCAGTGTGTTTCTTTGAGTCTGCTACTTCACTTTCCCAACTCCCACAATTTCCATGTTCTATATAAAACACAGTAGCAATCATTATTGTTCAGCATGAGGCACCTTTGGACCAAACATTTTGGGGAGTCCCTGATGTTAAATACCACAGACTGTGTATCCTCCTGAGGCCTGGCCCATTCATTTATGTTCTTTGTTGGCACGTGTTTTTAACTAATATCTTTTGACTCATTTGAGCTACCTGAATACATGCTGATGTGATCAACAGAGGACATCCTGGCCTTTCTAATGATATGTCATGTGACTGGGTGGAATAAGGGGAACTTTGTTTTCATGCTGAGAGGAAATGGAGATTGCAGCAAAATGCAGGCCTCCTGACTGTTGAGTTTAATTTAGTTTATTAACGTTTCATGAGAAAATGTATTGACATTCTTGTTTTCTTGTCAGCCTATTTTGATTTCGAAGTATCGCAGTTTTTTTTATTTTAACGGTAAATCGTATAATCGAAATTATGAGTTGTTGTTTTAGCTCCAGAAAGGCAGGAAATCACAACAAAAAGTTCAATTGAAAGACACTTTTTCTCCTCAGTTCTCAAGTCAGCCACTGATTAATAGATTACAGCTTCGAAAGCTCTAATTAGGAATTCAGAATCTTGTTTTCTTTTTTTAAAAACTGAACACAATGAGTGACAAATAGATCTGACTGAGAATTCAAAGACAATGCGCATGATATCAAATTTCTGGAAGCCTCTGCCATAAAACATACCCTACTTTTTTGTCTATTTTACAAAAAATGGGACCATAATTTACCAAATAAACACCGTGTTTGGAAAGAGACTTGGAACTATAGCAACTGAGACCACAAAGTCAGTTGTGAAATGAATACTTTGGTCACAAATCAAGCAAGAATTGAAACAATGTTCTTATAGACTTCTATACAGTCTGACTTCTATTTGCAACCAGAAGAAGCGCCCCCTGCTGGTTATTAGAAGGAATGTATTTCTGCTTTGGTTTCACTTTTAAGATCTGGAGACTACATCCATCTACGACGAGGAGCGGCTAATGCACTCTGTCGGTCTGATCTGCGCCATTTAAACACTCTAAAGACCGACCACACGAAAAACAAAACCGCGTCAATCGGTTCATATGTTCCCCACAAAACGGGCAAAACATCACCCGCTCGCTGTCCGTTGCATTAGCCGCTCCTCGTCGTCACTTCCGCTTCAACCCCGGAGTTGGGACATTCCCTTTCCGGTTACATTTGGACTTGTAAAGTGTTTTGTCGCTTGTAAATTTGTCTTGGAGGTTGTAAAAGTGTTTTCCATTATGTAAATCTGGTTTGCACCTCTCGGCCACCGTACTACCCACACTGCAATTGCACCACCATTTGGGATGCTGAAGTATTTGAATAGCTGTCAACTTTACATGTTTTCTATTAAATAACAGTTGTTGGTGTTGCATCCATGTGTCTGACCACTCAGCATACACTCACTTCTAGATCAATAACTGCTCAATTTACATAACTGGGGGTTGGTCTTGTACTTAAAGAGTACTTATGCCCAAAAAAGAACTTAAAAAAGAGCCTTAAACAGGCTTTTTTCTGTATTTGAGGGTCAGCCATTAGTTATTTGTGACAACCATCATCCTCGGATATGATCAGAGACCTTTAGGTGAATCCTAGTGTTTATATAATCCAATGCAGAGCTTTCTACAGCAGTTTTTTGAACTATGAAAAAGTTTTTTGAGTCCAAATGTGTCTATTATGGTTGGTTTGAAGGCAACACTTATTTAGCATTGAGCTATTAGGGTAATTGGAGATTTCATTCTATGAAAACAGAAATTTATATCCAACTTCTTCTCTGAACTACACAAATAGAGCACCAAAACAATTTATACAGAGCTTTTTCTGCCCTTTTGACTTTGACTGAACCTTAAATCTCAAAATTCCAAGTTTTGTTAATTGCTACATATGGAATAAAGCACTTTGGGGCCCAAAACTTCAGTTTGATTCTGGCCACTGTTACATTCTGTGTTGAGTAGATAAGGTCGGTTGTGTTTTTTTTTTTCTTTCCTCTCTTTTCCCTGTCCCCAGGTATGCTCAGTGGGAGTGGCCAGGTGCACCTGTGGCTCGTTACCAATCGGCAGGGATGGTTAAAAGATGAGTCGGCCTGAGTGTCATGGCCAGTGGGCCAGATCAGCTGCCAGAGTGTGGTGTGGTGTTGTCTCGCACGGGTCTAAGGGACCCGTGTTGGATCATTTGGAGTGCTGTGTTGGATTTGTCTTGCTGGACAAAAAAATAAACGTCTTATCGGTTGACGTCTCACCAACAGATTTCCTGCCTCTTTGTTGTCGTACGTGTTGCTTCCCTCATCCCCTAGCTGTCGGGACCTAACACCACTCAATGCCAAAATTGATGCTGGCTGCTGCTCATCCTGGTTGTCTTCCAGATTGTGCAGACAGCCTTGTCATATGTTGATGCAAGTACAGTGTTCATAGTTTTAAAAATAGTAAAACATCGCCTGAAGTTGCTCAAACTGACCTCGTGGGCTGTTGAGGATCATCGGAATTTGACTTTCTTGCAGTTGTTATTTATTTATTTGGGTGTTTTTACAGTAGTACAGTTAGCCCCTGGGTAAAAACCGGCAATGTGGTTGAATCTGCCACAAAAAAACCCCAAAACAATCCAGCCGCAATAATACAATATATCACAAATCCGTGTTCAAAAAGAGAGAAAGAGTGAGGCTGAATCTGGGTAATAATTTAACACAACACTTCATCTTGCTGCCATGTTGTGGCATCTGAGTTTCTTAATGTCTAAATGAATGAAAAATGTTTTGCCGCATGAGATCCGAAACACCCTAGAAAATGTAATATTTTGAAAATGATAGGATTTTGTTCAACGAATATAATTGAGTCAGTGGGATATCAAGCCAGATATCAATTTTGTGGCAATGCTCTGATTGTCACGTTCACATTAAAATGGCATCATCTTAACTGATGTCGTTTTCCAGACTAATATGAGCTGTGGCGCAGCTTTTCTCACTTTCAGAGGACGTTCTCCGAAGAATACTAATACGTGGCTGCATGTTTGTTTATGTTGAAATCCTGCAGGTGTGTTTGCATTTTTTTCTCCCTCTGTACGCATATGAATGTTAATTTATGTATAAAATAAATATGTAGTAACATTTGCCAGACTAGGAATGCTGCAGAACTCAGGTAATCATACAACTGTTCAAATAGCTGCTCAGCTTATGTTTTTCTTTTTTTTGGATTAAACCTACAAAACATCTGACTGAAGAATCGCTATTCTAAGGTTTAATCAGCTGTTCAAGAGTGCTCATACATGTTACGCACAAGGTAGTTGCATTCACATCCATTGTGTAGCTGTTGTTGCCTATGACTGAGCAGATTTGAAATGTCACAACCAAAAAATACGACAAACTTTATGTGTTGCACAAACTAAACTACACACATAAAACAGCTTCTGTTGCTCGGCTGCCACAGCATCAAACATCTTGTACCTCAGTGCACAATAAACAAACAACCACTGCTCCATCGACTAACTTTTTGAAGTCTCAGGTGTGGAATTTGGGCAGCTTGTTCTTTTTAAAGTGGACATGAGAGGTAAGTAATCAATTTGAGTGAAAACTCAAAGAGACCACTGCAATGTATCAATTGCCAAGTAGACATTTCCTGCTTTATTGTCTATTTTACTCTAAATAGGACGTAAATGCTTGTATTGCTTGTTAAACTACATGGTTACTGTGTAAGGTGGTGTGCCATGTTGTTTACAGCTTGTTCCAATCCAAACAAGTGTCCTTAAAAATACAAAAACTAAAAATTTGCTGCTTTAAGTCAGGCCTAAATGCAGTAAATGTAACGGAGGATTTTATATTGTTGTATTTCTGCTTCCAAAAGAGAATCTTAATGCTTTGTCTGCCGACCGACCAAAGCATCATGGGAAGGCTCCACTGTCTTGCCAGCGTTTACCCAACCTCCTAACTCCACCAGAGCCTCCAAGTTGACTCCAGATAAGCAGTGTGAACACACTGGGCACCGTGTGGCATGAGCAGAGGGGCTTAAGACCCCAAGCTAATTTTCTATTTACATCACAGGATGACTGAATGCGTGCCAAAGTGTTGCACAAACCAGCACTATCCAAACCAAACAGAAAGCCAAATTATCTTGCCACTTAGCACATCCAAGGGCGTGCAAAATCTCTCTTTTTTTTAAATATCATTTTAACACCCACAAACCGCACACTGTAATCACTCTTTTGTGCCACTTTTCCCACAATTTGTGTTGTCTGACGGGGGCCAGAGGAGAGCGGCGCATTGTCTCCAAACTACCAGGTACAGAACATGATACAATGTCTGGCTTATGAGTCCAAATTCTTGCCTTCGGGGGTTGCTATGACAACTTGAACGATGCCGGCGGTGCGTGTTGTCGGTGGCGGGGGGTGTACGGGGTTACGGTTCCCTCCCAAACCTGGGGTACTCAGGATAAACGCAGCCAATCAAAAGGGGATGTGGAGGTAATGAAGACTAAGGCGCTGAGAGGCAGGGAGCTTTTAGAAGCCGCTGTAACGCTGAGCACTTCAGACCTGCTCTCTCCATCTTCCACAGCTCGTCGGATTAGCCGGCCTAGTCTCTATGGAAACCTTGCCCCACATGAAAACACACACACACTCACATCGTGAAGATTTTTTACTTCCCTCAGTTCAAAAATGAAACAGGATAATTTAAGTGCTACTTGTGATTTCCTGGTTTTTTGACATTGCTTCGCCTCGTGCGATGTGGTTATGGAGTCATCAGCTCTACTGAGGGAAAACAGGCCCTGACTGCAGCAGACAGGCTCATATATAAAGTCTGACTCCTCAGACCTAATGCCTCTCTATTCAATGTGCTCCACAAACTGGTGCTAAAATGTTCTCAGGGTGTTTGAAAGAGAAGTTACACAGGCGGGGAAGTGAAAATATCGGCTCAAGTATAGCACCGCAACACACACACAAAAATCTACAGGCTCAATTAATTCCTCACCTGAAGGTATATCTCTCTCTCTGTCTAGGCTGATCCCTCCTCATCCACTCAACACTGCAGCCAATAACCTTCGCTTTTACCGGTGTAAGTGCCGGCTGAAGGCTGCAGTTACATCGGAGAGGAAGTGCAGCTATTTGCAGCTGAGTCAGAGAGGCAGAAACCACCCACGGCAGCTCACACGGAGGTGAAAACAAAGGATCCACTGGAGCGGCAACACATGTGGACATTTGTATACGGTCACACAGGTGTCAGGTAAGTTTAATGATATATGGGGGGATCATTAAAGTCTGCATTTTTAGGCCTTCATGTCATTTAGATATAGAAACTACTGTGCATTTGTACAATATGAGTTGATTCTGTGTCTTACTTGAATTACTGTCATTGTCTCTGGATATAATATTAATATATTGCCCCATAATAACTGTTGAGCCTCTTAAAGATGCTGTAATGTTCCTTACATGCTGCCATGCAGGTCATCCATCTGAACATCCTTCGAGATTTTACTGTTTTGATTTCTATGAATGGCTCTCCATGTTGTGTAGTGACTAGGGAGGCTATTATTCTTAACCACTAGCCACAGTAGCATGTAGTAGCATTAGCAATCATTAATTGATTCATTGCTAAAATAAGAAAACTGGACATTATTCCTCACGTAAATGCAGCTGTTTTTAACCACTAAGAGACTTGATGACTGCGAGTCATTAACTACTAAAGAAGTCTTTGTTGTGGTGCCCCTTGCTTTCCAACGCAGAACTGCCTGCAGACAAAGTGACCAACTCCTTGGGTCACTACAGTATTAAACATAAACAAACTGCAGTCTTTCCTCCCATTTAACATGAAGACTCTCCATGGTTGGTAGCCATAACCTCCACTGAAGTCTTTGTCTTGGTGGTCGTTGTTAGCCAATAGTAATTTTCTCAAAAAATGCAGCATTTTCAGTCAATAATCAATCAATTTATAATGCAAAAGAAGTACACTGGAGCTGATATTGCTGTTTATACCCCAAACACATGATATTCACCACAGAAGGACCTTAGACATGAACACTAGCCAGAGGTCATAAAGCATTGCATAAATCTTCATCACGGTGCCCGTTGCTAGCTAATAGGAATTTTCTTTTTAAAAATGCAGCATTTTCAGTCAATAACCAATTAATTTCCATCATGTGTTTGTGCTATTTATACCACAAACACTACACTACATGACTTAATACATAAGCACTGGTCATTATATCTCACATCAGTCTTTGTCATGGTGGTTCTTTACTAGCTAACTAGCACCCACAATGCTTTCTTTTTGCTAACACGGAACTGCCTGTGATCTGAGTAGCTGTCTCCCTGGATTACTAAAGCACTGAAAAGTAGGAAACTCCACCTGGTGGCACAACCAGGTACTACAAGTAATGTGCAGTACATCTTCTGACATGCATGTCCTTCATATTCTGCCTTATCAGTTAACATATTTTAAATTGATGACTTTATGAACAGCAATTAACTGAATAAGGGTTAATCATTAATATCCCTAGTAGCTACATGAGCCTCCTAAGTTTTCTATGTGTTACACAGGTTTAAGATCACAGACGACCTCTGCAATTATTACAAATTACTGGAGGTCACCATGCAATGCTAGTTGCATGCACACAGGCCTTTAGACTGTTATCCAGCCTGTCAGCAATGTAACACAAAGTTTAAAAAGGTCAAACTAAGAGATATGCAATATTTGAAAAAAAAAATCAAGCACTTGCTGCTTCAGATAGATTGTATCAGTCAAATCCAAGCTTCTCACTCACTGAGACATATCTAGTTCACATCAATCAAGAATGTTTTGTAGCTAAAGCATGCAAGTTGTTGTGATACAACAGAATAGGATGCAGCACTGAATATATTTCCTTTCAAAAGCATCATATTGTCATAAATATTACTTTTTGCGCCAACTGCAAAAACATTCATCCTGAGGAATTATTATAAAACAGGAGAAAAAAATGCAGATTTGCTAACTGCTTCCCCTTCATAGTCCAATTTAAGTTGTTTGCATGCAGCCATCCACGCCAGGAGCATCATTACATCCCAACATGTAACCCATGCATACATATTAAATGACTGCGAGTAAGAACATCTTCACACATCAGTTAGAGAAGTCGAGTGAAGGATGAGGAGTGAGCCGAGTTGTCCTCGTCTCTCAGAAAGCTTTTCATGTCCTCCAGCTGGTTTTCCAAGCGGCTGAATCGCCTCCCTGCTAACGCTCCTCCTGTCACCGTCTGATCTGATAAAAGTGAGGCTACAGAGCATCTCATCTGTGCAGCTCGCCACGATAAGACTCGACTTCAAAAAAAAAAAAAAAAAAAAAATGGCCGGGTCTCGATGTTCAAACCTTCAAAAAACTAAAAAAAAAAAAAAGGACCCGGCGACAGTCTGCTTCCTTTTGTCTGCGGTCAGCTCGGCCAGACAGTAATCTGCCGCTGCGTCCATGTGGGCCTTTGAGGCTTGGACTTTAGGTTTGACCTCGCAGCTATAAGCTTTCTGTCCGGGTTCAGCCGTAAGCAGTCGCAGTGTTGGACAGTGGATAGAGGAGAGGACAGGCATGGAGCCATATGGCAAACCATAGATAAAGATAGGATCAAACTGTGCGACACAAAGATTACCACCAGAATAAAAGGCCAGTTCTTACACCTCTAGATAATCACATCCGCTGTGTTGACCCGTTGGAGATTATGCCGGTTCCGTTGCATAGCTCTCATTATATTCTATTATTAATTGCCTGTATTCTCGCTAAATATCATACTTTCACTCCTACCCACTGTGTCAATTTCCCTGCTGCTGCCACTGCTGTGACCCTGTCTCCCTTCAAGCATCATTTAAGTTTTATCTAAAATAATCAAATCTAATTAACACTTCAAGTAAAGTCACTTAGTGGCTCGTTACGTGTTGTCACTCGTAAACCGGAGCCAATCCACTTCAGCTGGATCTTCTGTCAATTTGAAATATTTTAACTATCTGTTGCATTGTGGGGACTATCATTAAAATTGCACTCAGTTCATCATATTATGAGCAGAGGCTCGAGCCAAATAATAGGGTGCATTACTGGAGCAGGTATTTGCTGTTTTTGACTGACGGGGAAACACTGATATGCAATTAAAAAGCTGTTTTTGACCGCAACAATATGAGCAACGACCTGCCAGGCAGTGACAAGAGTGCAAAAATGTTTCTTACAAGATACCATGCAGGTCTTCAATCTTAACATCCTTGCTGTGATTGTATTTGGCCCCAAAAATGAAAGGTAAAAGATCAGTTCTCACCCTGACTCCATATCACGAAAAGCTATAAGTCAAGCCAGAAACCTCGGCGTCATTATTGACTCAGACCTGAATTTTAGCAACCACTTGAAAGCCGTTACTAATCTGTCTATTATCACCTGAAGAACATTGCTGGAATCGAGAGTTTCCTGTCTAGAGAAGATGCAGAGAAACTTGTTCATGCATTTATTTTCAGTAGGTTAGATTATTGTAATGGTGTCTTTATGGGTCTTAACAAGAAATCAATCAAGCAGCTGCAGTTAATCCAGAATGCTGCTGCCAGAGTCCTAACTCACAATAGGAAACTGGACCACATCACACCACCGGTCCTCAAATCACTTTAGTCAAAGGATAGAGTGAAAGGATAGAGGTCAAAATCTTACTCCTGGTCCACAAAGCACTGAATGGTCTCGGACCAAAATACACTGCTCAAACTTTTGGCTCTTTTAAATTGGGCCTGAAAATCTTATTGTTTACTGCAGCTTTCTCTTAGATCCTCCGTCTGTTTTCTTGGTTTTCAATGCGCTTTTATGTTTTATTTCTATGATATTTATGTATGATATTAATGTCTATATTGTCTTTTTATTTGTGCATTCTTTTGAACCCAGCAGGTCCACAATACAACATCAGACTCTTTTTTAATTCTGGTGCATCAACTTCGCTGGACTGTCACCGTCGCTGGCCCACAGGTTCGACCAGCCCGCTGGGAAAAACCTCTCGCTTCTCCAGATGGCTCTTTGGCCGCCACTGCCAAAGTCTCATGCTCCATAATCATAGCCAGCTGGTTTGCTAGGTAACAGTGGGGTCAGGATGCCCAGAAGTAGTCAGGGGGGTTTTGAAGAATGAACAAACAGCCATGTCAGAGCAGAGAAGGTGGTTTACTGTAACCTATAGAACCCCGAACTGTCACGCTTTGCATACGGAGACGAGTTTTAAGGCGTTTTCTGCAACATTTCTGACATTTTGGAATATTTTAAAATGGAAAATCCAGTTCACGTTAAGGTGGGGTGAGGGTATGGACAAGAAAGTTTTGACTGGACCAATTTTAAAAACAAAGGATCACAAACTTAAGGATTTAAAAATGTCTTACTTTGGTCCCCTAGTGGTAGTGTTAAGTATGGCAGGGCGAAATAGTGCTGCAAAATTATCATAATAAAATGTTTTATTTCAATAAACATCAAATTGACTCCAGTATCATCATTATCTAGACATATGATAGGCTGTTTTTGAACCAGGGAGGCAGTTTGTGCAACCTAAATTTCCACTTTTTTGTGCTAACATGGCAGTTTGCAAAGAATGCATTGAACCAAAACTATCAAACATTCTTCTTAGCAATTTTCTGCTGCTATCGTTTTAACGCCCTGGTTGAATATCAACAAAAACACCTTGGTAGACAGTACAAGCCTACTTGCTAATATCTCCGCATGATCTGACCAAAAGCTGAGAATAAATGGCTGAAAACAACTTACAGACAAAACTCCCTTCACATATTCCAATCACCTACCATTATTTAAGAGCATCGCACCACTTTTGTGACTTTAGCTGAACAATAGAGCAGGACAGCATTTTTTTATACGCCTACAAAAAAGCTGTTCCAAGAGGTCCACACCAGAACAAAGTACAGCAGCGGTCATTTCATCCAAAGTTTTCAACATCAACAGCAAGAGATCTCAGTTTGTGTACTTTGTGTACCAACACTCTTGGTGGATAATCTTCCCTTAGCTTCGCCCATTCAGTTTTAGACAACTGAACAAAACAAGTCTTGTGCTAGATGAGTCATTTTTGAAGTTATTTTGGTGGGCACGGACAAAATGTCACATTTGGGCATTTCAGTACAGGGACATGTTGCGCAAGACTGCTACTGCAATGCTGAAACCAAAGTTTGGAATATTTTAACCCAACTAAGTTTTAAATACCTCTTCAGTCATTGACAGTCATTGATTAAACTGCTAAAAACTCATCTCAGTGTACTAAACTTACATATTCAGATGTTTTTCTCAATGAAAACAATCTCTTCTTGCTTTAAAATAGCTTAGATGTAACTGTATACTGTTGCTTTATGCAGAATGTCTGGATCTATGAAGTTCCTTCCTCTCTGGAGTAATTCAGACGTACATGTTTGAGTTGAAAACTGATTCTGAAGAAAAATAAGCTGCAAGCAGACGAAATTAGTTCTTTAGAATTGTTAGAAAATGAAATGAAACCCTGGACATCAGAATCATCGTGTTGATTGCTTATTTCGCTCACAATATTTCATCCAGGATGTACAAAACACCATTTGAACATGTTGACAAGGTAAGAAAACTTGATTTTCACTGGAGAAGGGTCTTATTAAGAGGTTTTCCCACATAGGTCAGAGAACATAAAGGAACAGTAAGCAGGAAAAGATGTACAAAGCAGTCCATGCTGTTATACCAAAGACCATTGATGTTATATTTTCAATAACAGTGTGGTGGTTTGGATCAGGGAAAAACCACACTATGGCAAATTAATTGATGTTAGGCCAGGAATTGTCCAATATTGGCGTTGTAGCTGGTCAGGATTGCGAAACCCTACAATCCAATTCAGATTTATTAAGATAACACCAATTCACAACATCATAGGGACACTTCATGTTGTAAAGTCGAGACCTTACCATCATTTTGGTGATACTGGAAACAAAAAGCTCCCTTTTAACAGAAAAAGAACCTGCATCAAGACGGGCAACCATCTGATTGGTTTGTACAAAGGTGGTTTTGGGAGGTTGCTAGAATGCAGGTTGTTGTTGTGTCCTGTAGTGGGGAGGATATTTGAAAACACGTAGACAGCAGAAAGTGCATTCTTATACTTGCAGTCTGCATTCGGAAAATTTGAATATCACAAATACGATGACAGTGATGACTTTTCTCAGACAGATCCAGCTTAAGACGGAAATCCATCTGATTGTTTTGGGATAAGGGTAGCTTATTTATTTATTTATCTAACCTTTATTTAACCAGGTTGGTTAATTGAGAACCAGTTCTCATTCACAATGACGACCTGGCCAAGAGGCAGCATAAAAAGTAGATTCAAGCGCTAGATAGATCAGCATAGGCAGACCATTTTATGGCACAGAATGGTCTGACTGCACCTCATTTTTATACTGCTACTGGGTGAAAAAACAGCATTGTATTGGGTAGAGATGAGCCCAGGATGCAGCAATGATGCTCCATCAAAATAGTGATGAGAGTAACTGTTTTGAAGGAACAAGTACTATCACTAAAATGGCTGATTCATTGCAGAAACCTTGCACTGCTGCTCTACGACACAAACCATTCGACAAAAAAATGAAATTTCCAGTGTGGTAGGTTGCTAGCCTGAAGTTTGTTGTTGTTTCCTGTGGCAAAGAGGGTTTTGAAAACATGTAGACAACAGAAAGTGCATTCCTATACCTGCAGTCTACATCCGGTAAGTCTGAATACAGCGAATACGATGACAGTGATGCTTTTCTCAGACAGATCCAGCTGAAGACGGAAATCCATCTCATTGGTTTTGGTAAGGGTAGCTTATTTATTTATTTATTTATCTAACCTTTATTTAACCAGGTTGGTTAATTGAGAACCAGTTCTCCTTTACAGTGACCACCTGGTCAAAAGGCAGTGTAAAAGGTTGTTACAAAAAGCATAGGCAGACCATTGTGTAGCACAGAATGATCTGCCTGCGCCTCAATTTTATACCGCTACTGGATGAAAAAACACCATTGTATTGGGTGGTGCTAAGCCGAGGATGCAGCAATGGTGCCCCATCAAAATAATGATGTGGGTAACTGTTTTGAAGGAACAAACGCTATCAATAAAATGGCTAATTCACTGCAGAAACCTTACACTGCTGCTTTACTACACAAACCAAATACTCAACAAAACTTGAAATTTCCACTGTGGTAGGTTGCTAGAATGCAGTTTGTTGTTGTTTCCATTTTGTAGCATAGAATGGTCTGACTGCACCTCATTTTTATACTGCTATTGGGCAAAAAAACACCATTGTATTGGGTCCAAGGATGCAACAACAGTGCTCCATCAAAATAGTGATGAGGCACTGTTGCTGCATCCTGGGCTTAGCTCCACTTGATACAATGGTAAATCTAAGCCCAGAATCCAGCAATGATGCACCATCAAAATAGTGATGGGGGTAACTGTTTCCAAGGAACAAGGACAATCAATAAAATGACTAATTCATTCCAGAAGCCTTGCACTGCTGCTTTACTAGGAGGTTGTTGCTGTTTCCTGTAGTGAAGGGGATTTTGAAAACATGTAGATAGCGGAAATTGCATTCTTATACCCGCAGTCTACATCCGGTAAGTCAGAATACAGCGACAGTTTTCTGCGCGGCAACAAAGAACTTTTAATGGTACCGAACCATTCTACATTTGCAGGTCTCGAGTGTGAAATGTCGAGCAGGATGGGATGAGGTCAAAGCAGCAGCAACCCTGCTGCGGTCACGGTTGTAGGAGCCAAGTATGGAATATCCGACAGCGTTACGGTGCTGCTCCGGGCTCCAGGTTAGCTCGGCCGGGGGGGATCAGGCTCAGCCAATCAGAACCATTCCACATCATTGGCCAGGCGCCATCTCTTATCTAGCAGCGGAGAGGCTTTCCCTACTAATGCCACCCAGCTCGCTAGATCCTCCATCCTTTGCTTCACCACTCTCGCTTTCTATCTTCTTCTCTCCAGCTCTCCACCCCACCTCTCCTTCCTCTTCATCTACTGCACTTCATCTGCCTCCATCTCCTCTCATCTCAGCCATGCGTTATTTTTTTTTTCTCAGTTATTGGCTACGCATTGCTGAAGTATGTGATAGGCCTCCGTACACTGGGTGGCTGCAGAAATAGGCCCGGTCACACTATACATTGAATTCTAATGAATGTGAGCGAGTGAGATAAATATATATGCATGTGTATATATATATATATAAGTATATATATATATACATATATATATATATATATATATATATATATATATATATATATATATATATATATATATATATATATATATATATGTATGAGAAGTGTGTGTGTGTGTGTGTGTGTGTGTGTGTCATGTGGTATAGTACAGAGCGAGAACGACAAGAGAAATTAGAATAGTGGGGACATTAAGTGCTTTCGACTGGCTTGATATTGCAGACGGGGAACACAAAGAGGCAAATCATAGCTGATGATTTTTTCCCCCTTCGGTTCTTTCCTGGAAAACAAAAAAAAGAGGAGGCACAAAGGAAGAAGAGGAAGCAGGCAATCATGTTACTTCTAATCTGTTAATCTTTAGCTTGGAGAAGGAGGTGGGGGGTGTTAAGTGGACAGGGAGGTGCCGATGCTGGCGGGGAGGAGGCTGCTGGAATGAAATATATCACAAATGGGAAAAGACACCAACAAGAGATCGGCGCTCGCAGATGGAGACCCTGCTTAATCAAGACAAATTACAGATGGGCTCGTTTGTTTTTTTTTTATTTTAAATTCTCACAGAAAATAGACTAAAGCTGCCATCCGCAACATTACTAAAGCGGGCTAAATCTACAAGCACACATGGAAGAGGAAAAGAAATAGAGCAAGAAGCCAGAGATGACAGAACATACAAACAACTCCAAAGCGATCATTGTTTCTGTGTGCAAGAAGTAAAAGAAATTCTTCCTCTGGGACAATAAAGGTTATTAAGCTATGATGTGCAGCCAGATTCTGCATAACTTTGGTAAGATTGCAAATGAAATTGATTTAAAATGAGTAATTAAAGTAGTTTATATATATATATATATATATATATATATATATATATATAGTCATGCATTACATCCACACTGCAGAAAAAAGTCCATTAAATATTGCAAAAATCTTGCAGCAAACATGCCAGAGAAATGCCAGAAAAAACTGTAAAGATTTGCCGCAAAGGTGTGAAAAGTGAAATACTGTCATGTTAAAAAAAAAAAAAAAGTTTAAATGAAGGAAAAAACAAAGTATATTAAACAAAAACATATATATATATATATATATATATATATATATATATATATATATATATTATATATACTATATATATATATATATATAGTCATTTTCTGGTACAAAGAAAATTTTAAAAAAAGCTTTTAAAAAGAAAGAATAAAAGGTGTAATTTCATGGTCACAATAATTCAATCTTAAAAACATATTTTACATTTTTTTACTATTTGTCTGTCCTTCATATACATATTTTTAACAACAAATATCTGTAAAATGAAATGCTTTTTGCTGATTTAAATATAGTTTAAAAATTTGATGTCACATTGTAAAAGAAAAAACAACTATTTGTAACAATATATAATTTTTTGTCAACATATTGACTTTTTGTGATCTTACTAGATATCATTTGTACTTTAATTTTAAAATCATTCACCATTTTCTGTCCTCAGTATACTTATTTTTTCTATAAAATGTCAGCAAATACGTGTAAAAAATGTTTCCGATTTAAATACATTTTAAAAAGTGTAATTTCATGATTGCAAAATATAAAAGAAGAAATATCTGTTTATTACCATATTTTTGTGATTTTACTACATAGTATTAGTATTTCAATTTTTAAAATATAATAATTTTAAGATTATTGATTATTATTTAATATATTTTTTCTTTCAAGTAACAGCAAATATCTGTAAAATAATAAAATTTTTGCTGATTTAAATACAGTTAAAAAAATGCATTTTCATGGTCTATATTATGGTAACTGTTTGCAAAAATGTTTTAAGTCAACATCCTAATTAATATATATTTTGTGATTTTACTACATAGCATCTGCATTTTATATTTAAAATGACTAGATTTTCTACTGATGTAAATACAGTATTACACTATAAATAGTATCATTTTAACACTAAAATAATCTAAATGGACAAGCACAAAAAACAACAAAACTCCTAGAAGCCAGAGATGACAGAACACAAACACGTATACAACTGGAAAGCCATTCTAGCTGGTGTAGTTCTAATCTCCTTAAAGGTTAGAGGAGGACAGGTTGTGTTTCTAATGTGTAACATGGAGGCATCAAGCAGAATATTCAACAAACAGGATGTTCTCGACTCCTCTGGCTGTCACATCCCCACGTCCACAACAAATTTATTTATTCTTGCATCATCACGGCTGAAGATTGCTTTGTAAATGGCAGCCTCTCTTGTAAATACACTGTCATCTGCCGTGTTAATGATCCCTTTTGTTTGCTTGACCAGGGGCTTCGGTTTCCCCTCCTTGATTCAATTAGTGCGGTTTGGGGAGAATGAAGGCCGGACCTTAAAGCAGCTCCTGTTAATGACATTCAAATTGATCACCGCCACATGTTGCTGTGGCGTGGCCCGTTTAAAAGCGAGGGTAATGAAAAGAGGAGCTCTCCATTACCCAAAGCGGAACTAAACATGACACCTCCTCGCTGGAAATTACGAGGCCGCAGCGTGCATGTAATTCACTTCAGATGCAGCCCGGAAAAGCAGGAAAACATGCGACGAACGTGGAGCCTCCGTCATGCTTCGTAGACGTGCTGATGGCCAGGAGAGTGTGCGTGAGCGTGCACGGAACTAACTGCACCTTCTTAGGTCATTTGCACATTTCTGTATATTTATATATATATATATATATATATATATATATATATATATATATATATATATATATATATATATATATATATATATATATTAGTGGTGGGACGCGATTAAATTTTTTAATCTAATTAATTACAGGCTTTGTAATTAATTAATCACATTCAAGTAAAATTGTGGTTAGGCAATCTATTATATTATATTTTAAATTTTTTTCTTATGTCGCTCTATTTGATCTTATTTTATTTCCATTTAATTTTATTTTATTTCATTCTAACTTATCTTATTGAGTTTTGTTTTTATTTAAATTTATCATATTAAATTTAATTATTATTTTTTCTTATATTATTTTATTTTACTTTTCTTAAATTTTATCCTTATTTTATTTTTTATTCATCTTACCTACTCACATTTTATTTAAGATTTTTTTTACCTTATCTTATTTTATTTTTATTTTGTCTTATTTTCTTTTATTTCATTTTATTTTGTTATCTTGTATTTTATATTATTTTTTATTTTATTTTATCTCATTTAATCTTATCCTTTTTGTGTTGTTTTTATTTAATTTAACCTTATTTTATTTATTTATTTTATCTTATTTTATTTTATCTTATATTATCTTATTTTATTTTATTAAATCTTATCTTATTTTTTATTTTATTTATCCTAATTTAATTTAATTTTTATTTCATTTTATTTTACCTTATTTAATTTTTTTTAGCTTTTTTGACATATTTTATTTTACTTTATTTCATTTTATCTTTTCTTTTCTTTTTTCTTTAATCTTATTTATTTTTATTTCATTTTTATCTTATTTAGTGTTATTTAAATTTAACTTGATCTTATTTTGTTTATTTAATTTTTATCTTATATAATCTTATTTTATTTTTATTAAATTTTTATCTTTTCTTAATTTATTTTATTTTATTTATCTTAATTTAATTCAATTTAATTTAATCTTATTTTTATTTCATTTTATCTTATCTTTTTATCCTGTTTTTTTAGCATTTTGTCTTATTTTATTTAATTTTTATTTCATTTTATCTTATTACATTTTAATTTATTTTTATTTTTTCTCATTTTATTTTTATTTTATCTGAACTTATTTTATTATTTTTATTTTATCTTGCCTTCACTTTATACTGTAATGTTCTGTGTTGTCTTATTGTTTACCCCTTTATTGAATATCCATGCTGCTGTCACAACTTCACTTCTTTAAAACAAAATAAATAATAAAATACTGTGACTCTTGTACATTCTGTACATTTTTTTCTACATTATATTTTCTATAGTGTTTCTTATTTCACTTTATTTTTTTATTTATTTATTTTATTTTATCATTTTATTTTATCTTACCTTCACGTTTTACCTTAATATTCTATGTTGTCTTATTGTTTACCCCTTTATTGAATATCCATGCATTTGTAACACCTCGATTTCCCTCTGGGGATTACTAAGTCATCTAAGTCAAAGAAACATTTAAGGTGGACTCACAAAGCAATGAAAAGCAGTGATGTGCTAATTTTCCTGGCTCCAGGCTCACATCATTGCCTGCAAACCGTTGCTTGAGGCGGCAAATTTGTCAGAACAAGTTGAGCCAAAGTTGAAGCAGGTGGAGGCAACACGTGCACAAAAAGAAAAAAAAAGAAGAGGAGTTTAAAATGAGTCTTCAGGGAAATATTCAAGTCACCGGAAAGCAGGGCTACGTTGGTAATTTTCATTATGGCCAATGGGGGCTCCAAAGGGACGTGCCATAAAACCAATAGCTCCAAATTAATTTCATAGGTATTTAGCACAGCTACAAGGATATTAGACTACTGTTACACAGAGTCGGGTTACAAGCTAGTACTTTTCTGAGGCCACAGATCATGCAAATGTTATTATTTCTCCTACTGCATGTAATTTAGCAGAATTCCCCAAGGTGCTGCACATACAAGTGCATGTTTCACGTTGCGTGTGTTTCACTGTGGAATAAATAAATAATAACTAGTGTGTAAAATAAAATCTCCGTCTGGGACAGTAAATGTGATTAATCTCTGTTGTGCAACCAGATTCTGCTTTAGTTTTATCTAATATTCAACAGTCATATATTACATCTACACTGTAAAAAAAATCTATTAAATATTGTGAGTATCTGGCAGCAAACACAACAGAAAAATACCAGAAACTGTAAAAATGTAAAAAATAAATAAATAAATAAATGCGCCCCAAAATATATGTTTAAAAAATTACAAAAAAATTAATGAAAAATAAAAATCAAAGTGAAATTAAAGTAAATTTATTTCTAAATTTATTAATAAAATAAAATAAAATATTTCTTTATTCTTTAAAGAAATTAAAGAAAATAAATTCTAAAAATGACAGGTAAAAATTTGGCAGTAAAGGTGCCAGAAAAAATCTGTTAAAAACAGTGTAATATTGTAAAATTCAAAAACTGTATACATAGTGAAAAGTGGCATCTACATGATTTATTATCAATAATAAATTCATTTATGTATTTATTGATCAACATGTGATGTTTGTGATTTTACTACATAGTATATGTCATAAAAAATTGTGAAAAGTCTAAAAAGTGAGTTTCAAATTTATCATCAACTTACACCTAAGACAGATAAATTATTTTTCAAATAAATGCAAATTTATGTAATTGTATACTGTTATGTTTTCCGTATTTAAATACAGTAAAAAAAAAAAACAAACAGACAAAAAACATGAAATATTCTGAAAATCTGGCAGCAAAGACTAAAAAAGGTATAAAAGCTGTTTTATAATCTATCAGTGCTGGACTAAAGTAATATACCAGCAGCAGTGTGTCTGTCAAAGACCTTCCAGGCTTCTCAACACAGGAACCCGGCGAGGAGAAAGCCGAGCCAAAATGAATCAGGTCGTGTTGCATGACTATGAATTATATTCAATGTACGTATGAATGATAATTAACGACTGTGGGCTGCTGAACGGGATGTAAATGTTCAAAAGGGAAGCCCAGGGCTGTGGTTTACATGCAGAAAGACTCCCGCACACTGGCAAAAATACATTTATTTGATGAGGTTTTAGTGCTAGACCACCATCACTGGTAAGCAGAGAAGAAATCTTAAACAGGAAGTAGCTGCAACTCCAAAACCAGTGACCATCAATTACAAAAAATCTTTCAAAAACATACCAAGAAACATTAAAATATCCAAAAACATTTCCTATAAAATTGGTCAAATCCAAGAATATGAATGCTTAAAACGTCCCCAGGCCACATATATACATAAATCTGCAATCGCAGTGAAGAAATTGCTAAAAAAATAAAATACACAAATTGTACAAATGGATCAATATCAACACTAAATAATCTCAATGACAAATTTACTTTCTAGTATTGTAAGTTAGGAGTCTTTTGAAATTTGTGGACCCAAGTGTTACACACAAAAGGTTCCTTTTGCCATTTGTCCAGTATGTTTAAATGCACAAAATAAGCTAAAAAATAGCATTTAAATCTCAAGATTAGATGGTCATTGGACCTATGATGCTCAGTTGAGATTAAGTTTTGAGTTAAGTTGCACTCATTTTTATTGTTTGTTTTTTTTGCTCCTTTCACATTTTTTCTCACTGTGGGTAAATTTGTCGCTTAAATCTCGCTGTGGCATCGTTTCAATAAGCTTCTGCAATGTCACAGCATGTATTTCTGTCCAGAGTTGCATTAATTTTCTGCCAAGATCTTATATTGATGATGGGAGAGTCGGACCGCTGGGCAAAGTCTTCTCCCAAAGACTTCCAAATTCCATCGAGAGTCCATCGTCTTAGAACATGTCCGTGCCATCAGGGAAGAAAACCTCCACTGATGGAAAGACCTGGTCCTTCAGTATCTTCAGGTATCAGCTGACCTCATTCTTTGGAAACATAACGTTGGTGAACCTGACCAACCCCAGATCATAACCCTAACCCCCACAGGCTGGTAGACACTAGACATGATGAGGGCATCACTTCATCCTCCCCTCCTCTTATCCTGATGCCCCCATCACTCTGGAACATGGTGAATCTCGACTCATCACACCACATGACCTTCTTCCATTGATCCAGAGTTCAATCTTTATGCTCCCGAGCAAACTGAAGCCTTTTATTTTGATTAGCTTCACTGATCAGTGGTTTTCTTAGAGCAACAGCTGATTAGTCCCAATCCTTTGAGTTCCCTTCGCATTGTGCATGTTGAAATGCTCTTACTTTTACTGTTAAACATAGCCATGAGTTCTACTGGTGATTTCCTATCATCATCCAAGAGTTGTTCCGACCACATTTCTTCCTGGAAGATGATGATTCACTACTATCCTTCAGGTTTTAATAATGCATTGGACGGTTCTTAACCCAATGTTAGTAGTTTCAGAAATCTCCTTAGCTGTTTTCTTTGCTTCAGTTTGACCCTTCTAAGACAGATTAACATCCTTTCCATGACCACAGGATGTCTTCCAACATGGTTATTTAAGAAATGAGTAGCTCCTCACTGCATCAGCTAGGGTTAAAGAAATTGTTGCAGCAGAAACGTATTCACCACTGCAGTAATTATCCAATGGAAGCCTCTTAACTATTTTGCTTCAGGTGGTGACTTTTTTGGGGGCAGGCAGTGTATATAGTTCCTGATTTTAAAAAGTTTCAAGCAAATCAAAGATGGCTGAGCAGGAGGAACCTCTAGTGTAGCTAGTGTAACACCCTGCTATGCTATGTGCAATTAGATCTGACACAAAGAAATGCAATTACAGTATATTATTCTTAATTATTTCCTTTAAAAAATTCATCAGGCATACCACACAGCATCTTGTATCCTCTATTCTCTTATTTTCCTGAGAGCCAGTGGATGCAACAGTTAGTGTAATGTCTCTCATCGTGTACACTTCCTCTGTGAATTCTCTGCACCATAATGGAGATCTGCCATCTGCTTTCCTTTAACCTTTGCTGGTAATTTATTTTCTAGTTCCGCACCTAATGCGGAAAAAACCCCATCTCCAACCAACCTTCTCCCAAACACCCTCCTCTGAACATATGTATCCATAATTCCCCCCACGGCATCTAATGAAGCAGCACTCGGACACGCTCACAAACCCGCCTCGGGGGAACCGAACCCACGGCCTCCTTCCTGTTGAGGCGTCCGTCTCCCCTCTGACGGTTCTGTCTCAGCTACCGCAGAGTAAATCTTAGCTAAATGCTGTAATCACTCCAGTTGGACAAAACCTCCATCGGTCAATAGTGGCCTCGGGGCTAAAGGGGACACACCGGCATCAATGCATCTCTGTTTACTCGACGGCCAGCGACAGCCGGTCTTTACGGAGACGCTCCATCCCTCCGAGGGGATGGGGAAGAAGAAGAAGAGCGAACATCAGGTCACTTTTCATCTTTAACTCTCCCCTGGCAGAGGCACAGACGAGGAAAATCCTCCGTTCCCAGATGGAAAACGTCTGCGAGTCTCTGTTTAATGAAATGGCATTACCGCTAATGTCGCCTGGCCAATCAGGAGCCCGATGGCTGTCATGTGACACGGCGGGGATAGATATCCCATCTCATAAAGTGCTTTTACATCACGGCCCGCCCGATGAGAGCAATATCATCACATTTATGAGAAAATAATGATTTCTTCTCTGAATTTATGAGCGTCTTGTATCAGAGAAGAAGAAAAAAAGAAGAGGTTGAATTATATCAGTATGAAAGAAGATGAAGAGGGAGAAGAAGAGGAAAAAACACTCCCTTTAATTTGTTTTTCCTCCCAAGGGAATAAATACAGCTCCGTTATATCAGGCATAAAAGTCAATCTTGTCAACGAAGAATAGGCCAATTAGTTGAGCTACAAGGAGATGAAACAAAGTAATCAAAGTGGATCAATAAGGGAGATTCACTCCTGCTCTGCAACCAGCGATCAATACCAGCTGCTCTGAGAGATGGACGTGATTAAGGATCAGCGGGTCACAGCTAACCTGTCCGTAATCAGGAGGGAAACTTTCAGCAACTTACACCAAACTGCTGCTCGAGGTTCAGGACTAAAGAAGTTACCGTCCAACTGAACAGCATTTTTAGTCACATTTAGAGGGATTTTTATGGCCAAATTTAGTTTGTTTCTGGGCTGGTTAACACTTTCGCCTTGCAGCTAGAAGATCCCTGGCTTTCCCAGGATCTTTCTGCATGGAGTTTGCATGTTCTCTCTGTGCATACGTGGGTTTTCTCCAGGTTCTCCAGCTTCTTCCCACAGTCCGAAAACATGCTCAGGTTAATTGGTAACTCTAAATTGTCCGTAGGTGTGAATGTGAGTGTGATTGTTTATCTGTATATGTAGTCCTGTGATAGACTGTTACCTGTCCAGGTGTTCCCCCTAAGTCAGCAGGGATAGACTCCAGCCATCTGCGACCCTAATGAGGATTAACCAGTATGTAGATAATGGATGGATGGACTGATGGTTTGTTTGTGATGTAGAAAAATCATCTTCCAAGATTTGCCAACCTAGCAACCCCAAAAAAGCAGAAGAAAGTTCTAACATGTAGTGAAAGAAGGGTTGGATTTTAAACCAAATTATGCTATTTTCTGAAAACTTACCAGGAAGTTTTGGTGCCTAACCTAAAACCAAACAGTGAGTAAATACCAAAGAAAAATGGTCCCACACAGAGGGTTAGCGAGGCAAGTTGAGCCTAAAGTCAGAGTTTTAGTATCATGAAGGTCGTTTAACCTGCTGGATCTCCACGGTTGAGCTAACCTGGTCGGAAGCAGGTTGTGTTCAGATTTTTGGATTTAAATCGGCTGTAAGAAGCGTCCCCCTTTAACCAAAGTGTTTCCTGACGATTACTTATGAGCGATACGGATTCTCAGCTCAGGGAAAATGTTTTATCTGTAAACCTGTTGAGCTGAATGTTAGTAAAACCACTGGATGAAGCTGCATAGTTACAGTATTGTATACTGTACGCATCACATTGCCATGGGAACCCCACATGCATTTAGCTGGTGATGCAGAAACCAGTAAAGTGGGTAATTTGAGTGAAATCTGTGTTGTTTAAGGTGAATTTAGAAATGTCGAGTTGGAACTTGATGAATTTCCACTTGAAACTCTGACGTCTAATTGCATGAAGGAAAAAGAAAAGAGTTCTTAATAAGGTTACAGAGTCCATTTGTCCTCAAATGACGCGTGATAAAAACCCGAAGCTGACAAAGAGCAGCAAAAAGTTGGATAAAGTGCAGCTCCCAATGCTCCATTAGGCCTTTATGTTGTTGCGCCGCTAGTGTGGCTGATTTGTATTTCTCAAAATGTCAGAGTTGAAATTACTGTACATTTTTCTACTTTATTGATTTTAACTGATATTTCCAAGTCTGTGCTTTAACAAGTGTAGAGTAACACCTTTATAAATAGTGACTTTGTGGGTTTTTACTCTCTAAGCAAGTTGTTTGTTTCATTTTACCACAATATGGAAGTAACCACAATGTCTTTTGTCACTTCTGTTGTGCTTTTTTGCTGGTTTTAATTCCAGTACGACAGTAAATTACATGATTAGCATCATTGCTGTCAGATCATTTTAACCTCTATGTCAAAATATTCCAACATTTACCCCAAAGTTCTCAGTTATCCAGTATTTTTAGTCTAATTTTACTTATGGCTGAGTGGAGAAAGCTCATTAACCACATGTATGCAGTGTAATTGGACACTTAACTCTCCATAATAGGGAGAAAACATCAATTTTCTTCCCATTACTTCCTACTTTACTGATCTTGATTGATAGTTTTGAGTCTTTGCTTAAACAAGGATGAAGTAACACTTGTAGAGTACCTAGATGCAGTTCATGACCTTTTCCCAACTAGTATTTCGCACATTAATCACATCTGAGACTTAAATTGAGTTTATTTTGTGGTTTTCGAATCCCTTAGCTAGTAGTTTGTTTCATTTTATCACAATATGGAAGTGACCACAATGTCTTTTTCACGTTTGCTGTGCTTTTATGTAGAAGTTTTGCTGTTTTTAATGCAGATGACTGTAAAATTCAGTATTAGCATCACTGTTGTCAAATTCTTTGAACTTTTGTATCCAAATATCCCAACATCTACTCCAATATTCCCAGTTATGCAGGATTTTAGTCCAGTTTTATTTATGGCCGAACAGAAAAATCCCAAGTGACCACAATGTCATTTGTCATTTTTGTTGTGCATTTTTGTTGTTTTTATCGCCAGTACGACAATAAATTGCAAGATTAGCATCAGTGCTGTCAGATCCTTTCAATCTGTATCTCAAAATATCTCAACATTTACCACAAAATTCTCAGCTATCCAGTATTTTTAGTCCAGCTTTATTCGTGGCCGAGTGGAAAAAGCTCATTAACCACACGTATACAGTGTAATAGGACTCTTAAACTCTCCGTAATAGGAGGTAAATATATTCAAGCACATTTGTGTGGAATCCAATCAGAACGTCTCATTAGAATGATTTCGGTTTAATGGCTTCCCATAGAAATTGATCAATTAAACACTGTCATCAAACAAACAGCGTCGCATCCATCATGTCGGTCGATATCCAATTTTTAAATAAGTAGTGACCCGACGTATCAGCAAACCAATTAATCAGCGTAACCCGAGGAGGTGACGTTCCTTCTGCGGCGACGAACCCAGCTCAGTCCATTTGGTGGAAACCGAGCTGTTATAATGTAATTATGATGTCAGCTTCCATCGCGGGGAGTAAATCCGCGGGAACCAACCTTCCCTCCGGCCACTTCGCTGCCACTTGTCAACCTCCCGATCCACACCTGTCAAACACGAGTTCGTCGCTGGGCGCCACCTTTTTTTTCCACCCCAACCCTTTGCACTTCCTCCTCAACATCTGTCCCAGGGGTCCGGGCTCTCATCCAATCAAACGCCGCATAAATCCATAACTTGGGCTCTTCCCCTCGGCCCCCAGGAAAACACAATAAACTGCGCTCATCTTTTATGCATGATTTTCCCTGTCTCAGTAGCTAGCTTTGGCTCTCAGTGCGTATCAATCATCGCGGGGACGCTTCGGGGCAGGAGGAGGAAAGAGCGATGGCGGCCGGTGAAGTGTACACGGTTGCACAACAAGCCGAAATGAAGAGTCGCCTTTCTTTATCCACTGACTTGGATTTCAATTTCATCTGCCCCTTCCCTTCCTTCCTTCTTTTTCTGTTTCTTCCCCTCCTTCCACCTCCTCAAGTTGCCCTTCACAGGAGGAAATAAAACAGAAACTGACCCGCTCACCTCTCGCTGTGTTTCCATAGCTGTGAGTTAACAGACACATGTTGGTTTGTTTTCAAGAGACACCTTCTCCCTTGGGCTGAAGGGAAGTGAGGGTTGAGGGCATTGTGTGGTTGTTTTTTTATTTATTTATTTATTTATTTATTTATTTATTTTAACCCTCCTACACTACACTTCGCAGAGATGCTGATGTACACGGCGGCTCATTGGCATGCTAACATATTCACAGACAGCCGGAGCACAGCTGGCTCATCGTGGGAGAGGACAGCGGTTGGGTTCTGACATGAAACTGGACAGCAGAAAGAAAAAAATTAGAAAGAAGCACTCCCTGTAGCTGCAGAACATTACTGTCTCTGGGTTTATGAATGATTCTATTCATAGAGGTGCATTGTTTTGCATGAAGTGCTGTCCAGAGGTAGGCAGATACAACACAATGAGAGCCTTAAAACAGCTGCATTAAACATCAAATTTAACTTTAATTATATATTTTCAGTGAGTCCACCTCAACTCAAGTGGTGAAAATAGAATGAGTTGACCATATGTAAAGTCTGGGCTCATAGGTAAAATACTTAAAGAAGGTGGGGTCATGCATTATTGCACCATTTTCAATGTTTAGACTACTATAACTTGAGGATTAATGCAGCTAGAGTTCTGAAATTCGGCAGATTTACTGATATGCACATGTGGTTTTCAGTGCTTTGATAGAACAACACAAACTGGTTACATGATGGTACAAATTTGGTCCAAAATGTTCAATGTTTCTGTCTAGTCCAACCATCAAACCTTAATTTTTACTGCCAAAGAGGCAGTTTTTTTCTTCTTCCTGTGATTGATACCAATAGGAGCTTTAAAATTGTAGCATGGTGCCAGTCAGAAGTATACTTTATATGATCAACAATTACTGAAATTAAGTTTTTTGCATTCATAGCCAGTCATAAGACAACATTTGAGCAGGTATGATGGTGAAACTGCTCATAGTTATGGCACTTTGCATGGCACTTTGCTCCACAGATTGATGCAAAGAAAATGATCAAAAGTCAAAAACTAATGTTCCCTATGACCCCAGAGGTTAGCATGTAGTCAACTCAATCAATGTTCACCACTTTTCAAAGAAAAATCTGTCAAATTGAAGCTGGTCAGGTGTGAATTTTTCTTCTTTTTTAAATGTGGTAAATTGAGGTGTGATGACCCTTTTGGAAACTGGCGCAGAAAGCTTCACCTTTAAGTTTATCAGAGACAAGATTTTATTATCCGAAGCACAGGTAACCTAATTAACCATAATATTAGAACAGACTTACAGTAGCTGCACCATTTCTGTTCATCATTTTATCATTTAAGCAATTCATTAAGTAATAATGACAAATATTCTGCTTCCAGCTTTACAAATATGTGAACTTTCTCTGTCTTATATCACAGTAAATTAAATGTCTGTGGATTTTTTGGGTTTTCATAAATTAATCAAATGGTGTACATACGATTTAGACTGATATCATGTGCTTCTTTCACTTTTAACTGCAGAAAAAGTCCAGCTGGAAGTCCAGATTGATGCTGCAGAGCAACTTCAACAATCATTTTGTTCAAAAAAGTGCAAGTCACACAGAGTCTAAAAATATATTTACCATTTTTCTGTGTTCACCTGAAAATATGCAGTGTGAGTCTCGAGGGCTAAGTGATAATTAGCGACGGCTGGATTAATCTGCTGCTTTTGTCACTTGAAATGATGAAAGTGACGGTAAGTTTAAATTTAGGAATCTCCTACTTTATACTTAGATAGAAAGCAGACACAGCAGCCGCCCCCCAAAAAGAGTTCAATCCCATAAAACGTCAAAGAAAATGGAATTAACTGAGCTCTCTGCTATTTTACCTTCACATTTTAACTCTTATCATTGTTGTAAAACTTTATATTATTTTGTATATTAGCCTGTAAATCAAGGAAAACATATTTTGTATTATGAAATTGCTTTGTCTTTATGTGTATTTCAGCTAAAAATGTTGGTCGTGGGAAACTCTATGATTTAGAAACTGGATAAAACATGTGTTTAACAGAAAAAAATGTCAGTTTATTTATAAAATGTTCACATACAGTAATCAACTACAGACATGGAAACCCAGGCAAATGTTGGTTCTGATCTTTTTTATGCTACAATATTAGCATGTACTTGCATAGATGTGTAAAATCATGCAATGACTACATAGATATTATCACATGTACATATGAACATATTGATGCAATATTGAGTTCATGAGGACTTAAAATAAGAGTAATGTGCTGCATACAGGTTTTAACAATGATGGAATTTAATGTAAATTCAAAGTTATTTTTCCCACTTACAGTTTAGCGCATAGACAAACCACTGGCATCATTAGAAAGGTCAAGATGTGCATATTCATTTAATATGCAGAACACCTCACCATGATGAAGATTTCAAATGCAATCCAACTGAGAAGAACAGATGAAAATTTAGACATAAGATGCATCCATTGAGCTCTAAGGTTAAAAAATAAAAGAAGAAAAGAAACAGAGGTTTGTGAAGTTTCAAAAAACTATAAATATACAGCAAAATATACTTTTTTGCAGCTTCATTTAAGATCACAAACCCAGTGTTTTAGTATTTAACATGCCATCCTTTAGCTTAAAGAACTGCTTGCCAATGTTTAGGCTTGCAATCAGCCAGTTTCTCTGATAAATGTGGTGGAAATTTCTCCTGAGTTTCAGCCAGCAAAGCTTTCATTTCACCCACAAGAGAGCACTAACGAAGTGATATTACTTCCTCTGTGCCGTTATATAGGGGTTCTGTGGGATTTGGGTCAGAGCTTTGGGATTATTATCTTGCTGAAAGTCGTCATATGAATAATTTTTGGCCAGATTTCTTCAAGTTTGCATCCAAAATTCCTCTTTACACTCCATAGTTGATGAGTTCATCAATAAATACGCCACTATTGTGAGAAGAGAAACTCCCCCACTTTCCAAAATTCATATTTTACTGTATTCTTAAAGCAGCCCAGCTGAAAATTCTTCCTCCGGCTTTGAAAATAACACACGTTTCCAAAATCTGCTGTCTTTCTGTGCATGTCCTTTTGCAAATTTAATTCCGGTGGCCTTATTCTTTGAGCTTATGAATGCCACTGGCCTTATCGCTCTCCCTCTGTACTCGCTCACTCCATTTCCAGTGGTCTGTGAAGTGAGTTGTATCTGATAATTCTTGTTGATCTGTGAAGCTAGTCATGCTGCTGCCTCTCGCCCGTTTTCTTTTTTTTTCTTCTTCTTGATTTTACTCACAATTATGCGTCCCAATCTGCTGCTGGTCTTTCTGGGTCTGCCTGCAAGCCGTCTGTTCTCAGTCACAAGCGTTCCATGTGTGAACTTTCTCACAAAATGCCCAAAATGTGGAAAGATCTGGCGAACGGAGTGGCCTTCTATGTACAAATAGCCAACTATGAGGTTCACACAGGGACCCCAAGCATACCAAATAAAGGTGGACATGTCTGCTAAGTCTGACAACCTGAGCATCTCCAAATAATCTGCTAGCTTTGTTCATTTAGAACAGAGGTGTCAAACTCAGTTTAGTTCAGGGGCCACATTCAACCCAGGTTTGATCTCAAGTGGGCCGGATGACTAAAATTACAGCATAAATAATAACCAATAAATAACCAACAACAAAAACAAGACAAAACGTTACAAAAATGACACACAAAATGACAAAAAATTAGACAAGCGGCACAAAACAAAACAATAGAGACAAAAAACTTGACAAAAAACTTACAAAGTGCCAAAAAAATGGACAAATGACAAAAACGAGACAAAATTACAGAAAATGACAAAAACAATACACAAAACAACAAATAAAGTGGAACACAAAATGAAAAAAATA